>NC_141386.1:11874659-12474659 GCF_017979445.1 Akebia trifoliata | reverse complement strand
GATCCATTTCCAACTGGGTCCACGAGCTAGATCCAACCAAACTGGGTCCACAACCCAGATCCATGTCAATTGGGTCCATGACCCAGATCCATTTCCAACTGGGTCCACGACCCAGATCCAACCAAACTGGGTCTACGACCCAAATCCATTTCATTTGGGTATGACCCAGATCCACTTCAACTAGGTCCCTGGCCTAGATCCACTTCAACTGGGTCCACGACCCAGATCCATTTCGTTTGGGTATTCGACCCAGATCCGTTTCCAACTGGGTCCACAACCCAGATCCAATCAAACTGGGTCCACAACCCAGATCCACAACAAATCGAGTCCACGACCCATAACGAATCAAGTTCATGATCCATCTATGATCTAACAATGATAACAACTGATCAATCGACTCCAATGCATTCAATTTTTTTACAAAAAAAGGAGGGGGCACCAATTGCAGTCCTTGATCAAGGTCGGTGCCTAAAAAGATCTTACCCTGTTGATACGAGGGGGATAGACTACGTCTATTCAGGGAACAAGGTGATTTAAGAGTGCCATTGTGCGTCGCCTCTTCCTTGGAGATCTGCCTGGTCGACGATGATTTCAGATAACTGAATTGGGGGCTGCCAAAAACATGGGTTATTTTAACTCAATTTATCTCAGAAATTACTTTTTTTCAAAATACTTTCTCGACTCCTGTCGATGCCAGCTCCGTGTTAATGAAATTTCCTTTTTTCAAAATATTTTCCCGACTCCGTGTCGATGCCAGCTCCGTGCTGATGAAATTACCTTTTTCAAAACATTTTACCGACTCCGTGTCGATGTCAGCTCCGTGCTAATGTAATTTCTTTTCAAAATATTTTACCGACTCCGCGTCGATGCCAGCTCCGTGCTAATGTAATTTCTTTTCAAAATGTTTTACCGACTCTACGTCGATGCCAGCTCCATGCTTGATGTAATTTCTTTTCAAAATGTTTTACCGACTCCGCGTCGATGCCAGCTCCTTGCTGATGCAACTTCTTTTCAAAATACCTTACCGACTCCGTGTCGATGCCAGCTCCGTGTTGATGTAATTTCCTTATCGACTCCGTGTTGATGCCATCTCTGTACTGATGTAATTTCTTTTCAAACTGTTTTACCGACCCCGTGTCGATGCCAGCTTCGTACTGATGTAATTATTTTCTCTCAAAAACAATCCACCTCCGCGCTGACGAACTCTGTTTTCAAGCTCACCTAACTAAATTTCCCTTTTTGAGTACCATCCCATAATAATTACCAGACCTAATAAAACATCATGCATTTTCCTTTTTGTAAGTAAGATAGTAACACTTGGTCTTCTGTACCCACAGGTGGCCAAACGAAAAAAGTACAAACATCCTGAGAAGCCTCTATACTTTCTCCGATCATCTTCATCAGCTATGAGTAACTCAGATGAACCACAACCTGCTACAAATGAACTGGCCGAAGCTAATGCAATGATAGCAAAGCTGTTAGAAACAATGAAAAGGCAGGAACAAATCTTGGCGGCCGTCTTGAGTAGCACTAATTTTCTACAAGCACAGGCAACTCAGCATCAAGCATCCGGGTTAAACCCCAAACCCCCTGAGCAAATACGACCAGACCAACAAACCACCCCACCTCCTATTGTTCCAATATACCAGGGTCCTCCGCTCTATATACCACAGAATCAACCACCTCAGATGGTGATCCCAGATGACGAGTGTGACTTTAGGGCTCTTGAAGCTAAGAGTGCTAGCGACGACAAAATGGCCCGACAGATCGAATCTCTTCAAGAGGAAATGAGGCGGATGAAGGGCACAAATACTTTGGCAGGAATAAGATTCAGGGACCTATGCTTCTATCCTAACGCACAGTTGTCGACTAAGTTTAAATGCCCAGAATTCGAGAAATATAATGGTGTTGGGTGTCCTCTGTCACACCTCAAGTTGTATTGTGGGTCAATGTGCCAATATGGCGATGATGACAGACTACTGGTACAACTGTTCCAAAGAAGCTTAACAGACCGACTCTCAAGTGGTTCTCAGGATTGGACCATATACTCATCAAGAGTTGGCAGGACTTGGCTTAAATGTTCTGGCACAATTACCGGTTCAATACAGATGTGGGTCTGGATCGAAATGATATGGCTAAGATGACGAGGAAACACAAAGAAACAGTGAAAGAATATGCCCAGAGATGGCGGGAGTCCGCTTCACAAGTGCGACCTACAATGACTGAACAGGAGATGAACACTACGTTTATCTCGACACTGGGGCATGCCTTTTACACTCATTTGGTTGGACACACTACAGGCACATTCTCAAATTTAGTTCAAGTAGCAGACCGGGTCAAGGTCGGGATCCGAACTGGTCTAATATTCGACTTTACAGCCTTGAGTGCAACAGCGGGAACATCGGCACAAAAGAAATCAGTGCATTTTGTCAATAAGAAAGAGGAAACCCAAGTTAATAATGTACAACCCAGCCAACCTATCATTATTCAGGCACCAGCTCAAAGGCCACAGGCACCCCAGGCCCTTTGGGCACCAGTACCTCGAGCTGCTTGGGCTCCAGCGTCGCAGAATCCCTTCCGGACAATTCCTCCACAAACACAGCAGGCACCACTATATGGGCAGAACCAACAGGCACGACCCAACATAGTAAATAGAGTGTTTACCAGGTTACCCATGACACTATCTGAGTTACTGCCAATCGTGCTTAGGGGTGAGTATCTCGCAAAACGTCTGCCAAATCCTAAGACTGCCAAGGGGCCGGGGTACAACCCCAATTTGTTCTGTGAATTTCATATGGGTGCACCGGGGCACTCTACAGATCAATGCTGGCAACTCAAACATCAGGTACAGAACTTGATTGATAAGAAAGCTATTATCCTGGATGGACCTCCCAACCTACCCCAACAACAAAATATCAATCAAAACCCCCTACCGACTCACAATTAGGAGGAAGTGGACACAGGGTGAATGTTATTCATAAGGAACTCGATTTCAATCCATCTGTCTTGATAGCGCCTGTCGGGTCCAAAATCATGGTCCATTTAACTTAGGGACCAGAAGCGCCAACAATCAGTACAATCAACCATTATACGACAAACTCATCCCAAAATTCATTACCACCACTTAGATTCGTCGACCTCACCATCCATCCCACTCACCAAAATGCTACTACCCGACCTCCTTAGTCATACCTTATGGACCACCAAACCATCAAAATTCGACCCGACCTTCTCTTGTTATACCCTACACACCGTCGACTTCTCAAGGATCAGCCTGACCTCCTCTCCATATACCATACACTACATCTTCACGTCCACCACTTATCATCCCATACGCTCCATCAACTCCTCCTACTGCCATTTCATCCAAATCATCGCCACCACCCCTCATTCTCAACGTAAAACCCTAGTCGCCTCACATGACCATACATTCACCTAAACCATTCCCCTATAGCTCTGACCAGGCAGTGCCCTAGAGCTATGAGACCACCATCACCACAAATTCAGGGGTAGAGACCATGAAGAAAGCGATGGTGGCCGATATTGATCATATGACAAAGGTAGGGAGATGCAAAAAAATATCAGCAAGGGGGGTAAGCATCAAGGAAGAAACCAAAGAACCGACAAAAGGGATGACAGATGATGAGAAGAGAAAGGTAAAAGGAAAGGGCAAGATGAGTGAAAGTGACCAGAAAAAAGATGAGGTGAAAGCGACAGATAAAGAAGCTGAGGTTAAAGTAACAGACAAGGAAACTGTAGACTTCATTAAGCTTATTCGCAAGAGTGAGCATAATATTGTGGACCAGCTAAACAAACAGCCAGCTCAAGTTAGTATTCTGGGTCTGATGTAAAAGCCAGAGGAACACCAGGAGGCATTACTGAGAGTCTTGGGAAAATCGCATGTACCTGCAACCACATCGCCGGCATAATTGGAGCAAACAGTTAGCTAGATCATGGCCCCCAATCCTATTATTTTCATAGAGAATGAATTTATGCCGGAAGGAACGGGACACATCGAGCCACTAAACATTATGGTCATATGCAAGGGCATGATGGTTGCCAGAGTACTGATTGACAATGGCTCAACACTTAATGTCTGTCCGCTTGAAACCTTCAAGAAACTCAATGCTGATTGGTCACACGTCAAACCTAATAACAAGGTCGTTCGAGGTTTTGATAGCTCGAGAAGGGATTCTCTAGGAGAGGTGGATCTACCTATCACAATAGGCCCATGTACATTCGACGTAACATTTGAAGTCATGGAAATACCGACGACCTTCAACTTACTACTGGGTAGACCATGGATCCATATTGCCGGGGCTATACCCTCTTCTCTACACCAAAGAGTCAAATTCATTATGGGACAGAAGATGATATCTGTCTTGGTAGAGAACTTAATCCCGGCTGACAGAGCTCCGGACGTGCCATTTATCGATATAGAGATGAAGAAGGACAAAGCACTCTATCACTCTTATCAATTCGTCGCTGTCAATCCTATTGAAAAAGGCAGAAGAAGGTAAAAGCAAAGCTATCAAGAACAAATCTGATGGTCGGTCGGGTTATGAAGAAAGCAGGTTACCGACCAAGACAAGGGTTGGGACCAGGAGGAAGAGGGAGAACTAAGCCGGTTGAAGCCAAAAAACACATTCCTTATTTCGGTCTCGGGTTCAGGCCCACAAAAAGGGATATCGTAGAAATGAACGACAAGAAAAAAGAGCTTCGACTAGCGAGAAGGCAAAACCGTGAGCCGAATGTTTGGAATTTGGGCAAGGTTCCTCATATCAGCGTTAGCTTCTCGAAATCTCATACTAGACCCGACAGCTTATCGGAACCACCAACGGCTAAAAGGTCAAAAACGATAAATTTCAAACCCGTACCAATCGAAGAAGATCCACTCGTTGAGTCCCAGCCATCCTTCGTAGAAGGCATTGATGTTCTATTCAATGGGATTCCGACGAAGGACTCACAATGACTACCCAAGAGCCCACAAAAGAGGAAGCAACTAAGAGTAAGGGAAAAAAAACACCTTTCCCTACTGGTATTGACTGGGCATCAGTCGTCATCCCACCAAGTTTGGGAGGGACTATGCCCCCATCTGACAAAAATCAATTGGAGATCCTGGTTATCTCCGAACCACCAATCAAATCACCCAACAAATCATTTTCACATATCATCCGCCCCCTTAGAGAAGGGGAGATTCTGAACAATTGGGAGGAATTCCCACTAACCCTTGAGGCTACCATAGCCTCCAAAAAAAATGCCGTTAGGTAACATCAGTTTGGTCGAGGATCATAACAAGCCCTCGTCCTCGGGTAAAGACTGTTTTGAGGGCTCCCTATCTTTACTAATGCATGACTGCTCTTCTTATTTCAGATGTCCGAAAAATAGCACTCAAAAATCAAAAATTCTTCAAAAATCAAAAAAATCAAAAAGCCTTCAAAATTCAAAAAAATAAAAAAACTTTCAAAATCTCAAAAAAATAGATATATTTCAAAAACCAAAAAAAGAGTTTTCTTAGAATTTAAGGGATTTGTCTCAATCGAATGGACCTTTGGACAGAGCAGAATATGAAAAGGATGAGTATGACTTCGATCTCGAACTCGACTTCCATCTCATGGGAATAGAGGAAGAGTTTGAGGATGAAGTGGAATACCCTCCTAAAAAAATTCAGGACATGTTAGAACGACATGAAAAAGGTGTTCAGCCAAACATTGAGGATACAGACTCAGTTAATCTCGGCACTGAAGATGACCCACGTGTTGTAAAAATCAGAGCTTTGTTAACTCCTCAGCAAAAGGAAGAAATGATTGAACTACTGCGTAGCTATCAAGACATCTTCGCCTGGTCTTACAAAGATATGCCCGGTTTGGACACGGATCTTGTTGTCCACAAGCTGCCAGTCGCTCCTAGGAGCAAGTCGATCAAGCAAAAGTTAAGAAGACTCAAGCCGGAATAGACACTCAAAGTCAAAGATGAAGTGATAAAACAGTTCTGAGCAGGATTTCTCGCAGTCTCCACGTACCCCGAATGGCTAGCCAATGTCGTTCCGGTACCAAAGAAGGACGGGAAAGGACGAATGTGTGTCGACTATCGGGATTTGAACAAAGCCAGTCCTAAGGATGATTTTACATTATCTCACATCGACACTCTAGTAGATAGCATAGCAGGGCATGGTATGTTCTCATTTATGAATGGTTTCTCCAGGTAGAATCAGATAAAAATGGCAGAAGAAGACCAAGAGAAGACAGCATTCATTACACCCTGGGGTACTTTTCATTACAAAGTCATGCCGTTCGGGCTTAAAAACGCAGGGGCAACCTATCAACGTGTAATGACGACTTTATTCCACGACATGATCCATAAGGAAATGGAAGTCTACGTAGATGATATGATCGCTAAATCAGGCATAGAAGAAGATCATCTGGTAAATCTCAAGAAACTGTTCGACAGACTAAGGAAATACAGCTTAAGGCTCAACCCAGCAAAGTGTGTATTCGGGGTAACATCAGGCAAACTATTGGGCTTCATCGTCAGTAGAAGAGGCATTGAGATAGATCCAGCAAAGACCAAGTACATTCTTGAAATGAAAGCACCGGTATCAGAAAAGGATGTCCGAGCATTTCTGGGTAGAATACAGTATATCAGCAGATTCATCGCGCAACTCACGCCTATCTGTGAACCAGTATTTAAGCTACTCAGAAAAGGTATGCCGAAAGCATGGAACGAAGACTGTCAAGAAACCTTCCACAAGATAAAGAAATATCTGCTCAATCCACCAGTCTTGGTTCCCCCTACTCCAGGGTGACCCTTACTGATGTATATCTCGGTGCAAAAATGTTTATGGGCTGGTACTGGGGCAACACGATGAGTCAGGCAGAAAAGAGCAAGTCATTTACTATCTCAGCAAAAAGTTCACTGATTATGAGGCAAAGTATTCTGCACTCGAGAAGACTTGTTGCGCATTGGTTTGGGCATCTCAACGACTACGCCATTATCTTCTCAGTTACTCGACTATGCTCATCGCTCGAATGGATCCTCTCAAATACATCTTTGAGAAGTCAGCGTTAACGGGTCGTACTGCAAAATGGCAATTACTATTATCTGAGTTTAACATCACCTATGTCACTCAAAAGGCCATAAAGGGACAAGCCATTGTCGACCATTTAGCTGAGCATCCATTGCCTGATAATGAACCATTGAAGACAAACTTTCTTGACGAAGCCATATTGCTCACTGAGATTGAAGACGATGACAAAGAACCGGGCTGAAAAATGTACTTTGACGGGATAGCAAATCAGAAGGAAAACGGAATAGGGGCAGTCTTGATCAAACCAGATGGGTCCCACGTGCCAATTGCAATCAAATTGAAGTTCCAATGTTCTAACAACGAGGCTGAATACGAAGCGTGCATAGCAGGGTTGAAAGCGGCACTGGATCTCAAGGTAGATGAGATCGATGTTTTCGGAGATTCAAGCCTAGTAGTCTATAAGACGACTGGAGAATGGAAGACTCGAGAGTAGAGATTGATCCCTTACCATGAGTATCTAGAGGAACTAAGCTCATGCTTCGATATGATCTCATTCACTTTATATGCCGAGAGCTAAGAATCAATTTGCTGATGCACTAGCAACGCTAGCTTCTATGATCAGTATCTCAGAGGATTTAGTCATTGATCCTATTGAGATTAGACTTCAAGATGAGTCAGCTTACTGCCTACCCGTCGAAGTAGAAGAATCTGAAGAAAAGCCGTGGTACTCAGACATCAGAGCTTATCTCGAAGATTGAACTCTCCCATCAGACGCAACGTCAAATGATCGAAGGACTATCCAGAAGCTAGCGGGCCAATTCTTCTTGAGCAATGGCATTCTGTACAAGAAATCACATCATGAAGTCCTACTCCGATGTGTGGCAGAAATAGAAGCAAAACGACTGATCGAGACCGTACATGGTGGAGTTTGCGGACCTCACATGAATGGTTACATGCTTGCTAAGAAGATCATGAGAATGGGATATTACTGGACTACCATGGAAAGTGATTGTTATCAACACGTCCGTAAATGCCATCTCTGCCAGGTCTATGCCAATAAGATTAACGCGCCACCGTCAGAATTGCACAATATGACTACTCCTTGGCCCTTCTCACTCTGGGGCATGGACGTTATTGGACAGATTTATCCAAAAACTTCAAATGGGCACCGCTTCATCCTAGTCGCTATCGATTACTTTACGAAATGGGTAGAAGCAGCTTCTTATGCCAATGTCACCAAGAGCAGCGTTCTGAAGTTTGTCAAGAACAACATCATTTGCCGTTACGGACTTCCTAGTGGGTTAGTGACTGAGAACGCCAAGAACTTCAAGAACAATGATATGGTCAAGATGTGCGAGGACTTCCAGATCACTCATTACAACTCTGTACCGTATAGACCCAAAATGAACTGAGTAGTTGAGGCTGCCAACAAAAACATCAAAAGAATCATTGAGAAAATGGCAGTCACCTACAAGGATTGGCACGACATGTTACCTTTCGCCCTTCATGATTACCGGACTTCATTTCGAACCTCAACTGGGGCAACTCCGTACTCACTGGTCTATGGGATGGAAGCAGTCTTACCCGTTGAGGTTGAGATTCCCTCCCTCCGGATCTTAAAAGAAGCCGAGTTGGATGAAACAGAATGGGTTCAAGCTCGGTTTGATCAACTAAATCTGATTGAAGAGAAGCGCCTTATAGCCATTTTCCACGGATAGATCTATCAGAGATGAATAGCTCGAGCCTACAACAAGAAAGTCAAATCTCGAAATTTCTCACCAGGAGACCTTGTCTTGAAAAAGATTTTACCGATACAAGAAGATGCTAGGGGAAAATTCAGACCAAACTACGAGGGACCATTCATTGTGCAGAAGGTAATGACGGGAGGAGCTTTGATCCTTACAGAAATGGACGGACAAGTCTTCCCTCAGCCGATCAATGCTGACACCGTTAAGAAGTACTACGCTTGAGATCTGACCCTAAGATGACGAAAAGCCATCTTTGCTAGCCTGAAAACAACTATCTAACCCTAGTCAACCCCTTTGAGCCATCACATTCATTTCTTAACCCAAGACTGGGGCAAGTCAACGTTACAAAAAAAATAAAAAAATAAAAATAAAAAGAAAAGAGACAAAAGAAAAGAAAATCAAAAGGTCAAAGCATCAAAATACTCCTGGCCCGCATGAGGATAAACTGTAAACGGCTAAAATACAAAAAAAATCATAAAAAAAAAACTCGGATACTTGATCTGAACTCGACCCAAATCTCCAGCCTAAACAAGTTCGAGAGACGCTGAGAAGAGACATAGATCACATTTTCGAAACAAAAATAGACGAACCCCCAAGTCTAACCCACTCTAGACGAAACTACGTCAACCTTTTTGTACCTTTCCACTACACTCAGCCTTAGCCAACACTTCGTCCCATTAAAAGTCCTTTCGGATCAGGGAATGTTCTGAGGCATCATAGTACGGTGGCAGCACCAATGATCTTGTAACTTGATCCGGACCTCAAGTCTTATTAGTCGTTGAAAGACTCGAGAGGGGAATCCAAGTCGGATATTTGAAAAAAAAGAGTACTCGAAGTGTAGAGTAGCCGATCTCGCGGCTCAACTTGAGTTGCCGAACCACTAATGTCGTCAGCAAACTCGAGAGGGGAATCTAGATCTGTTACTCAAGAAAGAGCGCCACTACAAGAGTAGAGTCGCCGATCTCGCAGCTCAACTTGAGTCACCAAGCCACAAAGACACAGAGGCTCCAAACAAGATTTGTAATGTAAAAATCCAAAAAATACAAGTATATTCTGAAAGGGCATAGTGAAAACCTGAAAGGGCGCTATGAGTAAAAGAATCAGACTATGGCAAGATCAAAACCATTGGCACAATGAAAATCCAAAAAGGCTTCGATGCGCAAAAATGTGGAAACCGAGTCTGGTGAAAATCGTAATTGGCACCAGGGGCAATAAGGGAATGAAAAAAAATAATAAAAAAAATAATAAAAAAACAAAAAAACAAAAAAACAAAATGAAGAACTCCTGGCCCGCATGAGTATAAACTGTGAACGGTAAAAATTTCCCAAAATCCTAAGTCCCATTGCTCAATCGATATTCACCCAGTACTGGGGCACTGGGGATGACTCTAGAAAGAGCCTGAGAAATGCTGACATCTATGTCCTCAGTAGTTGGCAAAAGCACAAATATCATCGAGATAACAAAGGTTTTTAAAAAATCTTCATGTTTTGGATCTACAATATCTATTCGACAAAGACAAATCACCAAAAATTTAAATGCTTTCAAAACTACTATTTTGGCTGATGATGAAAAATCTAGGACTCATTCAAACATCATGTTTTCAAAGCAATAGATACACCTGAGGCCAAGTAAGTAAAAAACCTATTTTCCTTTCATTTCAAAAAGTTTCACATTACGTTTTGTAAAGGAAAAGAAAAAAAAAATTGGTGCCAATCACACATCCGATGAGAAATGAAGAAGGAATCAAGTCTCTCTTCAAAGGCACGAATGCGGGCAGCTTGCCCCATCATTACCACCTTAGCGTCTGAAGCATCACGGCCCACCAAGTAGGATGCAAAGGCATCAAAACAGGGACCCTGAGCAAGCCTCTCCCGGAGATCCTCAATCTCCGCCCTCAAAATGGAAGATTCTTCATTCTTCATTCTTCAAAGACTCGAGTCGAGCTATCTGGTTCTTCAAATCATTCTCAGAACACAGCCAAATCTTCTCAATCTGCGTATGAGACAGCTTCATCTCTGCCAGTCGATCACGGTGGTTAATGGAACGAGAACCAGAAGACGTCCCTTGAACCGAAGACGTGGCACGACCTCTCTCTACAATCTGTTGTTGCATCCAAAGTTGGTAGTTCGGAAAAGAATAACCGGGAAACACAGGGCGGTCAAGAGTCACCACGTTCTTCCAAACCCTCTCTAGTCGATCACGCAATCGCCATGAGGGTGAAGATAGAGAAAAAGGCCCCACCAACTCTCTAAAGTCTCCATGAGTCACTATGCCCTGTTCTTCACCAAATTGTCCGCAACACACGAAGAGGGATGTAGTGAGTAGCCCCAGTCAATCCTATCAATATGGCAAAACAACTCTTTAAAAATGAAAGAACCGGTGAAGCCGAAGGCTAGAAGGTGCCTAGCCAACGTATCTCTTCATCTGGCATGCCTTGCAATCCTTCAAACCAACCCAACTTGCCACCAGAATGGACATGGAGTTTCCTTTTGTTCATCAAAACCACTAAATCAGCGTGGACGTTGAAAGGGCGACTAATGGGTGTAGTCAAAGCCAAATGATCGAAGAACCAAAGCTGCACAAAAAGGGAAGTCAACTCTAATTACAACGCTTCAAAATTTAAAGGCTTCAACTCTAATCATAATGTTTCCAAATTTGAAAGGGACATTACCTGCAACAATGGAGCACACCCATGATATACTCGCTCTCTCCCACTCGAACAAGCCGTGAGAGATAAATAGGTTTCTCCTAGAAGCATAGGAGCCAATCTAAAACCTTGTCGAACTTGGTCGAGGACGCTTATCAAAGCTAGATTCACATACTCATCGTTCCGAGGGAACAAGAGTTGGTTCACTACCACCAAGGTCAAAATGTCAAAACGAGATTGGGAACTCATGTCCCCAAGCCATCGAAGCAAAAATTCTTTAGAAACTTTGAGGAGATTCGAGTTTCCATCCACCCGTTCTAATTGTTGCTTTGTGACCCCAAAGAATCCTGACGCTTCTTTCCTATAACTTTCACGCAAGGGTGGTACGACTACCCGAGGCGATTGGCAAAGGCCAAGTATGCGTTCAAACTCTTCAATCGTAGGAGTCATTTCTTTGTCTCCAAAACGAAACAGATTGAGCTCCGGGACCCAAAATCCCATAAGAGCCTCTATCAAGTCCCACATGATAGTGACCTTGACAAAGTAAGAGTGAACCCAAGCTTGTTGGAATCCCATCTAATACTCTCTTCATGGGTCATAGAACTAAGCCATTGATATAAAAATGGGTCTACAACGGCGTACCTTCTGAGATTTGGAAGATTGAAGTTACCTTCGAGAGCGGGAGACGAGCTTTCAACCGTAAGATCAAAGTTGGTGGAATCATCCAAAGCATGAGTGGGCTCCATTGATGCCCTAGTGGGTGTGAAATTCCCAAAATCGTGAAAGAGAATGATCAAATGAGGGCCTGTGAGTTAAAAGGCAAAATAAAAGGTTCTGGTCCGTACATGGAGTACGGACTGCAGAAATTTATTTGAGTCCGTGCTTCATGCACGGACCGAAAAAAATCCAAGAAGTCCGCACATAAAGCACGGACAGTTCAAAATTAGCACAGTCCGTGCTTCATGCACGGACCAGTACGTTCAATATGTTGAGTTAATGTATAAAGGGCACAAAAACTCATCGCACATATCTCGAGATCTCGAAAAGACCTAAATCTAGGGACAAGCCAATCGAGAGTCCTAAGAACTTGCATGCTCAAACATTATAAAAGTCTGATGAGGTCACAAGAGATTTCATCCCAACAAATCCAAAATGAAAAATAAATGCTGATATATATGATCAAAATGAGTCACACAAGGTGCACAAAATATAAAAAGATATATATACATGTGTTTCAAATGTTCATAAATATATCCTAAGATCTATCGTCATCTAATCCAGGAATATCTCGAGCAGCAGAATCAACGCCAGATAGATCTACGTCCCTCAGTCCGGAGAAGACAGAGCCGGTACCCGAAGAGGCAGGCAGATCGTGCATCCCTAAGCCCATATCGGAAGCCTCCGAAAAATCTACAGTAGAAGCTGGGGGTCGGGTAAAAGGTCTGGCACCATCCGAAGCCTGAAAAGATAAATAGATGCACTCAAATGACAGGAAAATATGCAAGCAGGCTAATAAAAAGAAATGACTGAAATTAAATGTACCTGAGTGGGAGAAGGTGGATGAGCAGATGTACTGGCCCCATCATGGCGTCGATGATAGTCCTGAAACATCACAAGAAAACAAAGCAATCAGACTACAGTGATAAAAATGCTGAATTGAAAGAGATAAGGGAAAAGAAGAACGTACCATCTCAGCCTGTGAACGAGACTCTCTTATGGCCAGCCTCATCTCTAGCTCATGAATACGCTCGGCCTGAGCTGCCACCTCTGCCTGAGCCGCTCTCCACCGAGCCTCCATCTCAGCACAACGGGCCGCCTGGGCCTCGATCACGCTGTACCCCTCCCGGAGGCGACGCAGATCATCAATCTGAGAAAAAAGTAGCAAATTAAACTTGAACAGACATGGAGAATCAGAAGATAAGAAGAAGAGAAAAGTTAGGACTCACGGTGTCATCATGCTCCCGGATGAAGACTCCACCGATCTCAGTAACCCCGGCACGCATGGGCATAACAGGCATCAAGCAACCAATGGAGGCGGTCCTGAACCAACTGATATAATCGCCCTCCACGAGAAGCCCTCGCGCTGGTACCCCACCGACCTGGGCCAAGTACTCCTCAGCCGACAGATCCATAGAAGAAGGAGTCACCGGAGCCGCCGGGATACTGAGAGATCGATCATGCTGAAAAAATAGCCACTCCCCAAAGTAGTACACATAGAGGAGACGACCAATGAAGCAGGGATAGATCTCCCGTCGCATGTCTCGATAGAAGGCTGCCCACACCTTTCGGCGCTCCTGGACCGAATGAGGAAGGTCCGGAAAGGTGACTGAAAATATCTGCACAACAAAGAAAAGGAAAACAATGAGATTCTAAAATGTTGGAAAGAAACTCTAGTGCTACAAACCAAAAGAAGTTACTCACCTCATGAAGCCTACACCTGTCAAAGTGGGCCCGAGCGCTACGGGCATTGCTCTTGATAGTGCGCCCGTCTCGTGTCGCCCAGAAAGCACCAAGAGGATAGCCCTCATCTGGATGGCGCATCTCAGGAAGGTAGTAGGGAAAGTGTACATGTACAAAAAGCTAGAAGGAAAAGAAAGCGATAAGATCAAACCAATCGATCGGAACAAATGAAATGCCAAAAATTCAAAGACTTGAGAAAGAAAGTACCTCGATAAAGGGCCAGAAAAATCTGGCAGAGATACCTCCACCTCGTGGGGAAGTGATGCCCTCTACGATGCGATCTAGGCCACCAAGGATGGTGCCATAGATCAGACTCCCCCAGTCATAGGTGGCAACTCGGTGAATATCCCGAAGAAAGGGAAGGAACCATGTCATCACCGTGGAGTCATCCTCCAAGAAATAGTAGCTCCCCAACAAAAGTAAAAAACTGAGACGAAAGACTGCTGCAAAATCGGCATCTCCTCGCCTCACGGTCCGACCCCGCTGGCCTAGGGTCGACCACAAAAACCTCATACCCAGCCTATGCAGCTTGCCGACCTCGACAGCTGGAATGAATGGGGCCCCAATCAACTCTACAACCTCGTCTAAAGGCAACATGTGAGGAAGAAGGTAACAAAATCTGATGGACGGATGCCAATCTCAGTCTCAGGCATATGGAAGGTATGTGTGGCTGGGAACCAACGCTCCATTATCGCTATGAAAATCGGGCGGTCAGATCTGAAATATGGAATCCGCAAGAAGGCTCCAAAATCGGCCCGAGTAAACTGGCCTCTCAGATCCTCCGTGAACAGAGCAAACTCCAACATAAAGGTCCTCCAACTGCCCCTGTAGTTGTTGGATGGATAAGGGGTCGGCACGTCCATCCGCACATACATCGACACGTGCCTACTCAACCTAGTGAGAAGGGGAGTATCCGTTACACCCTCCCTGGCCTTCGCAGAAATCGAAGTACGAGCTCCCTCGACCCCTCGTCCTCGACCACCACTACCAGCGCTACCACCACGACCACCACGACCACTGCCACCGCTACCACCCTCACTACTACCATCACCTCGACTACTGCTACTACCACCATCGCCTCGGCCACCATGGCCACCTCTACCAGCCGCCTCTCTAGTCCTGCTCCTCCCAGGCACCTGTCGGACCGTAGCTCGACGTCTAGAAACACCGACCTCTGCCTCGCTCTCTGAAGATGAGCTGCTAGATGAGGATTGTGTCGCCTCCTCCGCAGGTGGTGCCCTCACGGTCTCTTGCTCATATCGAGCCCTCGTAGCCGGTCTATCTCCAGACTCACCGATCAAAGCTGCCCTATTCCCTCGAGTACGCGCCATCTACATGAGAAAACCAACTGCCCAATAAAAGACCTACCCAGACCAAAAGTCCTAACTATAACCAAATCTATTAACCTAAATCAAATCAACTGTGAAAACCCTGGCCCAAACCATAACCTACCAACAAACCAAAGCCTTGACCCGAACCAAAACCTACCAACCAAGAGATTAACTCAGCCAAATGAATTCGTTCAAGACACCCACTACAAATCAAAGCCCCACCTCACATAAACACGCCTCACCACCTCGAATCTCGAAACCAACCCCAACCTATGCCTAACCTCTCCTAAAAGCACTCAAATCACTCCACTCGATTGCTTAACCATTGTCCCAATCATTTCTCAAAAGCCCACCACCAACTAACCACACCTACATATAAGGAACCTACTCCAAAGCCCAAAGAAAATCCAATGGGTTCTAAGAGAACATATTCAAGCATTAACATGCGATAAAAAAAGGCATGCAAGGCAAGGCAAGCATAGTGCAAAGGTCCTCATGCAGAAGCAAGAGCAGAAAAGGTAATACAAGCGAAACACATTGGGCATAAAACGAGAATTTCATGATTCAAAAGTACATGTGATGAAAATTTTCAAGGAAATGAACAACAAGCCACCATGCAACAAAAACTTCAAAACAACGAGCAAGGCAATCCTATTCTAATAAGCAGACATACAGCAAGGCTTGTGTGTTTGTCATGAGCTGTTCGAAACAAGTAGGCATGCGATAGAGTTTTGCAAATTAAAAGAAATCAATCTAAAAAGAAAGAAAGAAGGACCAACCTCGATCCAAGAAGGAAACCCAAAGAAGTATCGCAAGCAATTGAGTCTCAACGTGCCAAATGCCCACACAAGAGCTTCCCCGACCACTCAAGAACGCAAGAGAGCAAGGAGGGAGGAGAAGATGAAGAATCAGAGGAGAAAACGAAGCGGAATAGCCAAGTGAAACGTCTTGGCGCGACGTTCGGTTTTTAAAAATGTTCTGGTCCGTGCATGAAGCACGGACTGAATTTATTTTGCGTAGTTCGTGCTTCATGCACGGACCGAAAATATTAAAGATAGAATCCGTGCTTGAAGCACGCACCGAATAAAGTTTAAACGGTCCGTGCTTCAAGAACGGACCTCCACAAAAAAATAAAAATAATAATAATAATAATAATAATAATAAAAAAATAAAAATAAAAATAAAAATAAAATAAAAATAAATAAAAAAATAAAAATAAATAAAATAAATAAAAATAAAAAATCAAAATGGTATTTTTGCAAAAGCCAAATTCAATTGCTTAAAGACTCGCTTGAAAATGCCTATGTCAAAGTTTTTCTCCAACCATCACAAATCCAAGACCTCACACGAGCCTCGCGCCACGAGGTCGAGGAAATCAACCGGCACCCTGTCAGACCCCGTGCTTGGGTAGCCGTCTCTTATCCATCAAATGAAATCGGTGTTTTCAAAACTTGTCTGAGCAAAATCCTCGGATCCGCACAAATCAGGGTTTCGTCTATTCTTTGCAGTTCTTTGCATGCAATTCTTGCACAGAGGGGCAGCTGTAGACACCCGAATTTGAGCGGGCCCTCGACGTAAAATGCCCCAAAAAAAATCAAAAAATTGGAATGTGCCCCCCAAGCCCAAACCTACAAAAATCCAATGCATTTTCCATTAATAAATGTCCGAGGTCACTCACGTGGCCCATGGACCCGCACACCTCACCACACTCCTACACCCCTAAATTAAACCCAATACTATTCTACCCAAGCCCAACCACTCTCATTAAACCCAAGCCCATTATCATTACTACTCAACCCCCTATCCAATTACCCACACCCAAACCCAACCTAAGATAAGCCCATCCTATTCTACAATCCAATCCAACATAAACCCAACCCCACCTAAGCCCATCAACCTAAGCCCAACTCATTACCCAAATCCAATCTAACCCATCATCCACATCAAACCAATCACCAAAAGATGACCCATGTCATCATCCCCTTCCACCTCCCTCATCTAAATAATCAACTCCATCACTTCTCTCCAAAAATCAACTCAACCCATAACCCTATCCTAACCTAACCTATTCCCCATCCTCTAACATCATCAACCACCAACATCACAACCCATACCCTACATACCCTAACCTATCCCCCATTCTCTAACACCACCACCCACCCACATCATAACCCATATCTCCCATACATCAAACCATCACTTTCCCTTAAAACACTCCCACAAAATCACCTCAACCCATACCTCCCACCATCACCTCCATGCCCTTCTCTCTAACCAACCAACCACCATCACCAATCAACCAACCCCTTCATCTCTCAATTTGCCACATGTCATCATCCCTTCAATTCTTCCAAAATCCAACCAATCACTACCCATCCCCCCAAAATCAAACACCTTACCTCTTCAACCATCTCAACACTCATTCTCCAAACAACTCCCTTACACCCCCCATTCCTCCCATCAACCATCACTCATTTCACCCCACCAAATATTCTACCCAAATGGATTTGGGTAAGATCCAAATCATTTGGGTTAAAACACAACCCATTTCTCTCATTACAAAATTGCCCTCATTTCCATATCAAATTTCACACTCTTCCTCTCTAAAACCCATGCCATTATCCACTATTCTCATCCTTCACCCCATTATACCCTTAAAATACCTCACAACCTCTATAAAAATCCCTCTATTCTCCCCTCACAAGAACTAATGAAAAAACCAACAAAAAAAACTCTCAAAAGGACTAACAAAAGAAAAGAATCAATCTCTCAACAATTCTCTCTCAACTCATTTTACTACCTCTCACCCTCAACCTTCAATCCTCAACATACTCTCAAGCAAATCAAGAAAGGAGAAAAGAAGACTCAAAAGGGGAACATCTTTGAGGATAAAAGAAGGTCAACCCAAGGTCAAGATGGGTTTGAAAAAGGAACACCCCCTCCATCTCCCCTCTTCTACTCTCCCATTTTCCTACACATTTGCACACACCACCATGGTTTAAATCACCAAAGGGCCCCTTTTTCATAAGGGCACCCTCAATGATTTGAACCGATATCGAAAGCCCCTTCACACTTGAGGGCACATTGCGTTTTTATTTTAACCATTTTCTCTTTTTATTTTAAGAAAGTTGAATCCGAGGTTACCACCTATGATGGATGGAGTAGGTGCCTAACACCTTCCCTACTCCATAAATGGACCCCCTTACCTTGAATCAAGGTTGGACCAAATGTGCTCTATCCATACGTGAGTCATCAAATGTCTAAATGACATGTTTTTCAAAAAAATACAAATTCAGGTGACCATTCACACCCAATTCCGCATTTGAATGGTGGCGACTCCAAAACACCCCAAAGTGGAGGGATGCTTCAAAAATGATGCGAATCCCGTGTCCACACGTGCAATGCATTTTTATCTGGCCACCCTTGCCCAAGCACACTTATATACCTCTCGAGCGTACTCAATTAGACGGTACATGGTGACTTGGTTTGATATACCGTATAGTTGATAATCTAAAATTCTAACTCACTTCTCTGAAGCCAAAAACAGCCAGTTTGATCCCCAGTTGAGAGGTGGCGCACGATGCTGAGCAAGCGCCCACTTAAATACCTTTCGTCTAGAATAGATGTAGTCTATCCTTCTCGTACAGTAGGGTACAGCGGGACAAGATCTCACTTAGGCACTGGTTTTGACCAAAAAGTGCAATTGATGTGCTTGGATTATCTTTTATATACCTATGGGTACGAGTCAAGAGTTGTACCTTTCATAAATGGTTTGGCATCCCACGAGGGGACCGACCAAGTACTAGTACTACGTTGGCATAAGGGACATGTGACTGTGTGGCTTACAATAAGTCAAAGGCTCAGGTCGCTCTAGCCTGGGTGCATCGATATACCTTTCAGAGTCACCTGATTAGACGGTACTGATGCCCCAATTTAATATACCCTAAGGTACGTGACTAGAGTTGTGATTTTCATGAATGACATCGCATCTCCGAAGAGATTGGGCCACGCATTAGTGCCACGTTGGCTATTAGGGACATGCAAGCATGCAAAATAGTAAACGTGCATGTGGTGTGTGCAAAACAGGGTGGGGTGTGCCTGGGGCCTTTTCCAAACAACTGGGCCCATGGATCAGATCAGATCATCACAATCTGAATATTAAAAAAAACATGATCATAAAGCATAAATATCCATAACATCCATCAAGATCAATGGACGCACATCAAAGATATATATCAATTAAGATTATGGCATATCAGACAGGCAATTAGTCAAGATAGGGCAAAAGAAAACAAAAATGATTAATCAACCAGGATAGCCCAAAAATAATTAATCATTGATCAATCTATGCAAAAAAAAAAAAAAATTAATTGAAAAGTAATTTAATTTGACCCACACAAAGAGATTTCAAAATTTACTAAGGGTCAATAAACGAACGTGGTCATCTCATTGGTAATCCAATACCATAGCTTTTTTAGATTTGATGGAAAAAATTTGGATCAAAAATAAAATTCAAATTTTTTAATTTAGATCCAAGGTTTTGAAAATTTGTGGCGATGAAATCTAAGATCAACATTCGAAATAAAAATTAAATTTAAAAATTGTCTTGAAATTTTTCTTCTAAAAATTCTTAGAATTTTATCTGCCATAAGCATATGCTATTGGATCATGCTCTTAAATGCCACGTGGTGAGATAAAAATTTTTAACAAGATTTGAAATCTTACTACATTAGTAAGAAAAGCAATCTCCCTTTTTTTTCATGCTAACACACACAACTCACAGTTTTTTTTTTTAGCTGGCGGCACACACAAAACATTCTAACTCATTTAATTTTTTTTTTTAAATAAAATTGCTGCCACGTGGGGAGGTCAATGACCCTTTGTAAGATTTGAAATCTTACTAACTTGGTGAGGATATCCTTGACCTTTGTTTTTTTTTTTTGGTTTGGTTGCTACCAACACACACAACTCAATGTTTTCTTATTTTTTTGTTTTTTAAATGTTGCTGGTAGTAACCATGCATGACTCACAACTTGTAATTCACGACTCACAACGCATACAATCACTCTTTTTTATATTGCCGGCAAGAACCATTTTTTTATTCAAACAAAAATAGAAACTTTCTTTTGATTGCTTGCAACTCATGTGCATACACCTCCATTCTTTTTTTTTTTTTTTAAATCTTACTCTTCTAATCCAAATCACAAATCTACTGCCGATCAAAACCAGCAACTTTGAACTTTTGTTTTGACAGATGAAAGGAAAGCCGATTCATTAAAGTTGTTCTAGAACGAAAAGAGTTCAAAGGGGGCTGTTGATTCGAAGCCCCATGTCTCTCTATTAGGAAATACGTCAATCCTTTGGTTCCTAGTCTGATCGGCATGGGAGGATAAAACCAATCATCTCTGTTGGAAAACAACGAAGCTGGGTAACCGACGACTTGGAGCAATGGTCTCTCTTGTTAGAGACGATTAAAACAATGGTCTCTCTTGTTAGAGAAGATGAAAACAAAGGTCTCTCTGTTAGAGACAATGAACAGGAGAGTAGGACGTTTTTTTCTGTTTTCTTCTTTCTCATGTGGAGAAGAAGATGATAAAAGAAAAAAAACAAAAAAAAAATTCCTAACAGCACACCACTGTAAGACTGAACATTGAAGTATTTTATTCATAAGCATTCAGCTGCTTAAATAGAGAATATAAAGTAACAAACAATCCACTAAATCTGGAAACTAACAAATTCCTAAAAACTTGGTCAGTAACAGAGTTACTAACAGATCCCCTAAAGACTTGGTCTAGTAGGACTTATTCTAACTCTAACATGGTCTAGTAGGACTTATTCTAACACTCTCCCTTAAACTGAATGTGTTGTACTACAAACATGCAGTTTAATTGGAAAAAACCCTCCCTTAAAATCAGATAGCCATGGAACACACTCCAAGTAATTTTCGTAGCTTTGTGAAGGCAGGTAATTTGAGAGCTTTAGTCATGATATTTGCTAGTTGATCCTCACTTTAGCAATACTTCAGATCAAGAGTTCCATCCTTAACTAGATCACGTAGGAAATGATACCGGACATCGATATGTTTGCTTCTGTCATGGAGAACAGGATTTTTTGAGAGCTTGATGGTTGAACTATTATCATAGTACACTAAAGTAGGTCCATCAGGTGGACATTGTAGTTTTGCAAGTAGTCTTCTCAACCAAATAGCTTGACAAGTACAGGATGTAGCAGCAACAAATTCTGCTTCAGTGGTGGACAGAATGACAATTGGTTGCTTCTTGGATGACCACGAGATCGCTCCTGATCCTAACATAAAGGTATAACCGGATGTGCTTTTTCTATCATCAGGGTCACTAGCATAACCGCTATCCGTGAAACCGATCATAACAGATGTTCCTCCCTTCTTATAGAAAATGCCATGATCAATAGTACCTTTTAAGTACCTAAGGATTCTTTTGGCGGTGAGAAGATGCAGCTCCGTAGGATGTTCCATGTATCGACTGATCAGACTAACAGCATGCATTATATCAGGCCTTTGAATGATCGCTGACTCCGAGAAAAATGCACTTTTCTCCTTTATCATCTAGCTTCTTTCTATTCTCATCTGGAATATGGGCATATGCTATACACCCAAAAATCTGGAAGTGAGCAACACTAGGCTTGCTCCCACTCCATGCTTCTTGAGGAGTCATATTTTGGACAGATTTTGTTGGACTTCTATTTAATAGATGAATACTCCACAGAACAACTTCAGGCCAGAAACTTTTAGGAATACCAGATGTCCTTAGCATGCTCCACACCATATTGAGGATTGTACGATTCTTTCTTTCCGCCACACCGTTTTGCTGCGGGGTGTAAGATGTTGTAAGTTGCCTTTTGATGCCATGCTTCTCACAAAATGATTCAAAGTCTTTGGAATTATATTCTCCACCACGATCGGATCGGAGAATTTTAATATGCTGCCCAAGTTCTTTTTCAACAAGAACCTTATAGTTTTTGAAAACTGAAAAAACATCAGATTTGGCCTACAAAAAATACAGCCATGTCTTCCGACTAAAATCGTCAATAAAAGTAATAAAATACCGTTTATTGCCATTCGATTGTGGATCAATTGGCCCACAAATGTCGGAATGGACTAGCTCCAATGCCTTTTTGGCTCGCCATGCTTTCCCTCTTGGAAATGGATCCCTATGTTGTTTACCAACAACACAACCTTCACATACTTGAGGAAGATGATCAATCTGTGGAAGATCAACCACCATATTTTTTTTTGACAGAGAGTCTTCAAGCCATTGAAGTTTAAATGCCCATAACGAAGATGCCATAACCATGCTTGGTCATTCACCATTGCAGAAAAACAAGGAAGAATATCATTGCCAAAGTATAAAGGAAACATCCGATTTTGTGTCATTGTAACTTCAGCAATCAGACCCTTCTTTGGATGTTGAATGCGACAAGTGCCATTTTTGAGGATGAATTCATAATCCTTTCCTTGAAGTTGACCAACGCTTAACAAATTGTTTTTTAAACCCGGAACATAAAACACATCGGAAAGATAACATTTTGACTTCTGGATGTTAATGTTGCCCTTTCCCATAACAGACAATCTAGTATCATCACCAAATTTTACAGAGGTATGGAAAGACTCATCCAACTTAGAGAACATGGACTTGTCTCCACACATATGGTTACTGGATCCAGTATCCAAGTACCACATATTTTGATGAGTCTCTTCCATGGTGTTGCAGACCATAAGAAGAGTAATATCATCGTCTTTCTCTGTAAAATGTGAGTTATCTCCTTTTTCTTTAAATAATTTTGTACGACATTCAGAACGATAATGGCCATACCTGTTACATCTGTAACATTTGATTTTGGATTTATCTACGGGATTTGATTCATGAGCTTCTTCATGATAATTATCGCGTCTGTGATAATTATCACCTCTTCCTCGTCCCCGACCAAATCCTTTACCCTTTGGAGATTGGTTGTTGATGGAGAGTTGCATCTGCAATGCTTGCTCTACTGTGACATGCTGATTAATTCGTTGCTCGTGGACCATCAGCGAATTCATCAGTTCGTCGATCGAGAGTTCATCAAGTTCTTTTGATTCTACAATTGAACACACCACATAGTCGAACTTTGAAGTCATTGATCGAAGAATCTTCTCGACAATAGTAACATCTTCCATCTTTTCTCCATTGAATCGCATCTTATTTACAATAGACATGGTTCTGGAGAAAAAATCATAAACAAGCTCTGTCGATTGCATTCGAAGAGTCTCAAATTCCACGCGAAGGGCTTGAAGGAATGCTCGTTTCACCTTCGCAGTTCCTTGATATTTCTTTTTCATCGAATCCCAAATCTGTTTTGAAGTATTTTTGGTGAGAATTGTTTCCAAAATTGAACGATCAATTGCTTGGAATAGATAATTCTTCACCTTAAGATCCTTCAATCGCTGTTCGTCCAGCTTTGTTTTTTGTGCTTCTGTCAAAGCTAGCAACGCAGCTTCACTTGCAAGTTCTGCAACACCAGTTTCAACGAGATTCCAATAATCTTTGGATCTCAAGAAATTCTCCATCAGCATGCTCCAATGATCGTAATGACCATCAAAACGAGGTATAGCTGGTTGCACGAAGCTCTCTGATGTATTTGCCATTACAGATAGTTGTTGCTATCTAGAAGAAAACAAGAGTGAGTAGTGAAGAGCTGCTGCTTATTTGTACTTCTACTACACCTCTAAAGAGTCTACAGCTCTGATACCAAATGTAAGACTGAACATTGAAGTATTTTATTCATAAGCATTCAGCTGCTTAAATAGAGAATACAAAGTAACAAACAATCCACTAAATCTGGAAACTAACAAATTCCTAAAAACTTGGTCAGTAACTGAGTTACTAACAGATCCCCTAAAGACTTGGTCTAGTAGGACTTATTCTAACTCTAACATAGTCTAGTAGGACTTATTCTAACAACCACCCACTTCAATAAAGCATTAAGGGTTTAGAAAATAAAAAAATGTTTTTACTCCATGCACACCATCTTAAAAAAAAACCGTGGGTTGCTGTTGACAAAACCTCAAAAACCAAAAAAAATTTTGTTTTTTTTTTTTATAAATTTCTTTGTTTTTTTTCTTTCTTCTTGCTGTCATTGGACAGCACCACGTTGTACCTAAAAAGATCAACACACACTAAAAATAAAAAATTAAAAATTAAAAATTAAAAAAAAAATAAAAAAATAAAAGTGAAAAATAAAAATAAATAAAACTAATGCTGTTGAAAGATAAACCGTTGAACTCCCTAAAAAAAATTTAAAATTTTTTTTTTGTCGAAAATAGATTGCACACATTAAAAAAAAAACCTACACACTCATCTAAATAATAATAATAAAAAAAATCATTATTCAACCACCATCATCCCATCTTCAATCAAACGATTCCTTTGAAATCTCACGTTATTTAGGGTCATTCCGAATGGCTTTCGATTGAACCATAACAAAAAAAATCATAATATGCAACAATAGAATATCCATAATCCAAATACACAATCAATAATTGAACTAATAAAAATAAAAATAAAACAGGCAAACTAATAATTAAAAATAAAAAAAGTCTAGGTCGTTTTAGCAATGCTCCCATACTTGGGATTTTTCAAGTTTGATCCTCAAAGTCCCCAGTGGAGTCGCCACTGAAAGCGCCCACGATCCGTGGGGTGTGTGGATCCGCTTTTGACCTTTGAGGTTTGGGAGTCGCCACCTAGTTATTACGGTCTAGGAACCGAATTTGGACTCTAAATGGATAAATCAACTAATCCACTACAAAAATATCGGAGATCACGTTACGGGGTTGGAAGGTGTTAGGCACCAACCCCGCCTGGCCAATGACGGTCTTTACTTATCCCAAATAAAGCTACATTGCTAACAAAAAGATCTAGATAAAAAAATAAAAGAATTTTACCTTCAAACGTAACGATTCTATTCCCTCAGATCTGATAAAACCGCTCCTTATACAGTACTCGTCACTTCGTTCTGTCTCTGGATCTGATTTCTGATTTTCGAGGCAAGGTATCTCTTTCTTTCTCTTTCTTAGATCTGGATTTTTCAGATTTATTTATAGATTTCTGGGTGTTTTTGATGGGCTTCTAGGTATTTTTTAAGCTAGAATCGAAGTATGGGTGTTAGGTAAGGAGTTGGTGCTTCAAAATTAGGATTTATTGGAGGCTAGGGAAGTTTTTTGACCTACTTCTCTTAGGATTTATTATTTGATGCGAAAATAGGTTGTGAGGACCCCTATTTGTAGATTTTTTAGGTGTTGGTTTAGATAGAATTAGTGTTTAATTATAAGTCTTTTAGTTCGAATTATATTTTAATTTGAATTGTTTTAGGTAGAGTTATATTTTAGTTAGAATTCTATTAAATAGAGTTATTATTTAATTAGGATTGTTAAATAGAATTATTATTTAATTAGAACTCTATTAGGATTTTGACTTTTGGTCATATTTGATTTTGACTTTAGTCTTACTTGATTGACTTTAATTTTTTGGAAAATCCCCCTCTATTATATCTTTAATTATTTGGACCCCCAAATGAAGGGGTCCTTAAATAAATATCTTGGCAACCATCAACAATTTTGCCTGAGAGCCTGATTGATCGATTTTTTTGGTTCAAATTTTTAAATTAATTTTATTAATATTTCACTTTAATTATTTAATGTTTTATCTATTAATTTTATAGTTTTTAATTATAAAAATTGTAAAATTACAGTTTTACCCTTGGAGAGGACTTTTTATGTTTCAAGTCGGTTTTTGATGTTCTAGAATGTTTTAGAATCGATTTTTCGTAAGGAATTCAATGGAAATATTGGTTTGTGTCATTTATGAAATTTTTTGTGTGGAGTGATCGTAAACTTTATGAGGGGCATTTTTGTAATTTTGTCAAATTTTGTGAAAATTGGCTAAATGATTTATTTGGTTTCGATTTGTTGTTTTATGTGTTTGAATGGGTTTTCCCTAAGCGTAATATAGGCTTTAGGGATATTTTGGTAATTTGATCATTTTTTAGTGATTTTTATCGTGAAACTTTTTTTTGTCTGAAAAATGATGATTTCTAAGCTTTTGGGGTTATATTTTCCTATCGTAGCGCGATTTCTACAGTTTTGTCAGTTCGAGAAACCTCATCCGAATTTTTGAAATATATCTAGTAATAAAATAAAGCATTAGAATAAACATCCATCATTGGGAACTGTTGCAATCGGGTTGACGAGTTGATTAATCAGGCGAGTGCAAAAATGGGGTGTCTACACAATGCAAATCACACAGTCGATCAAACAATCATGAAAAGAAAAGACTGGACCTAAATAGGTTGCCTAAAGCTAGATAGTTCCTAATAGCGCAACTAGCCTTCCAACTCGGTTCTATGAAGTCAATTTTGAATCATTCGGATCTCCAGATCGGATGGCGCACAATGCATAAGCAAGGGCACTCTTATATCACATTTCTTTCTTGAATAGACTAAGTCTGTCCCCTAAAAAGATAAGATCTTACTAGATACAAAAGATGACCAAGAAGCGCAATAGGCACAACTTGAAGTGAAATTTCTTCTATTTAGTCGTGGGACCTATAGTCAAGTCTAATTGATTTTATTTAATTTGATTGGATGACTAGTGAGTTAATTATTTTAATTAGAGTAAGGAATTGGTAATGACTTCCAATCCTTATCTTATCATACCATCCCTAGGAGAGGGGTGCTCTTTACTACTTAATTAACTATTTTAAATGTATGCAAATTGAAAAAATAACATATAAAGGCAAGGAGTAACCCACTGCATAGAGAGGCGTAGGTGTTTCGAGATTATCTCCCATGCTAGACGGGGTGAAGACGGTTTGAGTCGACTTAGGCCACCAATTCCATTTTTGGTGTGCAAACCTAAGGAGCCGTGACGGTATTGTCCACCCGTCGTACTTCTTAGTCTATTACAATCCAAGCCTTCTTAGATAATTAAAAAAATTACAAGGAATCCTATACAAGAATTTCTAAAATAGAAAAATAAACCTAACTAAAGATTCAAGGAAATTGAAAGAAAAGAAGAAAAAAAAATATTCACCTACAAGGAGCAAAATAGAAATGTTAGTAGAAATGATAGTAAACGGACTCAAAAATAAAATCTAACTTACCAAAATCTTGTTGACTATATTCCATTTTATAGAAAAAAATTTTCTATCCCAACTCGATATACTATAATAGTTAATTGGAGATCGGAGCAGAAAGTTACAGTCAGTTTAAGTTCTGCTGTCTAAGGTGAAAAATAAAATGGAAATGACTTTTTTTTTCAATGTTTTTTCTTCTTTTTTCTCTATTAAAACCTCAAGAACACTTGAACTTACAGAAAGAAATCAAAATAAAAAATAAAATAAAATAAAAATGAAAGAAATGAATTTTAAATCAAAACTTACCACTACTACCTTTACTTTTACCTTTCCCCGACAGCGGTGCCAAAATTCTGATGAGACTTTCGTTGTTCTTCTCACCGAAGTTAATATTAATCTTACTTTTACCTTACGTGTGGGGAAAGTAGGGGATCGAACCCAAGATAATGGAGGAGTAGAGTTAAGCTAAGAGGATAAAATTCAGATTAACTAAAAGGAATTAAAATTATTTTTCTTTGTATTTTTGAACTTATAAGAATATGTAAAATTGCTAGAAAATGAATTAAAGTAAATGAAATTAAAAACAAGTAAACTTATGAAATTACAACACCATTGGAGGTGGATCTACCTAAACATGTTGATGAGCAATTCCTAGTTCCTAACCTTTTTATAACTCAAGCGTAAGGGCTTGGTGTAGCTCCTTAGATCGAAAAGTTTTGCAAATGAAATCAAATGAGGAAACATAAATAAAGTAGAATTCTTTGAAAACTTCCTACTACCAATTATCTAGTTTAAGCATACTTTATCTTGATCTAATCTAAGTATAAAGTATATATCTTAAGAATAAAAGGTGCAAGAAATCTTAAAGAGAACTCATAAGCATTTTAAATAAAAGAAAGGCATGAAATTAGAAATAATACAAGAACTTGCTCTAGGCTTTTCCACTCTCCAATGGAGGGGAGCTTAGCCTAATGTCATTGCAAGAGAGGAAAGATAAGAGATGAAGGACCTTTTCTTCATTTCATGAAGAAACTTACAACTTCTTCTTGTTCTTCTACTTCTTATAAAACTTTTATCCAAAATAAAATAACTAGAAGAAAAAAATACAAAAAATAAGAGAATAGACTAAGAGCCTTAGATTAAAGGAGTTTTGGATAAAAGAATCAAGAGGGAAGGGAGAAAGCCTCTAAAGATTGAAACTATATTTATAGGGAAAAATGTGTGAAGAAGAGTCTAAAAGTAGCCTTCACTTTTATTTGCATAAAAAGACAAAAGATGAAAGCATTAGATAAGGATTAGGGCATTCCAAAGTGGGTCCAAATGCTTTTGCCCTAAGATTTTGATTCCAAAATGTTGATTTTCTACACAAGAAACACACGTAATTAGATTTATCTAGTAAATGAATTTATTTATGTAGAATTAAGTCTAATTAACATACAACATGGTGTTTCGAGGCTTATAGTGATTATTACCTTAATACGGGAAAATAGGGACAAAAATCCAGATAAATGTCCGGAAAATGTACGTATAATTGAGTGTTTCGAGATACTCATCAGCCGTCGAGGGTTTTCTTGGATTTTGCTCAGATACCGCCGAGGGTTTTCTCAAATTTTTCTCAGATACCGTCGAGGGTTTTCTCTGATTTTGCTTAAATGCCGCCAAGGATTTTCTCGAATTTTGCTCAATTTTGCTTAGATGCCACCGAGGGCTTTCTCGAATTTTGCTCAATTACTGCCGAGGGTTAACTCAGATTTTGCTCAACCAGTTGCCACCGAGGGTTTTCTCGGATTTTGCTCAGCTAGTTACCACCGAGGGTTTTCTCGAATTATGCTCAACTAGTTACCACAGAGGGTTTTATCGAATTATGCCCAACCAGATGCCACCGAGGATTTTCTCAGATTTTTCTCAAATTTAACTCAAATTTTTGTTTAGATTTTACTCAATTTTGATCAGACCCCCTTGAGATTCATCTTATATTTCTGTAGACACCCCATTTTTGCATCCGCCTGATTAATCAACTCGTCAACCCGATCGCAAGGATTCCCAATGATGGATGTGTATTCCATTGCTTTACTTTGTTACCAGATTTGTTTCAGAAATCCAGATGAGGTATCTCGAATTGACAAAACCTTAAAAACCACGCTACGCTAGGAAAGTACGACCCCAGAAACATAGAAATCATCATCTTGCAGACCAAAAAGAAGCTTCACGATAAAAATCACTAAAAATTACCAAATTACCAAAATACCCCTGACATCAAAACAACCCTAGAGCCTACGTTACGCTTAGGAAAACTCTCTCGAACACATAAAATAACAAATCGAAATCAAATAGATCATTTCACCAATTTTAACAGAATTTGACAAAATTACGAAAATGCCCCTCATAAAGTTCACAATCATTTCACATAAAAATTTTCATAAAGGATACAAACCAACATTTCCATTGAATTCCTTACGAAAAACTGATTCTAAAACATCCTAGAATATCAAAAACTGACTTAAAACGTGAAAAGTCCTCTTCGGGGGCAAAACGGTAATTTCACAATTTTCATAATTAAAAAATTCGAAATTAATAAATAAAACATTAAATAATTAAATTTAAACATTAATGAAATTAATTTAAAAATTTGAACCTAAAAAATCGATTAATCGGACTCTCAGGCAAAATTGTTGAGGGTTCGTGGGATATTTCTTTAAGGACCCCTCCATTTGGGGGTCCAAAGAATTAAAGATATTTTAGAGGGGGGTTCTCCAAAAATTAAAAGTAAATCAAGCAAGACTGAAGTCAAGGTATTAAAGTCAATCAAGTGAGACTGAAGTCAAAATTAAAGTCAATTAAGCAAGACTGAAGTCAAAATATTAAAAGTCAATCAATTAAGACTAAAGTCAAAACATTAAAAGTCAATCAAATAAGACTAAAAGTCATAATAGAGATCTAATTAAATAATAACTCTATCTAATAGAGTTCTAACTTAAAAACAATTCTACCTAAAACAATTTGAATTAAAACACAATTCTACCTAAAACAATTCTAATTAAAACACAATTCTACCTAAAACAAGTCAAACTAAAACACAACTCTAATTAAAAGATCTCTAATTAAACACTAACTCTATCCAAATCAACCCCTAAAAACATCTATAAATAGAGGTGCTCACACCCTATTTTCGTATCAAATAATAAACCCTAAGATAAGTAGGTCTAGAAGCCCCCATAGCCCCCCGTAAACCCTAGTTTTGGAGCCCCAACTCCTTAACTAACATCCCTCCTTCAATTTTAGTCTAGAAAATACCCAAAAGCCTTCTAAAAACACCCCCAAATCCGCAACGAAATTGAAGAGTTCAGATTCAAAAACAAGGAGATACCTTGCCTCGGAGATCCGAAGTCAAATCCGGAAGCAGAACGAAGTAAGGGAGCACGGTACAAGGAGTTCTTTTTGTCAGATCTGAGGGAACCAAGTCCTTGCCATCGGAAAGGTAAACCTTTTATTTTTATTTATTTTCTTATCTAGGTTTTTAGCAATGTAATTTACTTGGGAATTTAGTAGAGACCGGCTTTGGCCGGGCGGGGTTGGTGCCTAACACCTTCCAACCCCGTAACTTGATCCCCGAATTCAGTTTTTTTGGTTTTAGATTAGTTTTTATCCGTTTAGAGTCATTGATCGGTTCCTAGACCGTAATAACTAGGTGGCGACTCCCAAACCTCAAGGGTCAAAAGCGGATCCGCGCACCCCGCGGATCGAGGGCGCTTTCAATTTCAAATGAACATACTTGTATATTTAGTCAAAGAGAATTTTCTAAAATTCAATGATCTGACGTCGTCAGTGAGAGCTCGCCCGTGAGGACCTGAAAATTTTTTAGTTCGGGGAGAGTTTTACCCTCAAGTATCCGAATGGCCCGACGAATTGTTAAATCAAGCTACAAAATGAACTGTCACTAGCTTTAGCATTCGGATATCGCACTATCTACCGAAATAGATTTGCTATCTACTTTGTTTCAATCCTCTGCCAAAGAGGGGTATTTGTAGACATCCCATTTTTGCACTCACCTGATTAATCAACTCGTCAACCCGATCGTGACGATTCCCAATGGTGGATGCTTTATTTGTTACTAGATATGTTTCAAAAATTCGGATGAGGTATCTCAAACTAACAAAACTGTAGAAACCACACTACACTAGGAAAATATAACCTCAAAAACATAGAAATCATCATTTTGCCAACAAAAAGAAGTTTTACGATAAAAATCACTAAAAATGACTAAATTACTAAAATACCCCTAACATCAAAACATCCTTAGAGCTCACATTACGCTTAGGAAAACCTTTTCGAACTCACAAAACAACAAATTGAAATCAAATAAACCATTATCCAATTTTCACAAAATTTGATAAAATTACGAAAATGCCCTTCGTAGGGTCCATGATCATTTCACACCAAAAATCCATAAATGACACGAACCCATAATCCCATTAAATTCCTTACGAACAATCGATTCCAAAATATCTTAGAACATCGAAAAACAACTTGAAACGCAAAAGTTCTCTTCGAGGGCAAAATAATAATTTTTCAATTAATAAAATATTAATTAATGTAAAGTGAAATCTTAATAAAATTAAAAATCTGACCCAATAAAATTAATCAATCAAGCCTTCAGGAAAAATTGTTGATGATTGCCCACTTATTTAAGTGGAACCCCCTTGATATTTATTAAAAGACCCCTCTAGCTGAGGGTCCAATTAATTAAAGATATAATTAGGGGGTTCTCCACAAAATTTAAAAATATATCATTTCATTGTACACAAGTTTAAAAAATATAATTTAAAAGACAAAGTCAATCTCATAAGACTTAAGTCAAAATCCTAATTAAAACCCTAATCTAAAGAAACCTAGTCAATCAAATAAGACTTAAAGTCAAAACTCTAATTCACCTTATCTAAAAGGAGACCTAGTTAAACATAATTCTTCCAAAAAACTCTATAAATATAGAGCCTCCACAACCTAATTTCACAGGTCAAAAGAAATCCTAGAAAAAGTTGGTCAAAAATTCTCTCCAATCTTTCCAAAACCCTAATATTGAAGCCCTAACTCCTTACCTATCATCAAAACCCCATCTTTTACTCAAAAAACACCTAAAAACCCTTCAAAAACACCCAGAAATCCTCTAAAAAATATAAAAACTACTCAGATCTAAGAAGAAGACACCTCAACTTGGAGATCTAAAGTAGATCCAGTGACGGAGGAAAAGCAAGGAAACTCATACAAGGATGCTCCCCGTTAGTACTGAGGGAACAAATTGTTGCGATGATCTAGGTATATATTTTTATTTATTTATTTATTTTATGTCTTTTAACAATGTAATCTATTTTTTTAAAAATAGTAGAGACTGACATTTGTCGGGCGGGATTGGTGCCTAATCCGCACACCTCGCGGATTGAGGACGCTTTCAGTAATATAAGAGATGTTGAGTTCTATAGGGACGAATGAGGTTCATGGTGAAAGTGCCATCGATCCACGGGTTGCGGATCCGTTTTTGGATATTTTGAGAGTTGCCACCTAGTTTTACGATCTAGGAATCAAATCATGACTCAAAATAGATCAAAAGTATTAATCTATGAAAAGAAAGGGTCCGGAGATCACGTTACGGGATTGAAAGGTATTAGGCATCAATCCCGCTCAACAAATGTCGGTCTCTATTTTTTCCCAAAATTGCGTTGCTAAAAAAATGACCTAAACAATAAAATAAATATATAAAAAAATAATTTACCTAGGTAATTATGACAGTGGATTCCCTTAGTATTGGCAGAGTACGTTCTTTATATGAATCTTACTACTTTTGTCTCCGTTACTAGATCCACTTCCAGTCTCCAAGATGAGCTATTCTCCTCCTAAATCTGAGTATTTTTTGATCATTTCTGGGTGTTTTGAGGGTTTTGGGGTGCTTTTGAGAATTTTTGGATGATTTTTTAGTAGAAAATGGGATTTGGGTGTTGGATAGGGAGTTGGGACTTCAGATTTAGGATTTTGAGAAGGTTGGAGAAAGTTTTTGACTTCTCTTTCCTAGGATTTTTCTTGACCTTCGAGATTAGGTTGTGGAGGCTCATTTTTATAAAAAATTTTGGAAGTTTTTTAGTTTGAATAGATTTCTTCAAGATAAAGTTAATTAAGGTTTTGAATTAGAGTTTTAAATTAGGATTTCAATTCTTACATACAATGAAGTAATATTTTTAAGTTTTTTTGAGAACCTCCTAATTATATCTTTAATTTTTTGTACCCCTAGATGGATGGGTCTTTTAATAAATATTATATGGGCCCCATTTAAGTAAGTGGACTACTACTTAAAATTTGGCCTATGGGTTTGATTGATTGGTTTTATTTGTTTAAAAATTTTAATATAATTTATTAAGATTTCACTTTAAGTTAATTAATATTTTAATTATTAATTTCAAAAATTTAAATTTTTAGGATTGGAAAATTACCATTTTGCCCTCAAAGAGGGCTTTTGTATTTCGAGGTCGTTTTTCGATGTTTTGGGATGTTTTGAAATCAGTTTTTCGTAAGGAATTCAATGGGAGTATATTCTGAGCAAAAATTGAATGTCGTACTATACCTACCCTAGGTGAAAGAGTAATGAACAATTTTTTTTGGGAGTCCTACTCTACCTACTCGGGGTGAAAGAGTAATGAACTATTTTTTTGTAGTCCTACTCTACCTACTCGAGGTGAAAGAGTAATCAACTATTTTTCTGGGAGTCCTACTCTACCTACTCAGGGTGAAAGAGTAATGAACTATTTTTCTGGGAGTCTTACTCTACCTACTCGGGGTGAAAGAGTAATGAATTATTTTTCTAGGAGTTCTACACTATGTATTCAGGGTGAAAGAGTAATGAACTATTTTTCTAGGAGTTCTACTCTACTTACTTAGGGTAAAAGAGTAATAAACTATTTTTTGGGAGCAGAACTGAGAAAAATCTTGATGGGGTCTAAGCATAATCTGAGAAAACCCTCGGTAGTGTCTAGTTGAGTAAAATTCAAAAAAACCCTCGGCAGTATCTAACTGAGCAAAATCTGATAAAACCCTTGACGGTGTTTGGCTGAGCAAAATTCGAGAAAACCATCGGTGGTGTCTGAGCAAAATCTGAGAAAATCCTTGATGGTGTTTGGCTGAGCAAAATCCAAGAAAACCCTCGACGGTGTCTGGCTGAGCAAAATCTAAGAAAATCCTCAAACGGTGTCTAAGAAAAATATGAGAAAACCCTTAGTGGTGTCTGGCTAAGTATAATCCGAGAAAACCCTCGAGTGTCTGAACTAAATCCGAGGTGGTGTCTAAACAAAATCTGAGAAAACCCTTGGTGGTGTGAATTTGAGAAAGAATGAATGAATTTGGGTAAGAATGAATGAATCTGGGCAATAATGAATAAGTCTGGGAAAGAATTAATAAATGAATGAGTCTGGAAAATAATGAATGAGTTTGGGAAAGAAGGAATAAATCTGGAAAGAACGCCCTATTTACTGTTCTAGGTAAAAGGGTAATGAGCTATTCTCTAGGTAAAACCAAATATCAGATCGGAACGCTTCCGTTTGAACCTCAAGATTTTTTAAAAATTTTATGAATTTTTTACCTTCCATTGAACCTTAGGGATTTTTCAAAAAATTGCTATCAAGAAGATAACCTTAAATTTGAGGTTCCTATTATCCTTTAAGATTAACATTGATCATGCTTGAGAACAAAATGCCCCTAATTTGACAGGAAACATTGCATTGGAGATATTTGAATACAGTTTCAAGAAACAAATGCCCCTAGTGTAAAGGGGGGACTACACTCTTTTAAAAAAAAAGTGCTCATTGTTTTGAAGGCTTGAAATCTCTGATTACCCCAAACGTAATAAAGATTTAACTTTTAATTTTGACTTTTTTACATTGAAGATTTTGAGTCAGGCTCAAGATAACAAAATACTTTCTTTTGAGATTCATCGTAGAATCTATTCTTCTCCCTCTTGGTTCACTTAGGGAAGTAAAATTTTTTAAATAAATTGTAAACAAGATACTCGTAGCTTCTAAGTTTTTGCCTAGTTTAAGTTGGGTATTGAAACTTGGTCATTCGAATTTCTGATGTTTTGGCCCGGACTGTCTTTTAGCTTTTCAACTCAATGGAGATTTTCTTTTATTATTTTTTTGTTGCTCTAACTTTTTCTTAGATTGTCCTTTCAGGTTTTCAATCTAACAAGTGGGCTCTATCTTTTTCCAAGGTTGTCCTTTTAGATTTTCAACCTTGCAAGCTTGCATTAATTTTTGCCTAAGTCACATTTTCAGGTTTTCAACCTAACAGGCTTTTTTCTTCACTCTAATTGTTGCCAAGACCGTCATTTCAAATTTTCAACTTTACGAGCTTGCATTAATTTTTGCCTAAGTCGTCCTTTCGGGTTTTCAACCTAATGTAGACACCTCATTTTCGCACTTGCCTGATTAATCAACTCGTCAACCCGATTACAACGGTTCCCAATGATGGATGTTTATTCCAATGTTCTATTTGGTTACCAAATGTATTTTAGAAATTTGGATGAGGTATCTCAAACTAACAAAACTGTAGAAACTACGCTACGCTAGGAAAATATAACCCAAAAAATATAGAAATCATCATTTTTCAAATAAAAAGAAGCTTCATGATAAAAATCACTAAAAAATGACTAAATTATCAAAATACCCCTAACCTCAACACATCCCTAAAGCCTACATTACGCTTAGAAATATCCTTTCAAACACATAAAATAATAAATCAAAATCAAATAAATCATTTCGCCAATTTTAACAAAAATTTGACAAAATTATGAAAATGCCCCTCATAAAGTTCGCGAGCATTTCGTATAAAATTTTTTATAAATGACAAAAACTAATATTCCCATTGAATTCCTTATGAAATATCGATTCCAATACATCCTAGAACATTAAAAAATGACTTAAAACGCAAAAAGTCATTTTCGAGGGTAAAATGGTAATTTTACAATTTTAATAATTAAAATTTCTGAAATAAATAATTAAAATATTAATTAATGTAAAGTGAAATCCTAATTAAAATTCAAGTCTATCAAGACTTAAGTCAAAATCTTAAAATTCAAGTCAATCAAGTAAGACTTAAGTCAAAATCCTAAAGTCAAGTCAATCAAGTAAGATTTAAATCAAAATCCTAAAATCAAGTCAATCAAGTGAGACTTAAGTTAAAATCCTAAAGTCAAGTCAATCAAGTGAGACTTAAGTCAAAGTCCTAAATTCTCGTCAATCAAGTAAGACTTAAGTCAAAACAAGACTTAAGTCAAAACAAGACTTAAGTCAAAACCCTAAATTCTAGGCAATCAAGTGAGACTTAAGTCAAAATCCTAATCAATATAATAAGACCAAAGTTAAAACCCTAATAGAATTCTAATTAAACTCAAAAACTATATAAAAGAATTACAATTAAACTCTAAAACTATCTAAAAGAAACCTAATTAAACTCTAAAACTATCTAATAAAATTCTAATTAAACTATAAAACTATCTAATGTAATTCTAGTTAAACACTAACTCTATTTAATAATAATTCTAATTAAACGTTAACTTTATCTATAATAATTCTAATTAAACACTAACTCTATCTAAAAAATATTTTAAAAAATCTATAAATAAGGGTCCCTACAACCTATTTTCGTATGAAAAAATAAATCCTAAGAAATGTAGGTCAAAAAGCTTCCTTAGCTTCCCATAAACCCTAATTTTGAATCCCTAACTCCTTACCTAACACCCATACCTCAACTTTAACTCAAAAAAATCTAGAAATCCTTTAAAAAAACCCAGAAATCCATAAATAAATCAGAAAAATTCAGATCTAAAAAGAAGGTACTTCGCCTTGGAGATCTAAAGCGAATCCGATGACAGAACGAAGCAAGGAGTGTTGTACGAGGAGTTGTTCAATCAGATCTGAGGGAACAAAATCGTTGCATTCGTAAAGATAAATATTTTTATTTATTTTTTATTATTTAGGTCTTTTTAGCAATGTAGTTTTATTTGAGAATTAGTAGAGAACGTCATTTGTTAGGCGGGGTTGGTGCTTAACACCTTCCGACCTCGTAATGTGATCCCCGAAATCAGTATTTTTTTTAGTAGATTAGTTATTTTTTTATCCATTTCGAGTCAATGTTCGGTTCCTTGACCATAATAACTAGGTGGCGACTCTCAAACCTCAAAGGTCAAAAGTGGATCCGCGCACACCGCGGATCGAGGGTGCTTTCAATAACGACTCCATTAGGAACTATTGAGGATCAAACTTGAAAAACCCCAAGTATGAGAGCATTGCCAGGATGACCTAGTTTTTTTTATTATTTAGTTCGATTTATTTTATTTATTTATTTGTTTATTTATTTATTTATTTTTGTGACTTGATTGTGGATGATTTTGGGTATTATATTTTTGTCCAATTAAGGGTCACTTTTTTATGATCCCTAAATAATGAAATATTCAAATTGACATATGAAAAGGATGGAATGATGAAGGTTGGGATAGCAATGTTAAAATATTTTACAGAATATTCTAGTAAGAATTAAGTCTGGGCACCTATTAATAAAATGTAGATCTCATCTGGTAGATTAATTTAGAACATGAGTTCACTCAATTTCGTTATCGGGAGCCTTGGATATCCTTGATGCAAGTTCGGATTAATTTGTAAATCTGGAATTGTTGCTGAATGAAGGTTGGGACAGTAATGTTAAAACGTTTTTACAGAACATTCTAATGAGAATTAAGTCTGGGCACCTATTAATAAAACGTAGATCTCGTTGAGTAGATTAATTTAGAATCAGAGTTCACTCAATTTCGTTATCGAGAGCCTTGGATATCATCGATGCAAGTTCGGATTAATCTGTAAATCTGGAATTATTGCTGAATGAAGGTTGGGACAGCAATGTTAAAACGTTTTTACAAAATATTCTAGTGAGAATTAAGTCTGGACACCCATTAATAAAACGTAGATCTCATCGAGTAGATTAATTTAGAATCTGAATTCACTCAATTTCATTATCAGGAGCCTTGGATATCATCAATGTAAGTTCATGATTAATCTGTAAATCTGTAATTGTTGCTGAATGAAGGTTGGGACAGCAATGTTAAAATATTTTTACAGAACATGCTAGTGAGAATTAAGTCTGGGCACCTATTAATAAAACGTAGATCTCATCAAGAAGATTAATTTAGAATATGAATTCAATCAATTTCGTTATCGGGAACCTTGGATATCATCGATGCAAGTTCAAATTAATTTGTAAATCTAGAATTGTTGCTAAAAGAACGTTGGGACAGTAATGTTAAAACATTTTTACAGAACATTCTAGTTAAAATTAGGTCTGAGCACCTTTAATAAAATGTAGATCCCATCGAGTAGATTAATTTAGAATCTGAATTCACTCGATTTCATTATCGGGAGCCTTAGATATTATCAATGCATGTTCATATTATATTTTCCTAATTCACAGAAAATCCGAATGTATCTAGTGTTAGCATAGTTAATATTCCTCAGAGCGAGCTCATTTGGCACTAGGATTTTTTATAATTAAAAAAAAGGGGTTCATCGCTCCTCATCTCAACAATTATCATTCTATCATCAATGTAACATCTATTGGAATCTCGATTTATTTTGGATCACCCAAAAGTGATCATTGATTGGACCATAAAATTATAGAAATTATGCCTATTGCAATGTTTGGATCTGATCAATTATTTTATGCCATATTCATTGATTGATTTGTCATTGATATATACATGAAATGTGCATTGAACCATATAGATATGTTTTTAATTTTTCTCGATCAATGTATACATTTTACTTGTATGGTTTAATACCTTTACTTGTATTGTTTTAATTGGACACATGGGCCTATTTGTTTGAAAAAGGCCCCGGGCATACCCCACCCTATTTTACACACACCACTAGCACATTTACTGCTTTGCATGCTTACACGTCCCATATATCCAACGTGGCACTAGTGCATGGCCCGGTCTCTTCGGAGATGCGACGTCATTCATGAAAACTATAATTCCAGTCATGTACCTTAGGGTATATCAAACTATGGCATTAGTACTGTCTGATCAGGTTACTCTGAAAGGTATATCGATGCACCCAGGCTGGAACAGCCTGAGCCTTTGACCTATTGTGAGGCACATAGTCACATGTCCCGATTGCCAACGTAGTACTAGTACGTGGTCGGTCCCCTCATGGGATGCCAAACCATTTATGAAAACTACAACTCTTGACTTGTACCCATAGGTATATCAAAGATAATATAAGTACATCAATTGCACTTCTTAGTCAAAACCAGTGCCTAAGTGAGATTATGCTCCGATGTACTACGGTACTAAGAGGATAGACTACATCTATTCTAGAAAAGAGGTGATTTAATAGTGCATTTGCTCAAGCATCGTGCACCACCTCTGATCTAGGGATTAAACTGACTGCTTTTGGCTTCAGAGAAGTAGGTTGGAGTCTTAGATTATCACCTATACGGTATATCAAACCAAGTCACCACGTATCGAGAGGTATATAGGTGTACTTGGGCAAGGGTGGCCAGATAAATTGCATTGCACATAGTAAATCTAGAGTCTAGGAGCCTTGTTATAGGTCACGATCCAAACTGACTATGGGTGTTCCCGGGTTACTTTATTTAATCCAACCCAAAGGTAAGCGGGTCAACCGGTCCACACTGCTTCAATCCAACCCGCAATACTGGTCCAACCCAGTAAACTTAATTGATAAGACATACCGATCAATATCAAATTAAACTAGTTAGCCCAATTGGTAAATGGATCTTATAGATCAACACATGGATCGATTGGATTAATTAACTTAAAAAAATAGTTGATGAAGTGATTCAAGTAGAATATTTAGATCCATTGGGTTGAACCGACCCAAACTCAAATGGGTACATAGTCTCAATCACCTTGCATCGGTCAATGTAATTCAATGGACTGAATATTTCATACTTAACAAGATCAGTAAATCATCTTCATGTAATATTTCTTGATCGAAATATTTCATTGGTTAGAAATTTTGAATGTAGGGGTTAACTTAACCCATGCTATCAAAAGGAACCTCTATTTGTTAAAAGTCTACTATAGGGTTCATAATCAGTAATCCATCTTTGATGGGGTTTTCAGGGTTATCATTACACCCAAACTTAAGCGTCCACCTCCTAGTTGTAATCTTAAGTCTAGTCGGTTAGAACGAACGTCAGTACTAAGTCAACAGGTAGAAATGGCTTCAGAATTTGAGTTTATAGAAATCCGTAAGATTTTGGCAAGTTTTGTCAATGATATCAATAGTATAAAAGGCAAGGCAGATGCTTTGGAACAGATTTCAAAATCAACGAGCAATCCCCTTGACGATCCAAAAAGAAAAAGAGTAGAAGAAAATGTAACAAGAAGTGCACATGAGGCCTTCGAACTTAACGGAGATGAAGAATATTTCGATGAAAATCTGGTGTTAGCCAACAGGATGTCTCAGTTGTCAGCTCTGAAGAGTATAAATGTAGATACCTCATTTTTGCATTCGCCTGATTAATCAACTCGTCAACTCGATTGCAACGTTTCCCAATGATGGATGATTATTCCAATGCTTTATTTTGTTGCTAGATATGTTTCAGAAAATCGGATGAGGTATCTCGAACTGACAAAACTGTAAGAATCACGCTACGTTAGAAAAATATAATCCCAAAAGCTTAGAAATTATCATTTTGCCAACAAAAAGAAACTTTACGATAAAAATCACTAAAAAATGATCAAATTATCAAAATACCCCTAATCTCAAAATATTCCTAGAGCCTACATTACGCTTAGGAAAATTCATTCAAATACATAAAACAACAAATCGAAACCAAATAAATCATTTCGCCAATTTTCACAGAATTTGACAAAATTACGAAAATGCCCCTCATAAAGTTCACGACCATTTCGCACAAATTTTTTTTGAAATGATACAAACTAATATTCCCATTGAATTCGTTACGAAAAATCGATTCTAAAACATCTTGGAACATCAAAAATCGACTTGAAAAGCAAAAGTTCTCTTTATGGGAAAAACGGTAATTTTTCAATTAATTTTTTTTTTTAATTTTGAAATTAATAAATAAAACATTAAATAATGTAAATTGAAACATTAATTTAAAATTTTAAACTAAAAAAATTGATCAATTAGGCTCTCAGGCAAAATTGTTGATGGTTGCCAAGATATTTATTCAAGGACCCTTCCATCTGGGGGCCCAAAGAATTAAAGATATAATAAAGGGGATTCTCCAAAAAAATTAAAGTCAATCAAGTAAGACTGAAGTCAATCTTAAAGTCAATCAAGTAAGACTAAAGTCAAGATCTTAAAGTCGCTCAAGTAAGACTAAAGTCAAGATATTAAAAGTCAACCAAGTAATACTAAAGTCAAAATCTTAAAATCAATCAAATGAGACTAGAAGTCAAAATCCTAATAGAGTTCTAATTAAATAATAATTCTAAATAATCCTAATTAAATAATAATTTTATTTAATAGAATTCTAACTAAATAATAACTCTTTCAAAAAAATTATAATTAAACAATAATTCTCTCTAAAAGAATTATAATTAAACTTTAACTCTATCTAAAAGGTACTTAAAAAATTTTATAAATAGGGGTCCCTATTTTCGTATCAAAGAATAATTCCCAAGAGAAATAGGTTAAAAAGCTTCCTTAGCCACCCAAAAATCCCAATTTTGAAGCCCCAACTCCTTACCTAACACCCATACTTCGATTTTAGTTCGAAAAATACCTAGAAGCCCTTCAAAAACACCCAGAAATCCATAAAAAAATTCGTAGAATCCAAATCTAAGAAAGAGATACCTTGTCTCGGAGATCAGAAATCAGATACGGAGACAGAACGAAACGTGGAGTACTGTACAAGGAGTTATTCTATCAAATCTAGGGAAACAAGACCGTTGTCTTCAGAAAGGTATACAAATTTCTTATTTTTTTTTATTATTACTTAGGTTTTTTAGCAATGTAGTTTATTTGAAAATTAGTAGAGACCGGCGTTTACCGGGCGGGGTTGGTGCCTAGCACATTCCAACCCCGTAATTTCATCCTCGAACTCAGCTTTTTTTCTTAAATAGATTACTTGTTTTTATCCGTTTAGAGTCGATATTCGGTTCCTAAACTGTAATAACTAGGTGGCGACTCCAAAACCTCAAAGGTCAAAAGTGGATCCACGCACCTCGTGAATCGAGGGCGTTTTCAGTGGCGACTCCACTGGGGACTTTGAGGATCATACTTGAAAAGTCCTAAGTATGGGAAGCATTCCTAGTAGAGACATTTTTTATTTTTTTTTATGTTTTATTTTTTTTATTATTTATTTTTAGTTTATTTGTCTATTTTTATGGTTTATCCTTCTCTTGGCTCTATTAGTGATCATTATGTTGAATATTTTAGCACACTTTTTATGGTTCAATAAAGGGCCATTCGGAATGACCTTAAATAATGTGAAATTTCAAAGGGACAATGTTATTAAGGATAATGATTAATAGATCATGGAGATTGTTAAAAAAAATTGTCTTTCTAAGTTACTATAATTATTCGATTTTTTTTTAACATGTATGGATCCATTCTTTGGTAGTGTTATTATTGTTTTCTTTATTTTTAAATTTTTTTTTTTAAAAGAGGATATTTTTTAATCTTTAAAATTTTCTTTTATGTGTTAAATTGGTTGATTAATTTTTCAAAAAAAAAAAAATACAGTTTTTCTATGTTAGGCGTGTTGCCCCTTGACATCAAGAAGGAAAACTGAAAAAATAACAAAAAGGAAATTTTTTTTAGGTTCTGTCGACAGCACAAGGTGCTAGAGTGGTTGGGGTGCCCCGAGTAAAATTGTTATTTTTATATATTTTTTTTCACACCCCATTAACAGCAACGATGTGCTGGTGTGAGTGGTATGTTATAAGAAAAATCAATTTTTTCTCTCCCCACATCATCTTCTTAAAAAAATATGCACCTGTTTCACCGTTTTATTTCAATAGAGACTAAACTGGTCTCTTTCTGTCAATCAATTGAAGTCAGTCCATTTGATTTGAAAACCCACATAAAATCGCTGATTTCTTTCGATTTAGAGTGGAGAACTATTAGCTCTTCTTGAAATCGATTGGAGTCCAAACGATTTAATCAAGAGAAAAATCGATCTTCCTCTCGTTGTCGAAGAAAGAGTTCTAGGTTGCTGTTTTGATTGGTGTTGGACTCATGATTCGGCGTAGAAGAGTAGGATCTCAATCTTTTTTTCTTGAAAAAATAAGAGAACACAAGATTTATGGATTTTCCGTTTAAATCTGATTTGTAAGTTTCGAATCTGAACCAAGAATGTTGCTATGTTTTGATCAAACATGGAAATTTTGTAATCGGTAATAGAGGTGAATGAAAACTATGGCCAATGGATTGGGTTCCATGAATGCTTCTGTGTCAATATCGAGCTCTAACAAAGCGTTAATGGTGGCTATTTTTTTTGTTCCTTTTATCTGTGTGGAGAGGAGGCAGCAGAGAGACGTTTTCGTCTCTCTGTGTGTATGTGTGTTTGGAGCGATTCCTTGAATTGAGATCGAATAGGAATTTAGGATGTAAGTATTTTGTTTAATCTGTCTCGATTATTTGAATCTCTTAAAGATTGCGATTTCTTCATGATAGTGTGGGAAGTGATGGAGTTTCATGTTATGATTATCGTGATCATTAAGGTTCTATTTTGAGAAACTTGAAGAACAAAGGAGTAGAAAAGTTTGGATTCATCTATGTAGAGAAACAAAGCCAACTTGTTGGTTTAGTTGAAAACCTTTAATTAGGCTATTCGAAGCCCGGGATGAACGATAAGAAATCTGGTTTGAACCTTTTGAGATCGAAAAGGAATTTTTTTTATTCGGCAAGTTAAAAACAAAAAAAACAAAAAAAAAAAAAACTGATTTTTTTTTCCAATTTGGACCAACGATTTCAAACTCGTTGTTTCGAATTTCTATTAGGAACGTTGAACTCAACAAATTTTGGTGTTTTTTTTTTTAAATAAATAAATAAATAAATAAGCAAAGAAAGGGGGCTAGTCTTACTAATTTAGTAAGGTCTCTTCCTTACTAAGGGTTATCAATTTTGCCACGTGGCATCCAAAAGGGTGATCTAATGCCACGTGTTTGTGGCAAACAAAATTCCATGAAATTTTAAAAGAAATTTTCAATTTAAATTTTTTTTTTATGTCATCTTAAACATCAATTTGAGATTTCATAATCACTCATTTTCAAAAACTTGGACTTAAATTTCTCATTTTTAAAATTGATTTTTTTTCCCCTTTTTGGATCCAAATCTTTTCCAATCAAAATTGTAAAAGCATTGAAATTAGATTATCAATGAGGGAACCACGTGGCCTAATGACCCTTAGTAATTTTGAAATCTTAATGTGTTAGTCGAGATAACCCAAGTTCTCATTGAGAAATTTGTTGAGTCCTAAATTCAAAAATGCAAAAAAATTCCTAAAATTCCAAGAAAAAATTAAAAAAAAAATTTATTTGCGCATGTTTCAATATTGGATCTGATTGATTATTTGTGCTATGTTCATTGATTGATTATCTGAAATGCCATGATCTTAATGGATATATATATGCTTTGATTTCGAATTGGATATTTTGGATATTTCTGTATTTTTTATCAATATTTATTCATTATCCATATGTTGATGGTTTGATTTGGCCCATGGGCCCATTTATTCGAGAAAAGACACTGGGCACACCCCACCCTGTTTTGCACACACCACATGCCCATTTACAGTTTGCACGTCCCATATAGCCAACATGGCACTAGTGCGTGGCCCGATCTCCTCGAAGATACGACGTCATTCATGACAACCACAACTCTAGTCACGTACCTTAGGGTATATCAAATTGGGGCATCAGTACCGTCTGATTAGATGACTCTGAAAGGTATATTGATGCACCCAGGCTGAAGCGACCTAAGCCTTTGACCTATTGTAAGCCGCACAGTCACATGTCCCGTTTGCCAACGTAGTACTAGTACGTCGTCGGTCACCTCGTGGGATACCAAACCATTTATGAAAGCTACAATTCTTGACCCGTACCCATAGGTATATCAAAGATAATCCAAGTATATCAAATTGTACTTTTTGGTCAAAACCGGTGCCTAAGCGAGATCCTGCCCCGCTGTACCCTACTGTACAAGGGGGATAGACTACGTCTATTCTAAACGAGAGGTATTTAAGTAGGCCCTTGCTCAGCCTTGTGCGCCAACTCTCAACTGGGGATCAAATTGGTTGTTTTTGGCTTGAAAGAAGTGAGTTGAAGTTTTAGATTATCACCTATACGATATATCAAACCAAGTCACCACGTACCGTCTGATTGAGTACGCTCGAGAGGTATATAGGTATGCTTGGGCAAAGGTGGCCAGATAAAAGTGCATTGCGCGTAGTAAGCTTAGAGTATAGAAACCTCCCCCATAGGTCACGACTCGAACTTGTTGCGTATTCTCGGGTTGTTTATTGGACCTTGTGATTGATGAATGTATGTGAATGATGTGGGTGATGAGATCAAAATGTATGGTTGTCCTCAAGGATTTAAGTTTTTTTTTACCTGATTAAAATGGGTGCACCGACCCAGTAAAGAATCCATTCTTTTGCAATAATGGCCCAGTCCATCTTGATCCAATAATCATGATGGGTCGGGTCATTTAAATCAAAATGAAAATCAAATTCTTTTCTAAATTCAGGTTTCAACCCATTTTCAAAGAAGAAAAGTGCTTTACAAAAGGAAAGTATTTTCCAGAAAAAATGTTTTCCCAAAAGAAGTGCTTCATAGGAAAAAATGTTTTCCAAAAAAAAAATAGTATTTTTCAGAAAATGATTTCCATAAGAATAAGATTTTTCAAAAGAAAAGTAATTTGACATGGACCTTGGAAGTGTACTAAAATACCCTTTTGTGTCAAACCAGGATGCTAGGCACAGGCGATAACCTGATCGACTAGTTTGTCAAAACAACTGTCATAGGGATGCACCCTGTAGAGAAGATCAATTTTGAGAGATTCATGTTGAGGAGTGCTCTTTACTTCCACGAGTTTGAAATAGACTAGAACCTGTTACGTGCTATGGCTAAATGCTGGAACCCTTATCTTCACATATTCCATATAGGGCATATGCACTTGTGCCCCACTCATGAGGATTTTTATGGCATTATGGGGATATCCACTTTAGGCCCTCTAGTCAGGCCCTCATTGAAGATCGGATATTCTGGCGCCCTTGTCACAGGACTGAATATTTCCAAAGAAGAAGCCAAGGCCCTAGTCCATAACGGGAGATTGGACTTAGGGTATGTTTGATTGCACATGGAAAATGGGGTGAAAAATCAATTTTCATGGAAAATTATATTTTTCAAGTGTTTGATTGCACATGGAAATGGAAATTCATTTTCCACCTCAATCAAAAAGTCCACCAAAACATGGATTTCACTTTCCCACCCATATGGGTGGGAAAGTGAAATCCATCCATATTTTTCATCTCCAATTTTTTCAAACTCATATCTTCTTCTTTACCACCACCACCACCACCATTACACTAACCTCGTCATTATCACCATCACCGTCGTCGTCGCCACCATCTCTGACCACCTTTTCTCTCTCTCTCTCTCTCTCTCTCTCTCTCTCTCTCTCTCTCTCTCTCTCTTCTCCTCACCTCCGCCACCACCATCACTACCATGTTCTCCCCTTATCTTCTTACTAACTTACCTCCGTTGCCGTCGCCATCACCACCGTCGCTATCGCCACCACCGCCATCGCCACTACCTTCACCACCATCGTCGCCACCACCGTCACTGCCACCGCCACTTATCTTCTTCCTCTCCGCCTTCTCTCATCTTTCTTTTTCCTCCTCCTCTCCTTCTTTTTCTTTTTTCTCATTTAATTTTCTCATGATTTTATCCAAGTAAAATCAAACAATACAATTTGATTTTCCAACCCTACCTATTTTCCATCACAATTTTTCCATGGATTTCAAATTCCATGGAAAGTTACTTTCCATGCAATTAAACATACCCTTAGTACCTTTACTAGGCTCGTATCGCTCCCGCAGTCATCCTATCAATGTAAAACCAGAAGTCTGGCGAGCCACTAGAGACTATCTATCGTGCCTAGGAATCTTAGCCCAATACATGTTGACTTCCAAAAGTGATGGTCAAACTATCCCTGAGTCTTTCATAGACATAGCCTCCCAACTCTCAAAGAAAGCCAACCCAGTACCTCTCATCCTAGCTGAAACTTTCTCAGGTCTAGATGCCATAAAAAATGATAAGCGGGAAAGCTTCAAAGGAAGCCCCTACTTACTCTATATGTGGCTTTGTGACCATCTCAAAATTGTAGATGCTCCTTCAAACCTCGAGTATGGGCCATAATACTTTTTCAAAAGAAACTTGCTAATGCATCACAACTGAGTCAAGGCTTGGAGCAAATGGTTAGACTCTCGCCTTGTCCGTTATATCGGTTTAAGATGTCCTTGGTAGATGACTGATCCCCTTGTTCTAGGAATCAAAAGATCCCATTATGTTCGTCTAATTGGACTAGAGGAAACATCTTTTTACCATCCTAATTTGATCCTAGAACAGTACGAAATACCTATAGAGTTCTCTTTGCCTCAACCCAAAGTTTTCTTTCCTCCCGAACCTTTGACTGAAAAGTTAGTGCATCTTATTGAAAAGGCTTGGAACAAACACACCTTACGATATCTAGGCGAACCAACAAAATTTAAGGAGCTAGTTTTAGAGCTAAAATGATCAAGCCTAATAGCAATCTTGATGACCATCAAGACAAAGCCATGCGTCCATGTAAAAAATAGTTCAAGTCAAATTTGTTGAAAGATGTTTTAATAAGAACATTTATTTGTCAATCATTTTCAATAAAGCTATTTTTCATTTGAATAAACATTTATTTCCCTTTTGAATGATCATTGGGTGAATGGATAATTTAATGGATTGGTACACAAACTTCAATAAAATAATTCATTAAAATGTTATCAAGGGGTAACACTGAAATTGAATAAATCTACCTTTGATGAGGTCATATAGGATTATCATTGCGCCCAAACTCAAGCGTCCACCTCCTAGTTGGAGTCATAAGTCCAGTCGGTTAGCAAATAGAATATCTCGATTAGAGTCAACTATGAAGAGTATAAAGGGTATCGATGAAATTGCAGCAGGCATTGAAGCTCTGAACCGCATCCTTAGAAGCCATTTGCCAGAAAAATTTGTGATGCCTGAAATGGACAAGTTCAGTGGGACAGGGTGTGTGAAAACACATCTTAAGGTGTATGTTACCAACATGCACACTATGAGGCTCAGCGACGAACAGATGACGTTGTTGTTTCAGAGAACTCTATCAGGATCAGTACTACGTTGGCTGATGTCTCAAGATCTAATTACTGTGGGTACTTGGGAAAGCATGTCAAAGGCCTTCTAGCATTAGTATAAGTATAGTACTGAGATTGAGATTTCAAAAAGGAATGTGGAGTCAACTAAGCAAAAAAATGGGAAAACTTTTATTGATTTCATTGGCCGTTGGAGGGCCAAAGCTGCCCAAATGTGGGATAGGCCATCAGAAAAGGAACAAGTAGCCATTATCCTGAAAAACCTTACACAAGGATATGCTCAGCACTTGATTGCTCAATATCTTCCTACCTTCGAATTCCTATTACAAGTCGAAAGCCAACTCGATGATGCATTTGCCTCTGGGGTTCTTTCTAATCCTTCGGATAACAAGTCTAAGAAACCTTATGTTCCCAAACCCAATATCAACCATACTTACATCGCCAATACCTCAGTTACCCCAGTTCAACCATCAACCCGGATCAATAATCAAGCTTACCTAAGTCAACCCTGAACTCCGTGCCAATTTACCAATTTAGGGATGACCCTTACCGTAGCTTTGCAAAAACTATTGAAAAAAGGGTTGCTTACCCCGATTCAACCCCAACCTTTACCAAATCCCCTGCGAACTGGACACAACCCTAACTTGTTCTATGAATTTCATCCAAACCCTAGCCATCACACTGATCGATGTATCATGCCATTCAAAACCTTATTGACAACAAAAAAATCACAATTCCTAGCCCACCAAATGTCACCACTAATCCATTACCTACCTATCAACCTCCACTAACCCTGAACATGATTTCTCACACCCCATTACTGTTCGATCCCATCTCTCTCATCCATCAAATCCAAGTCAAATCGCCTAGTTACCCCCTTGCCAAGATAGCTTTCACTGATGAGATTTTCATTACAAACTATGAACCATTTGATCTAACCTCAGATGAAACGTATTGTCTATCCCCACCTAATTAAAGTAGCCCCACATTCACTAGTTATCTTTTGGCTCAAATGAACCCGGAGAGCCTTGTCTCCTTGACAAATGAAGATCCATACTTGTTGACTGAAGAAGATGAGCATTTCTCCCTCTCTTATGATGAAGTTAAACATATGACTCGAGAGGGAAGAGTTTTTAAGCCACAAAAACTCTGTGTTGATAATCTGAAAGCACCCTCGATCCGTGGGGTGCACAGATCCGCTTTTGACCTTTGAGGTTTGGGAGTCACCACCTAGTTATTATGGTCTAGAAATCGAACAATGACTCTAAAAGACAAAAGAAACTAATTTATGAAAAATAAGAAACTAAGTCCGGGGATCACGTTACGAAGTTGGAAGGTGTTAGGCACCAACCCCGCCCTGCAAACGCCGGTTTCTACTAATTCCCAAATAGAACTACATTGTTAAAAAGACCTAATCAATAAAAAAATTTAAATCTTTATCTTTAGGAAGACAACGGTCTTGTTCCCTCAAATCTGGTAGAATGGTTCTTCATACAACACTCCTCGCTTCGTTCTGTCACCAGATTAGTTTCGGATCTCTCAAACAAAGTATCTCTTTCTGAATTTTTTTAATTTTTTTATGAATTTCTAGGGTGTTTTGAAAGGGTTTCTAGGTATTTTTTGAGTTAAAATTGGGGTATGGATGTTAGGTAACGAGTTAGGACTTCAAAATTAGGGTTTATGGGAGGCTAGGGAAGCTTTTTGATTTCTAGAGTTTATTTTTTGATACGAAAATAGGTTGTAAGGACCCCTATTTATAAATTTTTTTAAGTACTTGTTTTGATAGAGTTAGTGTTTAATTAGAATTATTTTAGGTAGAGTTATATTTTAATTAGAATTGTTTGAGGTAGAGTTATATTTTAATTTGAATTGTTTTAAATAGAGTTATTATTTAATTAGAATTGTCTTAAATAGAGTTATTGTTTAATTAGAATTCTATTAGGGTTTTGACTTTTAGTCTCACTTGATTGACTTTAAGATTTTGACTTTAGTCTTACTTGATTGACTTTAATTTTTTTTTACTTAAATCTTACTTGATTGACTTTAAGATTTTGTCTTTAGTCTTACTTGATTGACTTTAATTTTTTGGAGAGCCCCCCTTTATTATATCTTTAATTCTTTCTGCCCCCAGATGGAGGGGTCCTTTAATAAATACATGGGCAACCATCAATAATTTTGCCTGAGAGCCTGATTGATCAATTTTTTTGGTTCAAAATTTTAAATTAATTTTATTAATATTTCACTTTACATTATTTAATGTTTTATTTATTAATTTTGTAATTTTAAATTTTTTTAATTAAAAAATTACCGTTTTGCCCCTAAAGAGAACTTTTGCGTTTCAAGTCGGTTTTTGATGTTCCAAGATGTTTTAAATCAATTTTTCGTAAGGAACTCAATGGGAATATTTTTTTGTGTCATTTTTGAAATTTTTTGTGTGAAATGGTCGTGAACTTTATGAGGGACATTTTCATAATTTTGTCAAATTTTGTGAAAATTGGTGAAATGATTTATTTGATTTTGATTTGTTGTTTTATGTATTTGAATGAGTTTTCCTAAGCATAACATAGGCTCTAGGGATGTTTTAAGATTAGGGGTATTTTGATAATTTGATCATTTTTTAGTGATTTTTATCGTGAAGCTTCTTTTTGTTTGAAAAATGATGATTTCTATGTTTTTGGGGTTATATTTTCTTAGCGTAGCGTGGTTTCTACAGTTTTGTTTGTTTGAGATACCTCATCTGAATTTTTGAAACATATTTGGTAACAAACGGAGCATTGGAATAATCATCTATCATTAGGAACCGTCGCGATCGGGTTGACGAGTTGATTAATCCAGCGAATACAAAAATGGGGTGTCTACAGATGCTCATTTTTGACAGAGAGTTGAAGCAAACTAGATAGCAAATCTATTTTGGTAGATAGTGCGATATCCGAATGCCAAAGCTAGTGACAGTTCATTTTACAACTTGATTTAGCAATTCGTCGGGGTGTTCGGATCCTTGAAGGTAAAACTCTCCCCGAACTAAAAGGTTGTCAGGTTCTCGAGCGAGAACTATCACTGACATTGTCAGATCCTTGAATTTTAGAATATTCTCCTTGACTAATGTAACAACTCTGCAACTGTGTGCACTTAAAATCTAAAATAAATTTTAAATAGTTTAAGTGAGAATTGAGTAGAATCTGAGCATAAAGTGAGTATGAACTAAGCATAAACTAAATATAATTTAAGCATAATCTGAGCTTAAACTGAGCATAATTTGAGCATAAACTGAGCATAATTTTGAAAAACCCTCAGCGGTATCTGAGCATAATTCCGAGAAAACCCTCGGCGGTAAGTGAGCATAATTCCGAGAAACCCTCGGCGATATCTGAGCATAATTCTAAGAAAGCCCTCGGCGGTAACTGAGCATAATTTCGAGAAACCCTCAACGGTATCTCAGTATAATTTTGAGAAACCCTTGGTGGTATCTGAGCATAATTCCAAGAAAACCCTCGTCAGTAACTGAGCATAATTCCGAGAAACCCTCGGCGGTAACTAAGCATAATTTCGAGAAACCCTCGGTGGTATCTGAGCAAAATTCTGAGAAAACCCTCGGCGATAACTGAGCATTCCGAGAAACCCTCGATGGTATCTGAGCATAATTCCGAGAAAATCCTTAGTGGTAACTGAACATAATTCCGAGAAACCCTCGGCGGTATCTGAGCATAATTTCGAGAAAACCCTCGGCGGTAACTGAGCATAATTCCGAGAAAACCCTCAGTGGTAACTGAGCATAATTCAGAGAAAACCCTCGGTGGTAACTGAGCATCATTCCGAGAAACCCTCGGTGGTATCTGAGCATAATTCTAAGAAAACCATCGGTGGTAGCTGAGCATAATTCCGAGAAACCCTCGACGGTATCTGAGCGTAATTCTGAGAAACCCTCAGTGGTATCTAAGCATAATTCCGAGAAAACCCTCGGCGGTATCTGAGCATAATTCTGAGAAAATCCTCGGCGATATTTGAGCATAATTTTGAGAAAACTTTCGGCGGTAATTGAGCAAAATTCTGAAAAAACCCTCGGCGGTAACTGAGCATAATTTTGAGAAACCCTCGGTGGTATCTGAGCATAATTCTGAGAAAATCCTTAGCGGTAACTGAGTATAATTTTGAGAAAACCCTTGATGGTAACTGAGCATTATTCCGAGAAACCCTCGACGGTATTTGAGCATAATTCCATGAAACCCTCGGCGGTATCTGAGCATAATTCCAAGAAAACCCTTAGTGGTATCTGAGTATAATTCTGAGAAACCCTCGGTGATATCTAAGCATAATTCCGAAAAAACCCTCGGTGGCAATTGAGCAAAATCCAAGTTAACCCTTGGCGACAACTAACTGAGTAAAACTGGCTGAGGTATAAATGAATCTGGGAAAGAATAATTGAAAATGAATCTAGAAAAAAATGATTGAATTTGGGAGTGAATCAATGAATCTGAAAAAAGAATGAATAAATCTGGGAAAGAAAGAATGAATATGAGGAAGAAGAATGAATAAGTATTGGACAGACATTAATGAATCTGGGAAAGAGGGAATAGCCTATTTCGTGCTCTAGGTAAATGAGTTATTCACTGGGCAAAAATCAAAATATGATATCAGAAACGCTTTTGTTTGAATCTCAAGGTTTTTTTCAAAAAATTTATGAATTTAAAATCTGAATTTTAACTTCCTTTGAATCTCAGGGGTTCTCTAAAAATTTACTATCAAGAGTGTAACTTTGAATTCGGGGTTCCCATTATCCTTTATGACTATCATTGATCAACTTTGAAAACAAAATTCCCCTAGTTTAATAGGAAACATTGCACTAGAGATAATTGAACACAACTCGAAAAATAAATGCCTCTAGTATAAAGGGGAAAGCTACATGCTATAAAAAAAAATGCACCTTGTATGAAGGTTTGAAATATTTGATTATCACAAGCGTAATAAGGATCCAACTTTTAATTTTGATTAATTTTATTGAAGTTTTTGAGTCAGGCTCAAGAAAATAAATTATTTCCTTTTGAGATTCATCACAGAATTCACCCTTCTCCCTTTGATTCACTTAGGGAAGTAAAATTTTTTCAGATCAATCGTAGACAAGATATTTGTGGCTTCTCAGACTTTGCCTGGTTTAAGCTGAGTACTGAATTTGGTTATTTGGACTTCTAATATTTCGGCTCGGACTGCCTTTTAGCTCTTCGACTCTATGAAAATTTTCTTCTATTTTTCTTTCTTGCTCTAAATTTTGCCTAGATTGCCCTTTTAGGTTTTCAAACTAGCGAGCATGCTCTAGTGAGCTTTTTTTTTCTTTTTTCTTTGCTCTTATTGTTGTCAAAATCGTACTTTTAAATTTTCAACATTGCGAGTTTGCATTAATTTTTGCCTAAGTCGTCCTTTTGGGTTTTCAACTTAGCAGTCCCCATTTTTCTTTTTCTTTCCTTTTTGAACTTTTGGAGTTACTGTCTGATCATGCTTTAACTACCTTCCTTAACTTTTTCGCACGGTACTTAGGAGGACTTTTATGGGTAAGCTTAGAACTGGGCATAAAAAGAAAAGAATTTTGAGGCTTAAAAATCCAAATGCCTCTTGTGTGGCCTTTCCTTTTAAATTGTTTTCTTTTTTCCTTGAATTTTCTTCCCCATTTTGGATGATATTTCTTTTTCTTTTAAATTTCTTCTTTTTAGATTTTTTTCTTTGTCGATGAATCTATTTTTTTATTTTGATGTGGTCGGGCCTGAAGTAACTTTTCAGGTTGCCTACGTATCCCAGAATTTTGGGATCAAACCAAGACGTAGTTCAAATTTTTCCCTTCCCTAGGTTAGGTTATCGGATTGAGAAAGAAAAAAGGTATTTTTTTTTTGAAAAAGCTGCAAAGGGCTGAGAAAGGAGATAATCAATTGGGTAATAGGAAAATTGATTCGGTCAAAGATGACCTCCTTAAATATAGTATCGCTTGATTTGGTCAAGGTTGGTTGGTTCTAGTAATTCAACTCCATCATAATATTGAAGTGTGATAGCTTTTCCAGGCAGTAAATATTTGATAATGAACGGACCCCCTCCAATTTGATTTGAATTTCCCTCTAGGGTCAAAAATAGGTACTCAATTCTCTTTGCGTAAGAAATCTTCGATTTGTAAATGATGAGCTTTGATTTTCTTGTTAAATGCATGGGTGACTTTTCTTTGAAAATGAAAGCGCCTTTGATTCGCGGGGTGCACGGATCCACTTTTGACCCTTGAGGTTTGGGAGTCGCCACCTAGTTATTATGGTCTAGGAACCAAACTTGGACTCTAAACAGATAAAAATAATTAATTTACTTTTTCTTTTAAAATAACTGAGTTTGGGGATCAAGTTACGGGGTTGGAAGGTGTTAGGCACCAATCCCACCCGGCAAACGCCGGTCTTTACTAATTCCCAAATAAACTACATTGCTAAAATTCCTAAGTAATAAAAAAATTAAGAAATTTATACATTTCCGAAGACAACGTTCTTGTTCCCTCAGATCTGACAGAGTAACTCCTTGTACACTACTCCTCACTTCGTTCTGTCTTCGGATCTGATTTCTGATCTCCAAATCAAGGTATTTCTTTCTTAGATCTGAATTCTCAGGATTTGTTTATGGATTTCTGGGTGTTTTTGAAGGACTTCTAGGTGTTTTTCAAGCTAAAATCGAAGTAAGGGTGTTGGATAAGGAGTTGGGACTTCAAAATTAGGGTTTATGGGAGGCTAGGGAAGCTTTTTGACCTACTTCTCTTAAGATTTATTATTTGATACAAAAATAGGTTGTGAGGACCCCTATTTATAGATTTTTTAAGTGTTTATTTAGATAGAATTAGTGTTTAATTATAATTCTTTTAGTTAGAGTTATATTTTAATTAGAATTATTTTAAGTAGAGTTATATTTTAGTTAGAATTCTATTAAATAGAGTTATTATTTAATTAGGATTGTTAAATAGAATTATTATTTAATTAGAACTCTATTAGGGTTTTGACTTTTAGTCTTATTTGATTGACTTTAAGAGTTTGACTTTAGTCTTACTTAATTGACTTTAATATCTTGACTTCAGTCTTACTTGATTGACTTTAATTTTGACTTTAGTGTTACTTGATTGACTTTAATATTGACTTTAGTCTTACTTGATTGACTTTAATTTTTTGGAGAACCCCCCTCTATTATATCTTTAATTCTTTAGACCCCCAAATGGAGGGGTCCTTGAATAAATATCTTAGTAACCATCAACAATTTTGCCTGAGAGCCTAATTGATCAATTTTTTTGGTTCAAAATTTTAAATTAATTTTATTAATGTTTCACTTTACATTATTTAATGTTTTATTTATTAATTTCAAAAATTTTAATTATAAAAATTATAAAATTATCGTTTTACCCTCGGAGATGACTTTTTGTATTTCAAGTCGACTTTTGATGTTCTAGGATGTTTTAGAATCGATTTTTTGTAAGGAATTCAATGGAAATATTGGTTTGTGTCATTTATGAAAATTTTTGTGTGAAATGGTCGTGAACTTTATGAGGGGTATTTTCATAATTTTGTCAAATTTTGTGAAAATTGGAGAAATGGTTTATTTGGTTTCGATTTGTTATTTTATGTGTTTGAAAGGATTTTTCTAAGCGTAATTTAGGCTTTAAGGTTGTTTTGAGGTTAGGTATATTTTGATAATTTGATCATTTTTTAGTGATTTTTATCGTGAAGCTTCTTTTTATCTGAAAAATGATGATTTCTAAGCTTTTGGGGTAATATTTTCCTAGCGTAGCGTGGTTTCTACAGTTTTGTCAATTCGAGATACCTCATTCAGATTTCTGAAACATATCTGGTAACAAAATAAAGCATTGGGATAAACATCCATCATTGGGAACCATTGCGATCGGGTTGACGAGTTGATTAATCAGGCGAATGCAAAAATGTGGTGTCTACAGATAAGCTTGCACGTGATACAGAGCTCTAAGTCATTTTTCTTCGATCAAGTTTAATTCTTTATACCATTGACTAACCCAATCTGTTTCTAACAATTTATTTTCCTTGAAGTCCTTGAGATACGAGATTTCCATTTCAATTGTAAGATTGCTTCCATATCATACACTAAAAAGTAGGGAATAGCTCCAGTGGAAGACTGCATAGAAGTATGATGTGCTCCTAGTGTGAATGGTAACTTCTCTAACTAATCTTGGTGTGATTGACACATTTCCTTGATGATTGTTTTGAGATATTTTATTGGTTGCTTCAACCTTTCCATTAATCTGAGGACGGTAGAGAGATAATATGATGTCGAATCTTGAACTTTGAACACAGAATGATAACCTCGACTTTGAAGTAAACCTATTATCAGATATCAATTCTACTTCAACGGCTCCATTGGTCTGATGAAGGTAGGGGAATGATTTGTGACGTCGGATTTTAAAATTTGAATATAGAGTGATGACCTCGACTTTGAAGTGTGACCCATTACTAGAGACTAATTATAAAAGTACCTTGTATTGACTTATGAAATTTGCTTTGATGAACTTTGCAACTTGAGATGTAGTGAGGACAACATCGATACGTTTTGTAACATTTTCTTTGATTTCATTGGTATTTCCATTCCACCGAGCGAATACGTATTCTGTGTCGGATAACACCCAAGCTTACATCTTAACATATCCTCTTAGGACCACACGAACTAGTCTCTTAAAATTTCTAAGTAAATTCATTATCCCCTCGTGTTCCTCTAGGGATATGATGATTTCTATTTGAATTTCTTGAGAATTTTTTATTCCAAGGTCAATGACCTTTGCTTTCTGATTGAAAGTTGTTGAGTTTGACCCTTATCTTCCTATTTAGGAGAAAAATATATCCTTGAGTTTAGATTATTAGTTAATTCGTTAATGCGCTCGAGGTATGCAAAAATTTCTTTTATCTAATCAAATTCAGATGGGGTGACAAACACCTCTATAGACTTGACAAATTAACTTGACTTAATAGAAAAATAGTAGACTCAATCTAAAGAAAACATGACCTTGCTGGATTGATAAAAAAAATGGACTCGAGCTAATCCAAATAACTCATGAAAACTCAAGACTACCCACAACGGGCTTGATTAAGACTGAGGACTAAGACATTGCTTACAACCGGCATGACTGAGGCACTGTGATCTTCAAAGAATAACTGGAAAATGTTGAGATATTCTAAAGGATTTCTGATGATTGATTTGGCGTTGACGTTCGTTCTAACTGACCGGACTAGTAACCCTAACAAAACGGTGAACGATTGAGCTTAGGTGCAATGATAACCTTGAGACCCCATCAATTTCAGTGTTACCCCCTTGATAACATTTTAAATGAACCCTGAGATTTTATTGAATTTTCTGCACCAAGCCATTAAACAATTCATTTATGCAATGATCATTTCAAAAGGAAAAATAATCTTACTGAATTATCAAATATCTGATTTAAATAATTTTTTCCTTTAGAAAAGCATATTTTAGTAATTTTCCAAATTCCATGAAAAAAATAGATCTTTTGTAAAAATCCTTTTCTTTTCTTTTGGGAAAAATATATATTTTTTTTTGAAATGATTTGAAACTCAAATTTAGAAAAAAACTTTGATTTCCCTTTTGATTTAAATGGCCCGACCCATCATGATCGTTGGATCAAGATGGACTGGGTCATTATGAATTATTGCTACATTTTGATGGATTCTTTATTGGGTCGATGCACCCAGTAATACAGTAGTTTCAAATCGGGTTTAAACAAAAAGATTTGATCCTTGTGGACAAAATCTTACATTCACATACATTTTGATCTCATCATTCACATATGTTCATATACATTCATCAATCACAAAGTCTCATTTAATGAATAACCCAGGAGCACCCACGATAAATTCAAGTCGTGACCTACAGGAAAAGTCTCTAGAGTCTAAGCTTACTACGTGCAATGCATTTTTATCTGGCCACCCTTGCCCAAATACACCTATATACCTTTCGAGCGTACTCAATCAGACGGTACATGATGACTTGGTTTGATATACCGTATAGGTGATAATCTAAGACTCCAACTCACTTCTATGAAGTCAAAAATAGTGAGTTTGATCCCCAGTTGAGAGGTGGCGCACGATGCTGAGCAAGGACCCACTTAAATACCTCTCGTCTAAAATAGACGTAGTCTATCCCCCTCGTACAGTAGGGTACAGCGGGGCAGGATCTCGCTTAGGCACCGGTTTTAACCAAGAAGTGCAATTGATGTAATTGGATTATCTTTGATATATCTACGGTACGAGTCAAGAGTTGTAACTTTCATAAATGGTTTGGTATCCTACGAGGGGACTGACCACGTACTAGTACTATGTTGACAAACGGGACATGTGATTGTGTGGCTCATAATAGGTCAAAGGCTCAGGTCGCTCCAGCCTGGGTGCATCGATATACCTTTCAGAGTCACCTGATAAGACGGTATTGATGCCCTAGTTTGATATACCCTAAGGTACGTGACTGGAGTTATGATTTTCATGAATGACGTCGCATCTCGAAAAGACCGGGCCACACACTAGTGCCACGTTGGCTATATGGGACGTGCAAGCGTGCAAAATAGTAAACCTGCATGTGGTGTGTGCAAAACAGGGTGGGGTGTGCCCGGGGGCTTTTTTAAATAAATGGGCCTATATGCCAGATCAAATCATTAATGGACCACAATCATAATGAATACAAGTATATTAAGATCAAACTCATAGCATGTAAATCAAAAGAAATTCAAAATCAATCGATCAAGACCAATCAATTAACTAAGATCAAGCAATTAACACGTGAGACTTAAGATTCAATCAATCAAGGTATCTAAGGGGTATGATCATATAAACCAGGTAAAAAGGAAACCATGCACCCTAATCTAGCACCTAATTCACTCGATCATGGACTCATTGAGTTAACTCATCTCCTAGCATTCAACGTCGTAAAACATGGACAAATATCATATGAAAACATTGGCATAAAGCTTAAAGTGAATGCAAAGGGAATTGCATGAGGTCTTTAATCCAAACGAGTCAACTCGACTTACGACAACCAAAATCGGGATATCATGACAACACATTATGGAAAAATTAAAACAATTAGCACGTAATTAATTCCTTATGTGGTTCAAGACAAGTTAACTGAATTAACTTACCTAAAATTCACCCCTATGGTTGATTTTCGAAGTCCAACACCCTGTTTTGTTTTTTTTGTTTTTTGTTTTTTTTTTTTGTTTTTTTGAGAAATATGCAAAGTAAATCTTTTGAAGATATAGGCTAACTTGACAAACTCATAAAAGATTTCACATTTAACTAAGAGTCATTAGGCCAACGTGGTTCGTTGCATTGATAATCCAATACCACAACCTTTTTAATGGAAAAGTTTGGATTCAAAATGCACATATTTTTTTTATATAACTTTGATCCAAAGTTTTGAAAAATGAGTGGCTACAAAATCAAATTTAAAATCAAAATGACGATTAATTTTTAAGAATTTTCTTTTAAATTTTTTTTTTTTTTTTAAATATTCTAAAAATTTTGTCCAGCATTGGACCAAGCTCTTGGATGCCACGTGGAGAGGTCAAAATTCCAAAACATGATCCGATGGCACATGGTTATAACGCACAAAATCTGACATTTTAGGAATAAAAAAGTTAATTTTCGCCATTGAATTTCAATTTTAAATTTGGGAGATCGTAACCATCTATTTTTTATACCCATGATCAAAATTAGAATAGTTTTATTTTAATTTTTTTTTAGATTTTTCTTTTAAATCGGACATTTCCCATGTAATACTAAAATAGTGCTATTGGATTTTTAATTTGATAATCCCAAAGGACCTAATGACACTTAGTAAGATTTAATATCTTACTAAATTAGTCATGAAAGCATGACCCATAAAGTGGATTCTATCTCAAAATTTTTTTTTTACTGTTGAGGTTGCTAACAGCACATTCAATTTCTTTCTTTCATACAAAGTTGCTGCCAGCAACACATAACTCACCTTTTTCCATATATGTTAGTGCCAACTCAACAGCAAAAGAGAAAAAAAAAAAACTCTCTTTTCTATATGTTGCTGCGAGCAACATAAAACTCAACACTTTTTTTTTTTTTTAAATATATGTTGCTGCCAGAGGATACAATTCAAAACGTTTTTTTTTTCTAAATAAATGTTGCTGCCAGCAACATAACTCAAGATTTTTTTTATATATGTTGCTGTCAGAGGAGACAATTCAAAACGTTTTTTTTTTTCTAAATAAATGTTGCTGCCAGCAACATAACTCAAGATTTTTTTTATATAAGTTGCTGCCACAAAATACCTTCAAAACTCCATTTAAAAAAAATATATATATGTTGCTGCCAGAGAGTCCTAGAGAGATGAATTGATGGTAGAGGAGAGAAAGAGAGAGAGAGAGAGAGAGACTGAGATTACACTCCCTTCACGTTCCTCTGTTCGTTGTTATCAGTTCAATCAAGGAATAATGGAACAACGATCAGACTCAACTGTCCATTCTTTTCATTGATTGAGATTCAAAACGGGTTGAGGTTGGCTCAATCCAATCCATTCACCCTTCAACGAGAAGAGAATTCTTGTGTCCTAACAGCAAGAAAAGCCTTTTTTTTTTGCTGTATCTTCTTTGCTAATTTGAGAAGAAGATGGACCAGGGGAAAATTCACTTTTACTAATTGCACACCCAGCTAACAGCACGCCACTGCAGCAAACCCTTTTTTTTTTTTTTTTTTAAATATACTGCCAAAAGGGCAGATTGACCTGCACTTAATAAAATAAAATAAAAAATACTGTCCAGGACAAATCAATTCCTAAAAATAAAAAGGTTTGCTTTTTTTTTTTTTTTTAATATATATGATTTAATAACTATTACTACATCCTCAATGAAGCCATTCCTTTGAAATCTCCAATTATTTAGGGTCATTCTGAATAATCCTTGATTAAACTGTAGAAAATAATATGTTAGAGCAAGGTACTCCAAGTAGACCCGAATGATTAATGATTGGATTAACAAGAATAATAAATAAAAAATCGGTAAACAAACAATAAAAGGAAACTAACTAAAATATAAAAAAAAATAATAATAAATAAATAAAAACTAGGTCATTGGCAATGTTCCCATACTTGGGGCTTTTCAAGTCTGATCCTCAATAGTCCCCAGTGAAGTCGCCACTGAAAGCGCTCTCGATCCGCAGGGCGTGCGGATCCGCTTTTGACCTTTGAGGTTTGGGAGTCGCCACCTAGTTATTACGGTCTATAAACCGAACATTGACTCTAAAAGGCAAAAAAAACTAATCTACGAAAAATAAGAAACTAAGTCCGGGGATCACGTTACGGAGTTAGAAGGTGTTAGGCACCAACCCCGCTCGGCAAACGTCAATCTCTACTAAGTCTCAAATAGAACTACATTGCTAAAAAGACCTAATCAATAAAAAAAATTTAAATCTTTACCTTTACGAAGACAACGATCTTGTTCCCTCAAATCTGGTAGAATGATTCTTCGTACAGCACTCCTCGCTTCGTTCTGTCATGGATTCGTTTCGGATCTTCCAAACAAAGTATCTTCTTCTAAATTTTTCTAATTTTTTTATAGATTTCTGGGATGTTTTGGAAGGGTTTCTAGGTGTTTTTTGAGCTAAAGTTAGGGCATGAATGTTAGTTAAGGAGTTAGGACTTCAAAATTAGGGTTTATGGGAGGCTAAGAAAGCTTTTTGACCTACTTTTTCTAGGGTTTATTCTTTTATTCGAAAATAGGTTGTAAGGACCCCTATTTATAAATTTTTTTAAGTACTTGTTTTGATAGAGTAAGTGTTTAATTAGAATTATTTTAGGTAGAATTATATTTTAATTAGAATTGTTTTAGGTAGAATTATATTTTAATTAGAATTGTTTTAAATAGAGTTATTGTTTAATTAGAATTGTCTTAAATAGAGTTATTATTTAATTAGAATTCTATTAGGATTTTGACTTTTAGTCTCACTTGATTGACTTTAAGATTTTGACTTTAGTCTTACTTGATTGACTTTAATTTTTTTTTACTTGAGACTTACTTGATTGACTTTAATTTTTTTTTACTTGAGTCTTGCTTGATTGACTTTAAGATTTTGGCTTTAATCTTACTTGATTGAATTTAATTCTTTGGGCCCCTAGATGGAGGGGTCCTTTAATAAATATCTGGGCAACCATCAACAATTTTGCGTGAGAGTCCTGATTGATTGATTTTTTTGGTTCAAAATTTTAAATTAATTTTATTAATGTTTCACTTTACACTATTTAATGTTTTATTTATTAATTTCAGAATTTTAAATTTTTTTAATTGAAGAATTACCGTTTTGCCCCTGAAGAGAACTTTTGTGTTTCAAGTCGGTTTTTGATGTTCTAGGATGTTTTATGTGACGTCCCGCCAAACGCTAACACAAATCCCAAGGCCGCATCGAGGCACTAGCTAGCGCTTCGAAATTTCGGCATGGTCTCCTCTGTTTATGTTAGCGTTTCACGCAACTCAAACCTAATAAATAAAATCCAAACAATCCTGTATAAAGCTACAAATCCACAATGAATAAAAAACGGAAGACGATAGATTTTATGAACAACAAAAAAAAGACAAGGTCAGAGTTGAGCAAAAAGGGTAAAGTAATACAGGATTACAAAATTTTCCTCACTCTAACATAGACCTAGCATTCGGTCCCAAAAACATAGACCTCTCCTAGGACGAACAGACTCCTAGTAGAAATAGTCATGATGCTCACCGAGTAACAAATTCTGATCGTCGATCTGACCGACCAGGTGTTCCTCGGCTAAAAGTTTAGCACCCGCTGCGCCAACTGTAGGCTCTGCAACTAAAAAAAGATGAAAGGAAAGGGTGAGTAACAATGGTTACCCAGTAGGTTCACAAACAATTCTCACTAATAACCTAACCTAACGTGATCGAATAATCATATTGCCTCATTTCCAAATATGCAAGTTTTACAATTGAAGCCACGATTAACTAGTACATATAGCCAGGGATGAGCAACTAAACAGTTTAAAAATTACACATAGCATCAATCATCCATACTCATTATACATTTTTCGTTTATGCAAATATAGTTGATCACACTGAAATAGTAAACATGCTTTTCAGTTTATAATTCGAAATATAACACAGATATATAATACAAGTGGTGAAGTAATAGAATTTGAGTAATGAGATTCACGACTGGATCGCTCCCAGTTGGGACATGATGTTACAACATAAATCTGACTTTTAGTTTTTGATTTTGCCGATCGTTGCGTTTACTACATTGGTGACCATTTATCCGGCTCAGGCGGGCCGTTTGACGTGACCATAAGCAATGGGTCTCTTTTCGATGTGTCAGAACGTTCGACTACTACTAGATTGTTAGTGATTACTGACCAATCATCTTCGTCTATGCCTATCAGGCGTGCATGTGATTCCCAAATGACACTCCACTCGTATACGACCACCTTTACAATACACGTTCACTAGTAAAGATAAAAAATGAATGAACCCGGATTCTAGTTGTAACTTCACTCTCATACGCGTCCCATACCACGTATGAGCTTGGTGGTCCCTACCGTATATTCCAGGATAGTGCACCCCTCCGGATGATGTGACGCACTATCCCTTCAAGCATTCACAAATCCTTTAACACCTCACAAAATAGCTACGTATATATATGATTTTTCATTTAAAAAAAAAGAGAAATTAACAAAACAGGGTTGAGAATGGATATCCAGTTGCTACCACCCAACTGTGGTCACCCGACCTAAAAGTAAATAACAGTACTCAACGCACGTGCTAACATAATCGTAAATAAACATGCAACCATTTCATTAATAACCTAGATATCCTTTCACCAACCTACATACAACATACAATGTAAAATGCAGACATCACCCTTCGGGTGTGAATCTGATATTTTACCATTCATTCTCTTTTTCATTCTCTCGACCTTCTCATTTTTCGTCTCTTCAAGTCAAACCATTCATTTTCAATCTTTCTAAGTCATTTTTGGGTCTTTCCATTGAAAACCATCAAAGTTTTATTCAAAATAAGGTCCTGGCGATGCACGGGACCAAAGCTATTAAAAATAAGGAAAACTGGTGAAAATTTGGCTAAGTGTTGGAAACTCAATTTTTCAAAGTTCTCGAAATTGAAAAATGAATTTTTTGAAATGAAAGTCTCGATCACGAGATTCGACACCATATAGTTTTTGTAATCTAATTCAAAGTAATGTGAAAGTTATTACATTTTGAAAACTTGTCGAAAACGTTGAAATTTATGTTTTGTTCTGAAACCAAAATTCGGATTTTGATCCTTTGAGATTTGGATCTTGAAACCATTCCCATCGTTCTGAAATGGGGGGTAAAACCTTAATTTTATTAAAGAACTTAAAGTAAAATAGGAAAGTAAAAATTAAAGAGGACGTTTACTTTAATGTTTTTAATGAAATGAAGGGTGGGAAATCAAGTATAGGCAATAAGGAGGTCAAGGCAAAAGTCAGAACATAGTTCTGAAGAGAACTGTTTCTGTCGGTAGCAGAATCAGGATGCTGTCAGTGGAACAAACAGAATACTCATCGGCAGGTGTCGGTGGGACCGACGGCATCTGCCGACAGAACAAATTTTCTCGCGATTCTTGATTTCGTCGGTGGCAGAAGCCTCATTCTGTCGGTGGGACCGACAGAATGCCTTCGACAGGTGCCAGTGGCACCGATCCTTCCCGTCGATAGCCTGAACGTCACTTGAACTTTTGAGTTTTTGATCCCCTTTTTCGGATTCTTCTTCCGTTCTTTGAATCATTCAATTCACCCACGAGTTTATGGTTAAAATTTGATAAAACATAATCAAAACATCTACTTCTACCATGAATTTGAAATCAAACGACAACTTTCTACGATTTAAATGTAAACAATAAGTTTTATTTTAAAACCTAAATGCACATTTCGAAATCTAAAGTTACCAATAGGAATTGAAAGTCCCCTACTTGTTTGTGGACGTCGAACGTGATAAACTCGCTCAATGATCAAGGTTGGTAGTGAAAGAGTTGATATTGAGTTGAGTTTGATGCAAAGAGGACGAGGGTTTTGCAACTCTTTCGACGATGGCACTCTCCTCCACTTCTACCCTAGAAGACGAGCTTCTGCTAACAAGGTGACGCTTCGAGTTTGATGATACCCTAACTTACTTACTGATTTTTGGTGGAGGGTGAGGAAAACGAACGTCAATGGGTTAACAAAGAGGGTGAGGTTGTAGGTATCATTGTAGCCAACAACTTTGTCTTCTTCGTCGGGGTTCAACGATCATTCGTTCTCAATGGATCTTGAGGAGAAGAGAAGAGAACCCTAAGTTGAGAAAAGCTGATGTTTGGTTTCTTTAGAGAGAAGGGAAACAAATGAGAATAAAAGAAAGTTTGTTTTCTTTTATAAAAAGCTGATGGCATACTTGTAATTTCCCATCATTTTTAGTTTCGACCGTAACTTAACTATTCGGACTTGAAAAATGACAAACGAGTATACATTTCAAATAATTTTTCGTTGCGGACCTAACGGTGTCATCAAATTTTTCTGATTCTCACTCTAACAAAACTCTACTATTTTGGGTCCCACTTAACGCAAAATTCGAGGATTTGTTAACTTTTTCACCCAAACTTGAATTCAAACTTGCTTATAGGGTAAAGTATATATTTCGATCGTTTTGAAGCTAATGGCGAAGTCGGTTTTCAACAAAAATGAACATAGCCTAATCCGGATAATTTACTCTAAGTTATCTTTTCAGAATATTCTTCGAATAAATACTATCTGATCTCCTCGAGATACGAGTTAAAAACACGAGGTGTTACATTTTAGAATCGATTTTTCATAAGGAATTCAATGGGAATATTGGTTTGTGTCATTTATGAAATTTTTTGTGCGAAATGGTCGTGAACTTTATGAGGGGCATTTTCGTAATTTTGTCAAATTTTGTGAAAATTGGCTAAATGATTTATTTGATTTCGATTTGTTATTTTATGTATTTGAATGGATTTTCCTAAGCGTAACGTAGGCTCTAGGGATGTTTTAAGGTTAGGGGTATTTTGATAATTTGGTTATTTTTTAGTGATTTTTATCGTGAAACTTCTTTTTGTCTGAAAAATGATGATTTCTATGTTTTTGGGGTTATATTTTTCTAGCGTATCGTGATTTCTACAGTTTTGTTTGTTTGAGATACCTCATCTGAATTTCTGAAACAAATCTGGTAACAAACGGAGCATTGGAATAATCATCCATCATTAGGAACCGTTGCGATTGGGTTGACGAGTTGATTAATCAAGTGAATGCAAAAATGGGGTGTCTACACCTGTCCAATCTACTATCCTGGCCAAATAACTAAATTAACCTTAATCAACCTTGACCACGTAGGAAATTCACCAATCTTTGGATGCCTTTGAGCATTGTCTTTAAGAAACTATTAAGTAAAGGGGTTATTGCACCTCTCCAACCTCGATCTTTACCAAATCCATTCCCCACATCTCACAATCCCAACCTATTTTGTGAGTTTTACCAAAATCCCGGTCATCTTACTAATCGTTGCGTTACTCTTCGTCACACAGTTCAAGACCTCATTGACACCAAAAAAATTACTGTCCCTGCCCCTAAGCAGCTGAATATTACTACCAACCCTCTACCCACTTACCAACACCCTCAGACTTTAACCATGGTATCCAACACTCAACTCTCCTTTGACCCAATCCTTCTTATCCGATTAGTCAATCATAAGCCTCCTAGCCCCCCTCTTACTAGAGTGACGGTCCCTAATGAGTTTTTTGCCACCAAATACAGCCTTGGCCAAGGGAGAAGAAGTAAGTTTGAACAAGGCAAAGATTCCGAAGAAGAAGACTCAGTCCTGCTACTTGGAAACGGTGTCCCGAGTTCTCAATCTGTAATCAAACCCGTTGTAGGTAATTGTCTCTAGTTTTTTTATTAATTCAATAAGCAAGTCTGTTTTTTTTATTAATCAAGTTAGTTTGTCGAGTCTGCAATGGTGTCAGTCACCCCATCTGAATTTAATTGAATAAAGGAAATTTTTGAATACCTTGAGCGCATTAACAAATTAACTAATAAACTGGCTTCAAGGAGAAATTCCTCTAATAAGGAACCCCCTCTTGAATGAAAAGATAAATGTCTTGCTCGAGGAAGCAAAGGTCATTGACCTCGGAACAAAAATAATTCCCAAGAAATTTAGATTTGAACTAACTTATCCCCAAGAAACACAAAGAGATGATAAATTAATTCAGAAAATTCAAAAGACTTGCTTGCATGGTCTTATAAGGATATTTTGGTTTGGGTGTTGCTCAACACGAAATATATACTTATCCTATGGGAACACCACATGTACAAACAAGAATGGACTCACATAATCAGATGAAAGGTTACAAAATATATCTACGCTGAACTTCTCAACATGATAGAGCTCCCAAAATAAATTACTATTCTCATATCAATGGAGTAATTAAAGCGGCTAGCAAAGATCTTGAAACTATAATCATAAAAGAGGTGTCAGTCACATTGAGATTATTCTAAAAATTATCTTTCACACTCTTAGTCTGTCAAGCTTCGACTCGATCTTCTACGGAAGCTGTAGTGCTCTGTTATGTGATATGAAAGGAAAGTCAGTTGTCAAAACAGATTGAATCCGTCAGCGGTATGAAGAACTAAACCTGATCGAAGAAAAATGACTTAGAGATCTATACCACATGCAGGCTTATTAGAGAAGAGTTGCTCACGCGCTTGATAAGAAGATCAAAGTTCGCCACTTACAAGTCAAGGATTTAACCATCATACTTTAAAGAAAATTGAACACCCCTCCTCAACTACATGAGGAGGTCTGAACCCAGTTGGAAAGATTCATTAATTAAGGAAATACTGTCTAGAAAAGCTATCAGGCTTCAAGATCATGATGGAATTGAACTACTAGAACCAACCAACCTTGACCAGATCAAACGGTACTATGTTTAAGGAGGCCATCTTTGGTCGAATCAATTTCTTATTATCCAGTTCAATATCTCATTTCTCAACCCTTTACAGCCTTTTTTTTTAAAAAAATACTTTTTTTCTTTCTCAGCCTGATCACCTAACCTAGGGGAGGGAAAATTAAAACTACGTTTTGGTCTGATCCCAAAATTCTGGGGTACGTAGGCAACCTGAGAAGTTACTTCAAGCCCAACCACATCAAAATAAAAAAAATAGATTCCCTGACAAATAAAAAATTCAAAAGAAAAATAAATATCATCCAAAATGGGGAAGAAAATCCATTCAAACCCCTATTCAAGCCCAAAATCATATCCATGATCACAGCCAATCACCCTAAAAATTAATGCTCCTGAATGATGGATATATGTCAACTCTCCAAAAGAAACCATTCTCATTATCTCCATAACTATTCTCACACCTCAACCCACACCCCATGTCGTAACCTACCCCCATCATCTTCTCCAAAACCTCATCACAAGCAATCCCCACACCATTCCCAAATCAACTCACCTAACCCATACTTCCATACGTCTTTTGCATTTGTCACTATCTCCTCCACCCTCCCAAAATTTTAACACTTACCCTCTTTACATAATCATTTTTTTACCAACACCCATACCCCTTAAACTCACCTAATGCTCAACCCATATGGGTTGAAAGATTCAATTCATTTGGATCAAAAGCAGCCCACTCACACCATTTCCATATCTGCCCCTTCCTTACCTCAAATTTCTTACACCTCATCCACAAGCCTTATGTCATTTTCCATTATTTCATACTCTTGTCCATTCTTACCATGAAAAATCACTTCAAAGTTCTATAAAAATCCATCAATCTCTCACAAACCCCCAAAAATTGAACACTCTTTAAGGCTTCAACACTTTCATCTTTCAATTTCTCATTTCTCTCAACTCCAAAAACTATCTCACTTTTCAACTCTCTCTAAATCTTCCTAAAATGCTTCTAAATTCCTTATTCGACTTCATGAAATAACCCCCCCCCCCAAAATTACCTCCCCACTTCACTCTCAAATCTCAAATGTTCAAAATCAATAAGCCAATATTTTGAAGATCAAGAAGGAAACACAAAGAAGAAGAAGCAAGATCAAGGTAGGGTAAGGAAAAAAAAATATCTGCTTATTTCCTTTTCATTTTCTCTCTTTTACTTCTCCCTTTTCTTCTTTATTTTTGTTTTAGAATAATCATGACATGTAGTAACACCCTCACTTGCATCTGGCAGATTGGGCTCTGGCTTGATCAAAAGGGTAGGGGTTGAAAACTATTTTAAATAACCTTTTTTAAAAACTCCTACAGAATTTGTGGCTACCACAAAACATTTTTAAGACTAAGGTATTGGGCTCTTTTCTGATGAAACTAGGTCCATGATCGATATGTCCACAATTTTAAAAAATGCATTCTTAAGCATAGATCATAATAGAACTCCTTCCTTAATAGGGAAGACCTTAGTGGTCTAGGCCAAAATTGATGTCCCTCGCACTCGAGGGCACAAGATCGGATTTTATGGACTTTCCTTTTTTATTTCTAAAAAATGACCAAATTTAAGGTTACGACTTATGGCAGAAGAAATATAGTGCCTAATAACTTCCTTATTTCCTAAAATAGCCCCCTTACCTAGATTTTAGGTAGATCAATATCCTTTATCCGTACATTAATTTATTTTCTAGGTGCCTATTCACATTTTTTTCTAAAAATGAACGATGGCGACTTCAAATTCAAGTAGTAGTGATCTTCGAATTCAAAAAATCACATAGCTTCATAATCCATATTAAAAGAAAAATTGGTCATATACATCATAATACTAAGAAAGGGATTCCTATGCGGATGATATTAACGGATGAGTTAGTTAGTATTAGTTAGTACAAAAAATCATTTACTTTGGGTGAGAAAATGCTTGGTATTCATTTATTTTAAGTCAAGTGTACCCAATGTTGTTTATTTTTTGCCAGGGAAGGCTCGTACATTTATGCTTGGGTCAAGAGTATCCATGATATGTTTTATTTATTTTTAGGCTATAATAAGAAAGGAAAATGGGTACATAAGATAGTGATACATTAGATTTTGCATGCTAGCTTGATAGGCACTATGAAGACGGCTGGTCCCCGTGATCGAGGGAATCATATAGTAGTCAAACCGATTGACTAAGGTGAAGTTGGGTCCCCGTAATCTTGAGACATCCCCGTCAACAGTCAACCTGAGCTTGATAAAAGACGAACCACTTGCGGTCAGATCGAAGGTAGTATAAAGAATTAATGTTGCAATTCGTCATCGATAAAATTGGGATCCTTGATTGAGGCATGACATGTTAGTTGTGGAATCTATCGTACTTATCGATATACAACACCATACTTGTTTGTATTATAATGCTAGTGTGTTGCATGTATCTTATTTTCTATTGATGAGAAGTTGAATATGATTTATATGAGAATACCAGAAACTAGAAACCTATACATTAAATCAGGGAATTTGATTTCTAACAACTGATTAATATCATGGAAGCTCGAAAGAAGCAAATGACGTAAGTTGGTAAAATTTGAAAAATATTATAGTTTATAGGGTATTTGTATTAGATAGTCAGGATAAAATGTATATGAATGTTATAATCAATTATGGTATTTTGTCTAAGTGTCATATAATTTACTCAAATTAGTTGGTAAACCACACCATAGTGTGAAGAGTTTTTCGAAACTACATTGATACTAAACCTGTAAGTTATGATTTTTATTGTGGTTACTCGTTCCTTCTGTAATCAATATTGTGTTCCTATTCTACTAGGTAACATATGTGTTACTCACACCTTCTACACCTCAGTTATAGGTTTTGTGATCTCTAAACCAACACAAGTGTGAACCAAATGCCAGTCAGGGTAGATGCCTTAGAAGACTTTGAGAGAAGGTGCATTGAGTCATTACCGAAAATGAGATTGTGGTTGGATATGTTTGTATGGTATCGGTGGAAGCCCATGAGGATGGGTCGATTTATATGAACCTCAGGATGTGGATTACTATAGAATATTAGTTGTGTATTAAATGTGTAGATATGTAAGGAAAGGGTTATCCTTTGGGGTGTCTTTTGGGGGATTTATTTTTGGAGAACCTTGAAAATGCTGGGTTTTGGTATATATTGTATATATACATGTTGGGTTTTACTGTATATGTAAATATATCTTTTAGAGTTCCACTCTGATGCTTTTGGTATACTTTTTGAGGATTTATTTCTCTATTTCATATTTTAATTACCTCCATGATTGGATTATGCACCATTGATAAATTATATTTTTAGCTAGGTAAGGACGTGTCAGGTCGTGCCCCCAGAGGAGGCATGCAATAAAGAATGGGCATTCCCTATGTGGTCAAAAAGATTAAAATTTAAGCGAATGGTCATTTGCTTGTCCAAGCAAAGGATAATTCGCTATCCCAAGTAAGCAAAAATCGCTAAAGAAGCCAATGGTTGTTCACATAAGGAAGTGAATATCCATCTGCTTGTAACAAAAATTTGTTACAAGTCCCTTTTAATGGGCCCAAAATAGTTGGGGCACCAAAAAAGTAAACCAATGAGGAAATAGAAGAATTCCAACAGAGCGAGATTGAAGAAAAACAAAGAAAATAGATTTTTCATTAACACCTCAAAAAAGCTTGCAAGACAAGAAAACTAAACAAAAAAAAGCACACAAAAATATTGAAAATCAAGAAATAAATGGATTGAAAGCCACAAAATCAGAAAAAATTGGAAAATAAGAAAAAGAAAAAGGACAAAACATGCAAAACAAGACTGAATCATAATCACTACCAAAGGAGTCAATGAATACACCATTTTGTTCTTTCTCTCTTTCCCCTCCTATAATTCTCAAGGGAAGATTATTGTTACTTGGGGTACTTCATAAGTTCCTCGTTAGTAGGGGTCTTTACTCCAACTTTGGTGTAATTCCTTCCACCAAAACAACCAAAGAGGGGAGCAAAGAGAAAATGAGTGTAAACTTGAGTTCACATCCCATGTTCTCATCACAAAAATAATGGATCTTAATCCACCCTCACAAGTGATAAGGTTACAAAGAGAAAAATGGTTAAAAGAGATTTTCATGGCTTTAGATCCATTAATTTATAGAGAATAACTTATTAAACCAAAATGAAAAAGTAAATTACTTTCCAAATGTAGCTAAGATCCAATATAAAAGATCCAATTTAAAATTTGATAGAATTTTCCCAAGCCCCTTCTCTCTAAAAAGAGTCCTCTAATTTTCTACAAAACTCCCCTTTTTGTAGAGTCATGGGGGAGTTTGTTACCAAAAAAAAAGTTACAGAAGTACCCCTACAAAGAAAAACATAAAAAGAAAACCTCTTCCATTTGCTTATACAGAGTGAATGGCCAAATTGACCGTATGTTTCTTCTGAATTCTTGTTAATTGTGTTTTTTCTTCAGACTTCTTACTTATGCTCCCTATTTTGACTAAAAATATGTCTCTTTTAGACACCAAGTATTATGGGTCAATGGAATCATACAATAGCCCCTAGTGCAGATCGAATATCACATATGTTAGTCGATTCCAATGGAATTTGTTTTAGCAATGGAAACACTCCTTTATCTTGAGGGAGTGGAGTCAATATTGCATACCAACTTGTCAAAAGTGTTAGATCATTGAAATTAAATGTAACTGTTTATGAATGTGGTGGTCAGATTATTATCAGTGTCTAGCTCAGTCATTCTTCAATGTACTAAGTGGATGATCTCTTCTTTTATAGTGCAACACTTTTCAAGAAGATGATTGATTACTTGATGGTAGCAACAATATCTCAAATGATTATCATGCTCTATTTCTTCTTGTTTGTTGGAAGGGGTTAGTTCGATCAAATTCAATTTTAGTAGGCCATTGAACATGTTGGAGATGTTAGAATCGAGAAAAGGATATTCCTTTACCTTGAGCTCTTTTGGTGCTAGGAAAATTGCCCCAATGTATTGGGATCTTTTAACTTTGGGTTTTCCTTTTCTTTTCCTTGTCGGTATTTTGGTTGATGAAGTGAGCACGACCTATTCTTCTTTGGAAGACATTTCTTCTTTTTTGGAAGGAACTTCTTATTCCAATTCATATTTTTGAGGCATTCTTGATTGTAAATCCCTATGGGTGGTGATACTCCATTCTATGCCATGTGCTTGAGTGGCTAGGTCCTTGAAGGTATAGGGTGTAATCACTTTTAAGATCTACACAAGTCCCAAATGCATCCCATGGATACACATCTCGATGGTAGATGATTGAGAAAGTCGAACTATGCAAGTGAAAGAGAGATTTGTCCAATGTTTGATATACACGATGACCGGTTCATCATTTATTTGTTTAATTGTAGTGAGCTCTAATATACTTACAGTTATTCTAATATTGTAGAAATTGGTTGAGGAACTATCTTTTAGTTGATCCTAGCTATCTATGGAGTTTGGATCCAAGTTAATATACCAATCAACTATAGTTCCACGGAGGAAGCAAATGAACTATTTTACCATGCAGTCATTGTATGTATCGGTGTTGTTGCAAGTTTCAATGAAGTAGGCAATTTGTTGCTTCAGATTGCCTTTTCCTTCGATTGTTGGAATTTTGACGATTGTTATCCTATTGGAAGATGTATTTACTTGATGTGTTGTGTGTATGATTTTGAGTATACCAATGAGGATTGTGGCATGCCTCCAATGTATTGGGATCTTTCAACTTTGGGTTTCCCTTTGCTCTTTTTTTTTTTTTGGTATTTTGGTTGATGTAGTGATCATGAACTCTTCTTTTATGGAAGGCATTTATTTGTTTTTGGAAGGAATTTCTTTTTCCAACTCATATTCTTTAGGTGTTATTTGCCATAGATCCCTACAATGGTAATACTTTGTTCCATGTCATATGCTCAAGTTGCTAGCTCCTCGAAGATGTAGGGTTTGATCGCTTTTAAGATGTACAAAATTCCCCAATACATCCGATAGATGCACTTCTCAATGGTAGATGACTGAGAAATCCGATCCATACAATTAAAAGAGAGATTTCTCTAGTATTCAATATACTTGATGATTGGCTCATCCTTTCTTTTCTTGGTTGTACCAAGCTCCATCATACTTATCGTTCTTTTAGTGTTGTAAAAGCAGTTGAGGAATTCTTTTTCAAGTTGATCCCAACTATCTGTGGATTTTGGCTCCAAGTCGGTTTACTAATTGAATGTATTTCCACATTAGGGGCAAATGAACTATTTTACCATGCAATCGTTGTATGTACCGACGTTGTTGCAAGTTTCAATGAAGTAGACAATGTGCTACTTTAAATTTCCTTTTCCTTCATATTGTTAGAATTTCAACATGTAGTGTCCCTCAAGAAGATGAACTTACTCGATGCTTTGAGTGTATGGTTTGGAGTATACCAATGAGGACTGTGACTTTCCCTCTATTGAGTATAGATGATGTTAATGATCATTGCCTGCAACTGTTGGATAGATAGTGAGACAATTGATCCTTTTAATGGGTTTCGCATAGCTATTCGCAAGCTATAGTGATCTATTTTTTGTTCATCTTCACATGGATTCATATAAATTTCAAGAGTAAATTCGTGAAGATGTGAGGATCTAATGCTCGATTCAGTTACCTTATCTTTTTTCTCTAAATGGCTGACTAGGGTGACGATTTGAACCTCCTTTTCTTTGATCATATCTATCAACTTGGTGATGGAGTCTTCCATTTGAGCTAATTGCACTTTAAACATCAATGCTCATATTGTCATCATCGCCCTAATAGAGGTATGAATTTCTGATGGGAAAATAGTCAATAAAGATCTAGATGATCCCTTGCTTGACTTCAAATCAGGTCCACAGTCCAATGAGTTGTCTACCGTAATATTTGCCCACGTCGTTTTTGCTGTAGCTGTCACTTTTACATGTGTTTTTTATGATAATGAAGAGGCTCGACCAATTGGGAGCCATCGATTTCCATAATGATTCATGTCACAAGATGATCGTAATTAACAACTTGAGTAGATTCAGAATTCGAAGAAGCAACTTTCTTGCCTTTTTCCGTAGAGGCAGTTACGATAACATTGGTGATGCGAGATACCATTGAGGATATTGTTGGTTTTTTACAATTGATTGGAAGATGAGAGGCTAAGATAGTCCCACTGGACATGTCAAAAATTTATCGATAAGAAATTCACATCTTGGAATGCGTGAAATAAGATTGAATTTTTTTTATAAATTCTATAATAATAGTAATACAAATCTAAATATTATCCTTTTATTAACTATCAAATATAAAAATGATGACATGTAGTTACTTCTCTTCGGACTTCCCATTTGATTGGTTGAGAATACGCCTTTTTTATGTGTAGATGGTTGCTTTCGAGTTTCTGATTTTCTATAAAGGTTTCTACGTAGATTTCTTTTCTCCGTGTTCCGTGTATGAGCGGTTCAGTAGGATTTCTTAGCATTTGGAAAAAGACTTTTAGGTTTGATCTTCTTTAGAGGCTCGTGTTTATCGGTTGAGAATGATGTACTGACTTCTGAAGAAGCAATTTTAGGCTTGATTTTCCCTTGAATTAGAGGCCAATTCATACTTAAAGAACCTTGCTTTATTTTTAGAAGAGGGTTTGAGAGCTTCTTTTTCTCTAGAGGGAGAACTTTTATTTTTTGAGAAAAAGTGATATAGGCCTCTTATTAAATAAGGGATGTAGATATGTGGGCTTCGAAATCTTTGGGAAACGTTTGAGCTCATCTACACAGGTTTAGGAATCGCCACAATTCAATTAAAATGTGAATGGACACTATAAAAATTGTTTTCTTGAAATCTACTTTTTGGCTTGTAGTGACCCACAAATCCGAAAGATAAAGGAAATGGTCTACTTCGAGATCTATGGTAAGGAGGTTCGGTTGAAGAACAAGGAAGGTGTTAGGTGCTTTGTCCCACCCATTCTAAGATGGTTACCAATATACGACCATAAGTGTGATTTTGAAACATTAACTTGATTTTAAAAAAAGAAAGAAAACTATAGAAAATCAACAATAGTTTTGTTTTGAAAAGGACAAATCAATGTGTTGAGCAAGCCCTAACTAGAAGTAAGTGCTTGCTAGAATTTTTTATTAGCTTAGGATTTTGGTGTGAATCCTTGAAGATTTCATCTTATTTAGATCCAAAGGCTATTTTTTAAAAGTGTTATAGTCTAATCTTAGGAAAAAAAAAAGTAAAATGAGATAATTATCAAGCTAAAATGAGAATGTAGCTTGTTGGAATTTTTTAGTAACCTAGGATTTTGGTGAGAATTCATGTGGATTTCACCTTCTTGAATCCAAAGGGCTTTTTTAGAAATTATGTGCTCACTTGGGAATATTTTATTGTTGGCTTAGCCTTTGAGAGGTATCCATGAGTTGGACACCACCATGGGAAAGCTAAAGACCTTATGTATGCCATGTGTCCATTTTGGACTATTTTTGTTAGCTTAGGTATTTAGGTGTAGATATAGGTAGATCCACACCTTTTACCCTTAGCCATTTTTAAAAGAAAGCAAAGTGAGTATGTGTACTTACGTGTATGCATGCAATGGACTTAGAAATGGAAGATTACCTCTAAGAAGGGATTACTCTCTAGCCCTTAAGCCATTGAAATATGAAATAAAATAAAGTTTTATTCTAGGAATTTAAATTGCAATGACAGTAAAACAACTATTCTAGGAATTTGAAGATTGTTAAAAAAAGTAGAAACAACTATTCTAGGAATTTAAAGATTTAAAAAAGTATAAATAACTATTCTAATGCTTTTAAGAGCTTATTGAGGGCTTATAAGAGGAGATTGCCTCTAGGACGTCTTACTCTCTACCTCCAAGTCTCACAAAACAAACTTGAGATCTACATTATCACAAGCAATAAAGCATGGATAAAAAATAGCTTGAATGGAAAAGAAAGGGATAAATAGAAAGGGGGAGTTTAGAAAGGGGAAAAGTAGAGGGTTCAACCCTACCTTGATTTTCTTCTTGATTTCAAACTTCTTGAAGTTTTGGGAATAGATTTGGACAGAGTTTAAGTAGGCTAAAAGAGTTTAGGAAGTCATTTGGACAGAATTTTGGATCCTTCCCTTCCTCTTTTATCTTGAATAGTGGTCCTATTTATAGGTGTTTGGAAGACCATTAGGCATAAATTTGTCCCAAATCTTGGAGTTCCCAAGATTCTCTAGAAAACTTTCATAGGAAACCCAAATGACCTCTACTCTCCTTAGACTTAAAGGTCTTTCACTCACTTAAGGTCTCACCAATCATGATGATCAAGAGGATAGGATTGCAAAAAGTCCTAGTTTCTAGAGACTTCTTTGAGGAGGGTAGAAGGGTCTTAGATCTTTGGCTTTGGGTCAAATTTTGGAGAATTAGGATAGATAACATGTAAATTTGGATGAGGACTTTAGGTATTAAGGTCATCTAGCACAACTAACTCTCTAACAACCTAGATTTAATCTAGTCTTTGCTCACAAATTCTAGAGAATTCTATAGGTTAGGTGAAATTTGCAAGACCTCTAGAACTTGGTCTAATTACATTGACCCTCTTAGAATTGAAGATAGACCTAGGGGGCCTAAGTGTAAACTAGCTTCTAACAACTTGGGGTTAGGATAGTAATTACATTCATGTGGGAACCAAATTTACTAAGGGTCATTGTTAGAAGAAAAGAGAAACTTACAAAAAAAACTTGGTGGAGGGCTTGTTATTAAAAGGTAAAAAGGTAAAAATGAAGGCTTTCTTGAGGGAAAAGTTAATTAGGAAGTGGGTTCAAGGGAAACTAATCCTCACAAAATTCGAGTGTACATGAGGTTCAAAATTGCCTAACTAATAGAATTGGCATTAGGTGACTAATGGCACGTGCAAAATTTTCTTCAAGTTGTTGGTCACCTTCATGCCATATAAGAATTTTCTTCTGGCCATTAGTGACCTATGGCCAGGCTAAAAAATAAGCCTAGCCGTAGGTTACCTCCATACTATGTAAGAAAAAACCTTTTGGCCATTGGTAACATATGGCCAGGCTAAAAAATAAGCCTAGCCGTTGGTTACCTCCATACCCTGCCAAAATCACAAATTTGGTTAGTCTGTTGGCTCAATGTGGGGCCCTCGTAATCATTTGAAAATTGACTCGAGTTGAATCCTTTCTCAGAAAACTTTTGGATGCCCTTAGGCTCGGTCTAGGTTAAAATGGGGTGTCTACAAGGGAGGCTTTAGTATTTATAGACTTAGGGTGAATTAACTTTTCAACTATACTATTGACTTATGAGCTTTGATTAGTTGGTCTAAAGCTTAATTTGGTCCAATTCCAATTTTGAGGACTCTATTGATTTTTGGTGAGTTTCACTTACCCGTTTGGATGTAGAGCCCACTATTTAATGTGGATTGTTTAGATTTGATTGGACCATGACGTTTATCTACGAAAATGCAAAACCCAGTCTTTGAAGACCTATCTCAAACAGCCCCAGCTTTGGTTTTTATTTTTTTTAATAATTTAAAAAGTTGTAGGATCCCTTTAAAATTTTAATGTCTACACAGTTATACTGTTAAAAAAAAAGTTTGTATGGCAATATCATCCCTCATAGAGAATAACTAGCACTGAAAAAAGGAAGGAGTATGGACTACATGTGCAAGTTAAGAGGGCGGCACCACGGCACAAGTTAGCACATTCCCCCTCTATCCGTTCAAATATTCTGTACATTTGAACTTTTTAAGAAAGCTAGGGTGGTGGTGTGAGTGGACACTGTTGAAGGTTCTATGATTTTCATTTTCTCTCTGTTTTTTTTTATTTTTTTTTCTTCAAAAAGAGGAGAATTTTCGTCGGTTTCGTTTCTTCACAGTTTTATTCTATCAAGGAAATATTCCCTTCTGTATACCAGACAAAATGAATATTCATAAGAACAATATCACGAAATGTGTCCCGAGGATAATTTCTCACAAAGTAAAAGATTGAGAGAATCTGCACAAAAGGCATGGGTTGGAGCCTTGTAGAAGAAGACTTACGTGGGAAAGTGACTAACACTAATTATTGCACAGGAAATTCTATGCATTTCTTCTCCTTTTAGAAAAACAACTTCTCTCATCTACCATCTAGAACTATAAACGGATCGGGTCAGGTTGGGTTTGGACTCTGAATCAAACAAGTTGGATTTGGGCTTTATGTAGTATAGCTTTGTCTCATGTCTAGTAATTGTCAAACCCCTTAATTCCAATCAAATTAAATAAATTGTGGATTATGTATCAACTTTTAGTTGCAATGGACACCAATAGATCTTAGTTTCCTAACATTTGGTTGATTTCAGCAAATGTCCCATAAATTTTTTAACTGCTTCTAGAAAAATAAAAACAATGAATAATGCTGAAGTGACCTCAAAGATCAATTGACCTCATTTCGCACTTTCCTGAAATGAAGGTGCGTCTAAGGTCTTGTGCGCACCTCCATATTCCGGAAAGTGTCAAATGAGGTCAATCTAGCATGACTCAAAAGCAATTGGTCTCGTGGTGATTCCATATAAACACTTCAATTTAATTTAGATTTGTGCGTAAGATGACCTCAGGAAGAAAATAAAAATAAAAAATTGCTAAACCCAACACTTCCACACTTCAGCTCCCTCTTGAAGCAGCTGAGGCCCAAAGAGATCCTTAATACACATAAATGGATGAAACCGATCAATAATTTGTAACACCATCTCTTCGGTATGCATTTTGGATCCAATGATTCTTAGGACCTCACTAATCATTTAAAACAAAGAAATAGATTATAAATATTGGGCCTCTCTCCAGCAATGTTGAAATTAAATGTTATCAGATTCTATAATTTTCTCCTTTGAGATATATATATCATACCATAAAAATATACCTCTTGAGTTGTGATTATTAATTGGATCGGTTCAGGGTCATGAAAACCCATACAGATCTACTATCCATATATACTCCTCTAATAAAACCCTACTGAATTAAAGAAAGAATCATGTTACCTTCCTAGCTACTTCACTAAAGTTAGTAGCAAAAGAAGATTCCCACCACTTAGGCGTCTTTTATATTCTTTTGTGTTGGTTTCACTCTTAAAGCTTTTAGTGGTGTATTCCCTTAAGTCATAGATTTGGAACTTAGATATTCCTTCCTTAGAAACAAATATAATAATCTTTTGACTTAATTGGTGCAATTAGATATTCTCCAAATGTAGCACAATTATGTAACTTTCCAAAATAAAAAGGAAAGGTAAAATGGTTGATAGATACTAAACAACATTTGAATATTTTAGCACTTCTTTTTAGTAGGTTGTATGCCAAATCCTTTTGAAGCTTTTGTAATACGTGTGTTGGAACGATCATGGTAGAATTGTTGATTTTATATTTCGGAACGCTTTTGGTTAGGGCGCCCTCAAGTACTACTATCTGTGCCGTACACGTGTTAGATAACCATAATTTATTGACTCCCATGAACATTTTTCCTACACTCAAACTTCGATTTTATCAAATGATCTTGACTATCCAAATCAAAAGCTTTTCCTAGATGGTCAGCTTACCATCCAAGAGCCTGGATCAGATCATATTATTACAATTGAATCAACTGATCAGGTGTCTTAAAAGCAGAAAACTTAGGACTTGAATCGACTCAGTTACTCATCATATGATTATTAGGTGAGTCATAAAATATAAATTTATATTATAAAATTTTTTTATGGTTGGACAAATGTCCCAACCACTTATACATTTCTTTGTCTTCCCTCCATTTAACTTTATTATATCTCCTCTTTAACCCACAATATTGTTTTTCATTTTTTACCTCTTAACCTCAACTTTATTTTTATAATATTCCTCCACTATTTCTTTTCTCATCTCCTTTCGACTTCATTGTTTTTAGTCTCATCCTCCTCCACCCTCTTTTTCTTTTTCAATAATACCCCTCTAATTTTACAATCTTTCTTTTTTTACCCCTTCAAAAGTTTGTAGGGCTCACTTGCTAGAGTTTTAGGGGGGATAAACATCACATTTGCTATAGTTTTGTTGGGATAAACCTTTGTGTTTCTTACGATGACGCCAAACAGCCCACTTGAGCAATTTTCCATTCTCCCATTGATTCCTATGAATATAGGAAACTTGTATTTATCATTCACAAATCCATCTTTGTCTATGCTGCTAACTCTCAGTTTGGTCCTACTTCTGTTTCATTTTGTTACTAAAAACGGAAGGGGAAACTCAGTACCAAATGCTTGGTAATCCTTGGTAGAGCTTATTCATGATTTCGTGCCGAGACCAAGGATTGGAATAAATCCATCAGTGGGACCCATGCCTTCTACAATTTTGTTCGGACAAACCCATTAAAAATCCTTCCCCCTCCCCTCATTTCATTTCTCTCGTATGGGCGCACACACACACACACACTTTCTCTTTCTCTAACAACAACTCCTCTTTGTGTCTCATCCTCTCTTTTTAACAACTCTCTCTCTCTCTCTCTTAGTCAACAACTCCTCTCTATGTCTCTATCTTGCCCTCTCTACTCAGCAAATCTCTGTCTATGTTTCTCTTTGTAGAAATCCAAATCTAAAATAAGATTTTTGATTATTTGGACCTGATGAGTTTTATTTGAGTATTTATCTAATGTAGTTGTGTGATTTTAAATTGGGGATTAAACTAAAATATTGGAAAGATAATAAATAATTGTAAAGAAAAAAATAGGCTAAAATAATTTTGATATTTTAGAAAAAATTTAATTAATTAAGGCTTGTAAATAAAAAATCAACGATGAGAGTTTTTAAATTAACGAGTTCTAGATTTAAAGAGGAATTAGTGGTGGGTGTTTTTAATAGAATGTGGAGATTCCAAATTCAATATGACATTTTTGAGAAATAAATGACTTTTTACCTTGGCTAATTTCATTCTATTAAAGGAAGAGAGAAAGAGAGAGAGAGAGAGAACATTAGGATTATTAATGTATTGTTTATTATAAATTTTGATTATAAAATCCCTTCTCCTCTATTGTTTTTTATTTCAAATTCTTTTAAATCAATTTTAGAAAGAAAAAAATATTATACTTCCGAGAGTTGAATAGGAAGATTTGGAGAATTAAAGTAGAAAAAATAAACAAGAAATTCAAGAACCTTAGCTAGAAGAACTTGTTGAGATAAAGGTTCTTACACTATTTTTTTCACTTTACTTAAAATATATATTTTGTGTATATGAATTGTAGAGGAAAATAACTGCACAATTTTCTGACCCGTACACATGTCCAAGCTGATTAAGTGGTACCATGCACAGATCAACATACAGGCGCTACCCTTTCAGCAAGGCAGGTCAAAAAAAAGATCTTCCTAGTCTGGCTAGAAGGGTAGCACAACACTAAAGAAGACCTGGTTTACCAAGTAGGGCAGATCTAGTCATAAAATAATCGTAATCTTGATATGCACACGTCAATCCCAAAGATCTCAGAGGAGATCTTTGCAGTATAATACGACCAATCCAGAAGATCCTCTTTTCGTTTGTGGATCTAGAGAATCAGGGGATTGCTCAGGATTGTCGCCCAAAAAGGGGGAAACCCAGATTCATAGTAAGGATCCATAAATAGCACAGTGAGTATAGTAGAATGGATCTTTTAGCGGATTGGAGGTCTAACTAGTTCTTTAAACTATTTCTCTATTTCTTTAACTTGACTATCATAGTGATTTTGGTAGGTACCATGTTGGCACGAGGAGGGAGGTGGCTAGAGTGACTTTGGATTAGTGTGGCAGAGTCCATCAGCACTGCCTTCTAGATTTTGACCTCATAGAACTGACGTCATCTATGGGAAAACTAGTAGCATATTGATTTTAGTAGAAACAATGGTGAGATCCACAAGAACCACTGAAATCAATGCATCCCCACTAGTGGAACCATTCGTAAATGTTCAACTCTTGGCAATGTTAGAGGTCATGAGTAAGCAATGAGAAGAGATGCAGAAAAAAATAGATGACTTAGCCAAATAGAATCGAGATTTGAGTTAGCGTCTCAATAACTAGTAATAGTGAGACAAGATCTACCATCGAGAGATCCTCAACCTTCAGTTGGAGATGATCGCACATGAAATATAGAAAAAAAATGCTTCGTTGTTAATCCCAATAAGAGAAGGAGAGACAGAAGTTGTTATTGCAACTATGCAGGCAGAGTTTGTAATGGGTTTGACACGGAAGGAGATCAGAGAGATGATCAGGAAGGAGAAAGAGATGATGAAGAATGCTAATATAGGCATGGTGGCAGCACAAGCTGTTAGGGGGATTCAAAAGTCTCCCTTTTCAACAGAGATCTTGGCGGAAGAAATTTCAAATAAGTTCATGCCACTACACTTCACTCTTTATTCAGGGATGAAACACCCGGTGGATCATCTTTTTCACTTCTGACAGATGCTTGCCTTGTAGGAAGGAAACGAAGGACTGATGTGCAGATTGTTCACTTCAAGTTTGTAGGGGAATGCGTTAACATAGTTCCATAAGTTGCCATGTGGATCCATAGTTTCTTTCGAAGAGCTCTATATTATTTTTGTAACACGTTACATTAGCAATAAAAAGAATGATGGAGACGTTGATACGCTGCTTAGCATGAGAATGCAATCTAGGGAGAGTCTCACAGAATTTACAAGGAGATTCAAAGAATAAGCAATGTCCCTAGAGAACTGCGATGAGAGAATGGTCATAATGGCATTCAAGAACTCCTTGCCATCTAGCTCAAGATTGTATAGGTTTCTTGTGAAGAAGAAACTAAAGGCATTGAGTGAACTATTCGAGAAAGCAGAAAAGTATATTTGCTTAGAAGATGATCCCTAGAATTTGGTGGGGAAGAGCAAAGTGATACACACTGTGGTGAAACCTAACAAGCAGCATTAGCCACAATAGCATAGTAGAAAGAGATCTCTCAAGTATAACAGAAAACGGAAGAGAGAGGGGACATATTTTTCTATGCTCCCTAATGAGATTTTTCTACTCATTATGAATGAGTCTTATTTCGAATGGCCAGTACCACTTTCTCGAGATCAGATAAATCGAGATGAGCAATACTATGAGTATCACAATGTGCGGGTGCATACCACTAACAAATGCTAGGCCTTGAGAATGTTTTTGTAGAGGTTGGCAGAGTAGGGTAGATTGAAGACCTACTTAGTAAGACAGAGGGATAATCCACCCAAAGATAGGAACTAGATGTCTGATCAACCACCTGTTAAAGGGCAGGATGGGAGGGCAGTAGTAATACATGTTGTCTTCAAGCAAGAAAGTAGAAGGTCAGGCTAGAGCAGGATTGACGAAAGGATCAAGAGATGTCGAGTAGAGCGTCTGGCTCACGTCTACATAGTAAGGAGCATGCCTACAAAACAGATAGAGCCCTATGAGGAGCAAACCGTGAATTTCATGGATATGGATCTGGAGGGAGTAGTGAGACCCCATTATGATGCCCTTGTAGTAACCCTCCAGTTGGGCACCTTTATTCTCAAGAGGATGTTGATCGACAACGATAGTTTTGTCAATATTTTGTACACTTTGGCTTTTCTAAAGATAGGCCTTAGTAGAAACGTGCTCACCCCAACAGGAATACCCTTGATTGGGTTTAATGGAAAAACAAACCAACCATGGGAGAAGATAGTCTTACCCGTGTAGGTAGAATTGATAAGCTTGATGACCAGGTTTATGGTTGTTGAGGCAAGCTCACCATTCAATGCCATCCTGGGTAGATGATGGACACATGAGATGAAGGTTGTTCTCTCTACATATTACCAAGTCCTAAGGTTCCCAATGTTGTAAGGGATGTGGGATATACGAGGGGACCAGGTAGCAGCACAAGCATATACACTAGACAAGGAGGAGCCCTCTGAAGTTAAAGTTCAGCAATAACAATTATAGTAGGGGAGAGGACGAGCCTAAAGAACCCCCATGCTTAGAGAATGTCAAGATGGTGGATGTAGGGGAAGGTAGGAAAATTGGACTAGAAGCAGAGTTGACAGCAGAAGAGTTGAAAAAACTAACAGACTGCCTAAGGAGAAATCGGGACATTTTTCTTGGTCCATAGAAGAGATGCTGGCATCAGCCTAGAAATGATCTACCATCACTTGAATATGGAATCGACTTTCAAGCGAATAAAACATAAGCCAAGGAGATTAGCACCACAATTCAGAGAAGCAGTAAACGAAGAAGTGGACAAGCTAATAAAAATAGGGTTCATCAGAAAAGTACAGTTTCCTAATTGGATAGCGAATATTGTGGTAGTACCAAAGAAGAGTGGAAAGGTTAGAGTTTGTATTGACTTTACAAACCTAAACAAGGCTTGCCCTAAAGACAATTTTCTTATGCCGAGGATAGACCAGTTGGTAGATGCAACTTTATGCCATAAAAAGTTATCCTTTATGAATCGCTATTCTGGGTATAATCAGATACAACTTAACCCAACAGATCAAGGAAAGATAGCCTTCATAATTAAGCAAGAGCTCTATTGCTACAAAATTATGCCTTTTAGGTTGAAAAACTCAAGAACGACTTATCAGAGGCTAGTAACAGAACTCTTCAGGGATCTGTTAAGCAAGACTGCAAAAGTCTACATCGATGACTTGTTGGTGAAGAGTAAGAAGAAGGAAAATCATGTTACTGATCTAGAAGAGATTTTTTCTCGATTGAGAAAAGATGAGATGAAGCTCAATTCGGAGAAGTACACTTTCGCGTGAAGTTCTTAGGCTATCTGGTCACAAAGAGAGGTATAGAAGCCAACCCACACTAGATCAGAGGACTATTAGAGATATCCGCTCCGAAAACACAAAATCAAGTTTAAAAATTAGCAGAAAGAGTAGTAGTCCTAAACTAATTGATTTCCGGATCTTCAAATAACTATAAGCCACCGTACCAGTTGTTGTAGAAGAATACCAAGTTCGAGTGGACAGAGGAATTTGAGAAAGCCTTCGTGGAGCTAAAGAAATATTTGGATAAACTGCCTATACTCTCTAAGCTAGAAGTAGGAGATGAGCTACAGTTGTACCTGACTATTTCAGAATGTACACTCGGTTCAATCTTGGTCAGGGTTGGAACAATGATAGAGTAGCCTATTTACTTCTTGAGTAAGACCTTTACTAACGTAGAGATGCGTTATTCCATACTCGAGAAGATGGGATTAGCTATAGTCTATACAGTATTACCCCTAAGATCGTACTTTCAGGCATACCGAGTGCAGGTAATTACAAAGTACCCCATAAAGTCTATCTTAGAGAAGACGGAGGGATCAGGAAAAATGACAAAGTGGGCTATATAGTTAGTAGAGTTTGGGCTTGAGTATAAGCCCAGAATTTCGCTAAAAAGCGAAGCAATGGTAGATTTCTCAGTAGAAGAAAAAATTGATATGTTGGTAGATGAGTTGGAGCATGCTAAAGAAGGATAAAAAATGCACAATCATCCCGAGTATAGAGTCTACATGGATGGATCTTCAAGCCTAGAGGGGTTAGGAATAAGAGTGGTGCTGATCACTCCTAATGGATCCAGGATAGAGATGAAAGTTAGATTGGGATTCAAGGTGTCGAACAATGAAGTAAAATATGAGACAATACTGCTCGACTTCTATTTGTTAATCGGATTGGGGTAACTGGGGCTACAATCTACAATGACTCGCAGCTAGTAGTTAATCACGTCAACAGGACATTTGAAGCATGAGATCCCAGAATGCAACTTTATTTGGAGAAAATCAAGTCTGCCATGCTTTGAGTTTGGGAAGTCAGAGTAGAGCACAAATACCAAGAACAAACAACAGGCATATAGATGACCTAGCCTTCATAGCCTCAATGCTAACAGGAAAAGATAAGACAAAAGAGAATTAACATTAGGCTATCAGGAAAATCGCAAGATAGACCAACTAGAGTTGGTCAGCATGGTAGCAACAGTAGAGGATTGAGGATGGATGAGCCCAATCCTAGCCTTCCTACAGCATGGAGAGTTGCCCAACGATCCTAAAAAGGCCAGACAAATAAAAAATAGAGTAGAAAGATACATTGTTCTAGATGGGATTTTGTATTGAAAGTCAATTAGAGGACTACTCCTATGTTGCCTAGCATCAGAAGAAGCAAAGGACATGCTGAGCGAGATTCACGAAGGCGATTGTGGAAATCATTATGGGACAAGGTCTTTGGCCCACAAGGTACTCTCTCAAGGGCATTTCTGGTCCTATTTGCAAAATGACACAGCTCTGCACATCAAGCACTGTGACAATTGTCAAAGACATGAAACGATAATTTGTTAACCAGTAGTGCAACTCAACTCTCTCATTAATCATTGGTCGTTTGCATAAAGGAGAATTGATCTAGTAGACCTGTTGCCTAGGTGTCACGACCATATTCTTTTGAAGTGAGGTTGTGCGGCGCAAGGGGGTCAAATCCACTTGCAAGCCTATAAAATGATCGTACACCACACACACATAGCTAGCAAACAAGTAAATGAGAGAACAGGAGGTAAAGCCCAGAGGCAACTTTGTTGATATAATATTGAATTATACGGTGTAACGCGTTACAAAAGGAATAAGGTACGTTACAAAATAATAGATGATCCTATGACACGCGAGACTTCTATAGAGCTGGGTTTCAAGGCTTCAACAACATGGGTGTAGGCCGGGGATTGGGATAAAATTGACACCCTTCCTACAAAGAGTATGCTAAGTCTTTCCTAGGTTTCCAGAAGGAAACATCAAAAGTGGAGGCCGGTCATACTTCCTTATTATAGAAATACCACTAAGCTAATAAGTATGCCGTGGCACGGGGCTGACATGTACCTCTAAGCTAACAGATATGCCCTGGTACGAGGGCTGACATGGCTTCATATCGAGCCTTACATACTGTTACATGGGTGCTCTCGGGTAGTTACGGGGTGAGCATACACCTAACTCTAGGTGATGAAAGTTATGGCCATCACAGACTCCCCCACCTATTCTATAGACTTCCTCGTCTCATTGACCAGGAAAACTCTTCAATCTTCTGCTTGAAAGGTTGTAGGTTCTCTGCACTCTCCTGTGTAGCTTCAAATTCTGGCATGTCCTGTGTGACGAAGTACTCCACGTGCTGCTGTTGCGGTTACTGGATGGAACTGCTACTGAATTGACGTTTTCGGGAACTTTGTCGACAACACGCTTTAGTTGAAAAGTTGAATGAGAAGATGTACGTGTTAGAATGCTGCGCGCGGGGTCTCCTGGATCTGTATGGTACGGCTTGAGACTTCTTGCATGGATGACAGAGTAAATGTTGTGTAACCTGTACGGTAACCAGAGTTTAGCAAACCTGTACATCCTTGGACTATGTCTCCTGTAGCCTGAAACAATAGTGTGAGAAGTTAAATACTGTCAGCTTGTGATAAGTTCAAAAGCATTCTTATTGGAGGAAGAGTTCTTCTGAAAGTTGGAATTGAACAAATTCGCCCAATTTTCATGATCGGCATTGGCAAGATGCCTAAAATACTCCAACGTAAAACTGAATATCTCCATTGGCCAAACTGATTGGTGATGTACATTGTTTGGAAAATCAAGTTAGAATCCAAGTAATCTACACGATCCGTCCCATAACGTCCCTGTGATTCTTGAATCTTTGATGCTAACAACACTATGAGGTACATTCCAAATCTTATTGACACTCTGACGAAGTAACTGAGGGGCTTCATCTGCAACTTGAATCTTGCAGTAACCTGATCTCTAACCTAACTCTGTAGAATACTTGGCAGTCCCAAGTTTATCAAGCAAGTCGGCACTTTATTGGATCGGATACCTATTCTTGATGGTGATCTTCTTCACTGCTCGATAATTGATACAACATTGCAAAGACCCATACTGTTGATTACTCAACTTAGCTAGTCTTGGAGGATTCATCTTGAAAGGCTTCTCTGTAAGAGGTATGGTAACAGGTAGCAATTCATTCTGATGATCTATCAACCTACGTGGCTGTAGTGTCTTCGGAAGCTCATTTGCTATACGTGATCAACTTCTACTAAAACCTGTGTAACTTGTATGGGAGTTGAACTATGGTCATGTTCTTCGGATTCAACTCTCAAGGAAGCAATGTACGGTTGCTTACCTTTCTTCAACTGAATGGCTAAAATCAACTTTCCCTCTTCCTTGCCTGTAGAGATGGGAAAAAAACTTGGACATTCACCTAGCATGCCCAAGGTGTTAGCAAATGACATCGGTACAACCCTGTTCTGTCGAATGAAATCCATCCTAATGACAACTCTGAACTCATCGAGCGAAATTACGAGTAAATCAAGCTTACCCTTCCATGTACCTATCTTGACGGACACTGACTTGGCCAAACCTTGGATAGGAGTGGCTTGGGAGTTTACAGCTTTCATATGGCTTGAACCCTTATCGAGCCGGATATTGAGACGCTTCGCCTCTACAGGGATAATGAAGCTGTGCGTAACTCCTGTATCAACTATTGCCTGGGTGGTCTTCCCACCAACTTCAATATCGACATACATAAGACCCTTCCATTTTTGACTATTCTGAGTCTCAGATGTCTGCTTCATTGAATTCAAAAGATGCAAGACTCCCATGTGAGGAGAATTTTCATCATCTCACCCACTCGTACTCTCGTGACTAGGGTAATTCTGGGAAGCTAAAAGTGCAGTCAATTTGGCTCGCTGTGGGCACTTAAATGTCTTGTGAGGCCCACCACACAAAACGCATACGTGCTTGTGACGACGCTTGACTGGCAAGGTACTTCTGCTCTACGAAGGACAGGAATTCCGTGAGGATCCCTGACTAGAACTCTGTCTGTACCCTTTATTCTTGTCATTCGAAGACTTCTTTGTGTACTTAGGTCGCTGGTAGTAACCCTTTGACTGAGGGTGTATGTCCTATTGGCTCCTTTCTGCAGGTGTGTAATCAGTCAATCGCTCGGCTGTTACAATTGTAGACTTGGGATCTTTCACACGTTTCCGTTGGAGTTCTGTCTAAACCAAAGCTTGAGTCCTTCTTGGAACGAGAATAGCTTGTCTTTCTCTGACATGTCATGGATGTTAAGCATCAAGGCGAAAAACTGCTTGACGTACTCGTGAACTGTACCTATATGTTGGAGTTGCCTCAACTTTCTGTGGGCAATGAACTCTACGTTCTCTGGTAAGAACTAGTGCTTCAATTCTTTCTTGAGGTCCTCCCATGTCTCGATGAAACATTGGCCACTTTTCATCTCGGTGTACTTTGTTCGCCACCATAGTTTGGCATCACCAACAAGATACATAGAAGCAGTTGTTACTTTTACCTCTTCTGAATCCAGACGAGCTGCACAAAAGTACTACTTCATGTCGAACAGAAAATTCTCGAGCTCTTTCGCATCGCGAACACCATCGAAGGTGTGTGGCTTGGGAACCTGCTAGTGCGAGGGAGAAGCATCACTACTGGTAGGCCGATCATTAGTAATGGCTCAAACCAGGAGACCTACCTTCGTAGTGAGCTCCGTAATCTGTTCCTATAAGGCGACTAGGTTTCCTCGGGCATCTTCCTCGAGGTCAGTCACTTTAGCTCTGAGGGTCACGGATTCTTCTTCCAGCGTGTGCTGTCGACCATTTAATTGCGCAATACCATCAACGAGACCGGATATCATGGCTACCTTCTCTTCTAATACCTTGATGTGTTCCTTGTTTGTACGTGGTGGTGGTGTGTTTGGAGCGGGTTGGTTCGCGATACTAGTAGTTCCTCTTGCCATCGTTCGCGTGAACAAAATGGAAACTAGGGGAAGAGCTAGGGGGAATACCAACTGTGCTCTAATACCAACTGTCATGGCCATATTCTTTCGAAGTGAGGTCGTGCAGCGCAAGGGAGTCAAATCCACTTGCAAGCCTGTAAAATGATCGTACAGCACACACATGTAGCTAGCAAACAAGTAAATGAGACAACACGAGGTAAAGTCCGGAGATAACTTTGTTGATGTAATATTGAATTACACGGTTGTAGACACCCCATTTTGCATCCGCCTGATTAATCAAGTCGTCAACTCGATCGCAAAGGTTCCCAATGATGGATGTCTATTCCAATGCTTTATTTTGTTACCAGATATGTTTCAGAAATCCGGATGAGGTATCTCAAACTGACAAAACTTAGAAACCACGCTACGCTAGGAAAATGCGACCCCAGAAACATAGAAATCATCATCTTGCAAACCAAAAAGAAGCTTCACGATAAAAATCACTAAAAATGATTAAATTACCAAAATACCCCTAACCTCAAAACAACCCTAGAGCCTACGTTATGCTTAGGAAAACTCTCTCGAACACATAAAATAACAAATCGGAACCAAATAAATCATTTCACCAATTTTAACAGAATTTGACAAAATTACGAAAATGCCCCTCATAAAGTTCACAATAATTTCACATAAAAATTTTCATAAATGACACAAACCAACATTCTCATTGAATTCCTTACGAAAAACCGATTCTAAAACATCCTAGAACATTAAAAAACCGCCTTGAAACGTGAAAAGTCCTCTCCGGGGGCAAAACGGTAATTTCACAATTTTCATAATTAAAAAATTCGAAATTAATAAATAAAACATTAAATATTTAAAGTGAAACATTAATGAAATTAATTCAAAACTTTGAACCTCAAAAATCGATTAATTGACTCTCAGGCAAAATTGTTGAGGGTTCGTGGGATATTTCTTTAAGGACCCCTCCATTTGGGGGTCCAAAGAATTAAAGATATTTTAGAGGGGGGTTCTCCAAAAATTAAAAGTAAATCAAGTAAGACTGAAGTCAAGGTATTAAAGTCAATCAAGTGAGACTGAAGTCAAAATTAAAGTCAATTAAGCAAGACTAAAGTCAAGATATTAAAAGTCAATCAATTAAGACTAAAGTCAAAACCCTAATCTAAACTAATCGAGTCAATCTCATAAGACTAAGGTCAAAACCCTAAATCAAAACCCTAATCTAAACTAATCAAGTCAATCTCATAAGACTAAGGTCAAAACCCTAAATCCAAACCCTAATCTAAAACTAATCAAGTCAATCTCATAAGACTAAAGTCAAAACCCTAAAACCCTAAAGACTAAGTCAAAACCCTAATTGAAACCCTAAAAGAAACCCTAATCAAACCCTAAATGCTTCTAAAAACTTTATAAATAAGAGCCTCCACACCCTATTTTCGTATCAAAGAAAAAACCCTAGAAAAAGTAGGTGAAGAAGCCTCTACAACCCCTCCAAAACCCTAATTTTGAAGCCCCAACTCCTTCCCTAACACCCCTACTCCTATTTTAGCCTAAAAAACACCCAAAAACCTTTCAAAAACACCCCAAAAATCCACCACAAATTCGAAGCATCCAGATCCAAGAAAGAGACACCTTGCCTCGGAGATCAGAAATCAGATCCGGAGACAAAACGAAGCAAGGAGTACGCTACAAGGAACTATTTTTCAGATCTGAGGGAATAGTGCTTTTGCAGATCGAAGGTAAGGTTTTTTTTTTATTATTATAATTTTTTTTTTAATCTAGGTTTTATCATTAGCAATGTAGATCTATTTGGGATAAGTAGAGACCGGCATTGGCCGGGCGGGGTTGGTGCCTAACACCTTCCAACCCCGTAACATGATCCCCGGATTCAGATTTCTATAGTAGATTAGTTCTTTTTATCCATTGTAGGGTCAATTTGGTTCCTAGACCGTAATAACTAGGTGGCGACTCCCAAACCTCAAGGGTCAAAAGCGGATCCGCGCACCCCGCGGATCGAGGGCGCTTTCAACGGTGTAACGCGTTACAAAAGCAATAAGGTACGTTATAAAGCAATAGATAATCCTATGAAACGCAGGACTTCCACGGAGCTGGGCTTCAAGGCTTCAACAATGTGGGTGCAAGCCGGGGATTGTGATAGCATTAGCACCCTTCCTACAAAGAGTATGCTAAGTCTTTCCTAGGTTTCCAAAAGGAAACATCAAAAGTAGAGGCCAGTCATACTCCCTTATTACAGAAATGCCACTAAGCTAACAAGTATGCACTGGCACGGGGCTGACATGTACCTCTAAGCTAACAGATATGCCCTGATAGGGGGGCTGACATGGCTTCATATCGAGTCTTACATATTGTTACATGGGTGCTCCCAGGTAGCTCCGGGGCCAACATCCACCTAACTCTAGGTGACGAAAGTTATGGCCATCACATTAGGGCACTAGGTAATTTGACTTTCCTGCTAGTAGCGGTAGATTACTTCACCAAGTGGGTAGAAGCACTACCTCTAGCTAGAATACAACAATAGGAAGTCCAGAAGTTCTTATAGGAAAACATAATCTGCAGATTTGGTCTACCACGTACCATAGTCTCAGATAATGGGTGACAATTTGTAGGAGGGCAGATCAGAGAATTTTGTAAAGAGCATGGGATAACATAGTTATTTTCCATGTCACAGTACCCACAGGGCAATGGACAGGCAGAAACTACCAACAAAGTACTGATAAACACACTAAAGAAGAGGCTGGGATAATCAAAAGGAAGGTGGACAACTGTCTTACATGGCATGCTATTGACATCCAGGACAACTGGCAGAACGTCCACGGGAATGTTTCTATTCGTTATGACCTATGGAATGGAAGCGTGATTCCTACAAAAAATAGTTTCCCCACAATAAGGTCCAGAATAGCGCAGACTAACAATAACAACCATCAGATTATTGTAGAAGTAGATTTGTTATGAGAAAAGTGGGAAGCAATACTGATAAGGCTAGAGAGCTATGACAAGAAGCTACAAAACTACTTCAAGAAGAAAGTTCACCATAGGCAGTTTGAAGAAGGAGATCTAGTGCTATGTAAGGTATTCTGAAATATCAAAGAGCAGAACAACAGCAAGCTAGGCACTAATTGGGAAGGGCCATATAGAGTAGCAAGGATATGCCAAAAGGGATTCTATTATTTGATAACAATGAATGGTCAAGAGCTGCCTAGACCCTGGAATGCTTGTAACCTGAAAAGGCATTATCAATAAAAAATCTTTTTCAATCGCTATTAGCCTACGCATAGGATTTAGCACTGAAGAGAAATCCCACCTGGATCCAAGCCTACGTGGGTCTTCTTTGCCTTAATTGGTAGGGTAAGAAGCTGGTCGGGGTCCAACTCTAACACAAGTAATGAAGAACTAATATGGATCCCACCTAGATCAGGACTTACGTCGGTTTTCATTACCTTAATTGGTAGAGTGAAAAACTGGTCGGGGTTCTACTCTGTCACAAGTTCAAAAACACTTAAGAGGGATCCCACCTAGATCCAAACCTACATAAGTCTTGTCTGCCTTAATTGGCAGGGTAAGAAACTGGCGAGGACCAACTTTGACACGAGTAACGAAGCACAAATGTGGATCCCCACCTGGATTAGGACCTATGTGGGTCTTGTCTATCCTAATTGGCAAAGTAAGAAGCTGATCAGGGTCCTACTTTGTTATGAGTTCAAGAACACTGAAGACAGATCCGACCTGGATCCAGGCCTATGTGGGTCTTCCCTACCTTAATTGGCAGAGTAAGAAGCTAGTTGGGGCCTTATTCTGCCATGAATACAATAACACAAATGATGGATCCCACCTGGATTTGGGCCTATGTCGGTCTTCTTTGCTTTAATTGGCATAGTAAGAAGCTAGTTAGGGCCCTACTTTGGCATGAGTAAGTTAGCATGAAATTGAGCTCAATTTAGAGTCTGGTCCAAGTAGCTCTCATATATTTCAACCAGTAGAGTGCAAAGCAAGTCGACCATACTCTGTCCTGATCACTAGAGCAAAGAGAATTATTTAGCAGAAGACTATAGTTTGCCTTAGAATAATAAAAGTATCAAAAAATAACTGTTATGGGAACAAATCAATAAAGCTGAGTTAGAACCTTATTCAAGGATAGTAACTCAAAGGTATTTCCCCAAAGTTAATGAACTCATCTAGCAAAAGGTTTCACCTAAGTAAAATTTACATAAGGTAGAACTTGGGGTGAAGAGGTAGTAAGTACGAGCAATTCAAGCAACTTAGCAATGGAATGTGCGATGCAAGTAGTGTGAATAAGAGTTCACACAGAAGTTAGACTAATAGTTGGCTCAAGTAAGTTAGCTTAAGTAAGGAAATTAATTTGAAGGAACAGAACTACTAGAATCTTTAAGTCAAGTGAAATGTTTAAATTTATACTAAGTTCAAAAGTAGACAAACAGATTGTGCATGTAGCGTAAGCAGTATAAAGAAGTAAAGTTCGCATTAAAAATAAAAGATAAATTGATGCAAAATTTTCTTATTAATAACTAGAAAGAAATACAAGAGAAAGCACAAGAATGGGGTAGTACAAAAACAACAGTAAAAATAAAATACAACTAAAACCAAGAAGCATATTTTTTATTTGATGGTAGATAATTAGTTGGCAAAAGTCTCAACAATAAGATTTAAAGGGTCAACCTCAGTAGGAGGGTTTGGAAGATCAGCCACCTTATCCTGATCAACATCAATAACATGGATAGAAGGCAGATTAGAAGGCAGAACAGGAGAGAGATCACTGGCCTGAGCAGAAGAATCAGTAGTCCTGGTAGGGTCCAATTCTACGGTAAGCCCAGTCTCCGTAAGCTCGCCAAGGACTCATTCTAAGACAGCAACAGGCTTTCCTTTCTCATCAGTAGGGAGGGTAGGGCACGCCCAAAATGCCCAGTCCAAGACATATTCCTGATAGAAGAAACAATATGACATTTGTCAATATCGTCCTCTTCGTCCCTTCCTCCTCATCCTCGTACTGAAGCCGAGCAACCTTAAAGCCTTCGTGATAGGCTTTAGTGGAAGCTTTCTCTACTAATCAAGAATACTGGGCTTGTAGTTACCCCAGCAATCTCTTGGTTTTAGCCTCATCTTCCTTGGCCAGAGCTGCTTTAGCCGATTCAATACTAGCTCTAAGGGAGCATAGCTCAAGCTCTTAATGCTATATTTTCTCTCAGATATCCATTAGCTCTACGCCTCTCCTCTACACTCTCTTTGCAGCTGGCCAGTTCCAGTTGAAGAACACCCTAGAGATCTGTCAACTTCTTATTGGTGGCTTCCAAAGCTAAGTTTTCCCTAGAAAACTGGGCCAAGTTAGCCTCTATCTTCTCTTTAGCATATTGGGAAAATTGGTTAGAAGAGGCCAGTTCATTATGGAGCAGAGTTATTTTTTCTTCATGCTCCCTAGCTAGGACAACCGCTTGGTCCTTAGCCTCATGTCACTTCAAGAAGGCCAAGGTTTTATAAACGTGGGCATGCGAAGAAGAAAAAAATAGTTAAGTGAGTAAAGTATGCAAAATAAATAGTAATATAGGAAGAGTAGAGAGTTACTTGATGAAGGCCATGGACAAATCAACCAAAGCCCAGGTCCACATTGGCCTGGTTTATGACATCTTAGTCCTTGGGAGAAATGAACTAGGAAAGTAGAGAGGCAGCGACAATAGGGTCCTTTACCCCGCGGTTCTTATTGTAAACGAAAGAGCAAGGCTGGAAAATGCCATTATCATTTCCATCTTGAAGGAAGGCCCCACGACCCTTCTAGGAGAACATAACTTCCTTCAGAGGAGTTTTACGAAGTTTGGGACCCTCCTACTCAAACTTCTCTAAAGGGAAATGACTCCTCAAACTTCTCTTGACCAACCTACTCTTTTTACATGGTTGTAGGTCAGGAATAGGGTTGTACTCCTTGATAGCTTTCGAGCTCTACCCTACTTGAGTTTGAACCTCCTCAAGAAGCCCAGTAGGGATAGTAACAGCTACAACAATAGCAATAATAGCAACCATAGTAGAAAAAGAAGCAGAGATAGAAATAAGAGCAGCCTGCCCCCCCCCCCAAGCACTAAAGCCAGCTAGCTTGCTTCTCTAGTGAGGGTGGATCCTCGAGAGACTAGACTCTTCATCTTCTTCTTCTTCGGTGGATCAGTAGGAAGAACAATTTTGATAGCAGGGAAACTGAAAAAAGGAAATTCTAAGGAGTCAATGTTCATGGCGTCAAAGGACCCTTGTAGAGTTGGAGATGAAGGAAGGTCAGAAATAGAGGCCAAGAATGGATCAAGATCTTTTGGGATTTGTTCAACCTTACAAAATGAAGCCTGACCAGATAAAGCCCCGCTTCGTGAAGGAGGCCGAAAGAGAGTAGAGGTGAGGGGAGTAGGGATATCTTCCGAGATCGGTTTGGCCTGATCAAAAGAGGCCCGTTGTGCAGATGATCACAAAGCGGATTGGAAGTCTTCCATTGCTACCCCCTCTGTAGCACTGGTTTGGAGGTCCACTGGTACTAGCCTTCAATCTTTGGATGCTCTACACCACTTTTTCCTAGCCTCAGTAGTAGAAAAGATAGAGGAATCTATAAAGAAAAAGAAGACAAAAGCTTGTAAGAGAGTAAGTTGTAGACAGACTAGAAGAATGAGACACAATCAGAAACCTAAAGTAAGCCTTACCCTGAAAGGTTCAAGGGATTCTAAATCCCTCATGAGGAGTCCTAGAGGTGAATTTTCAATTCTTTTTATCAATACTAAGGAGATTAGAAGCCAATGCCACCGTCGCACTCTTGGAGGACAATGAGTAGTACCCCGGGCGTTAGGGGATGGCTTTTAGATTATATATGGAGAAGAGGTTATTGGGGGTTATGCCTATCTTTTCCACAATCTCCACTAAACAGTAGAAGTTCCGAGACATTTGACTTGGGGCCTAGTTTATTTTACTCAACACCTCCCTAAGGAACGAAAAAGAGGGAAACTAAAGTCAACATTGATTTGGTCGATGTAGACCAAGATTTCTTCTTGGCAGCATTTGCTAGGGTTATTGGGTCATCACTAACCCAAAGAGACACAAAGGTAGGATGTAAAATCTCCATCGAAGTTGGGTTACGCTAATAGCCATTGAGAAAGTAAATTTACAGAAAAAAAGAGGACAAAGAAAGGAGATTACCTTAGTTTGAAAGAGGTAAGAGTAATAGTGAAGTAGAAACAAAGAAAGAGATAAAGAATTTTCTACAGAATACATAGATTCGAAATTGTAGAGTTATAGTACAATAAGAAAGAGAATGAGCACTATGTCTCTTATTTATAAGAAAGAATAAAGGAGTACATATGCCTGAGAAGATAGCTTAAAATTTAGCCTAAACGCCATAGTTTGTGAGTAGTGCAGATGATAGTAGGGCACGTACATGGATATGGATGAAGAGTAACTCATCTTAGCTATTAGAGATGATTTCAAATGACATTACATTAAATGCGTTGATTCGTAAAGAGTAAAAATAATTATAGAGAATCAAGGTAGTCAATGAGAAAGTATTTACGTGTCTCGAGAAAAAGAAGTGATTTCATGTCTCCTCAAGAGAGGGTAATTATAGAGGGAAATAACTATGCAATTATTTGAATCGTACACGTGTCCAAGGCAATTAAGTGGTACCATGCACAGATCAGCATATGGGCACTACCCTTTAGTAGGGTAAGTCAAAATAGAGATCTCCTTACTTTGACTAGAAGGACAGCGTAGCACTGAAGGAGACTTGGTCTGCCAAGCAGGACAGACTTGATCATAGAATAATCGTAATCTTGATATGTGCACGTCAATCCTAGAGATCTCTGTAGTATAATACGACCAATCCAGAAGATCATCTTTTTGTTTGTGGATCCAAAGAATCAGGGGATTCCGTAGGATCGCCACTCGAAAAGGGGAAAACCCTGATTCACAACAAAGATCCATAAATAACACAGTAAACACAATAGAAAGGATCTTTTGACGGATTGGAAGTCTAACTAGTTCTTTAGACTATTCCTATGTTTCTCTAACTTGAGCGTCAGAGTAATTTTTGACAGGTACCATGCCGGCACGAGGAGGGAGGTGGCAGAGTGACTTCGAATTAGTTTGGCAGAGTCCATCAGCACCACCCACCAGATTCTGACCTCACATAAATGTTATAGAAAATTGAAGTATGTTGATATATTGGGTTGAAATGTTAAGTTGAGTTTCTATAATGAAATAAATTTTAAAAAATCTATGATATATTATAAATGCAATATTTAATGTGATTATGTGATGTATCGTGGCGTCTCCAAAATACTAACACAAAGCTCCATGTCAAATCTAGAGATACTAGGTGGTGCCTTAAATTTTGGCATGATTTCCTCTATTTATGCTACCATTTCAAGGCACTCAAATACTTGTTTTATCTGATAAATAATATACATAATATCATGTATATATATATATAAAATAGAAATAATAGCGGAAGCCTATATACATCTAAGAACATAAGGTAGATTAGAGTGCGAAGAAAGTAATAATATATAGGATTATATAGAAACTCCTCTTTTTAACAAAATCCTAACGCTCAACCAAAATCTATAATATAACCTAAACGAAATTGACGCTCCTAGTATTTATAACCCCAATACTCACCAAGTAAAGGACTCTAGTTGTCTATCTAACCAGCCAAATAATCTTTTATAACGTAGCTCTACACTGACCTCGTCAAATGTAGAACTTGAAACTAAAAAAATGAGAATGAAAAGGTAAGTAACAATAGTTACCTAGTAGGAAAGCAAACAATTCTTGCCAATAACCTCATTTTAACATGAAGGGGTAAGCATTATAAATTATTTCAATACATGCAAAGTTTTACTAAATAAACTACGATTAACTAGTACCTATAGCTAGGGATGAGCAACTAAACAAGTAAAAATTTATATTACATCAATCAACAATATGCATTATAACATTTTCTTTTTACACGAATCTAATTGATAAAATTAAAATAATAAACATGTTTTTCATTTTATAATCCACAATAAGGGAATATATACATAATACATAGTGTTAGAGTAAATGGAATTAGAGAGTTGGGATTCTATGATTAGATCATTTTTAGTCAGGACATGATGTTCTAATAATAAAGTATTAGTTTTTGATTTTGTGGCTAGTCAATGAATTACCACACTTGCAGGATTATTCATCCGACTTAAGCTAGTCATTTGACATGACCGTAACCAATAAGTCTCTTTATGATGTGTTAGAATGTTCGACTACTCTAGATTGTTATTGATCACTGACCAATCATCTTTATTTATGTCTATCAGGCATGCATGTGATTTTGAATATGCATCCCCATTCATGTACGACCTCCTTTACATTACAAGTTCACTAGTAAGGATAGAAATGAATATACCTTGGTTTTATTGTAACTCCACTCTCATACGTGTCCCATACCACATATGAGCTTGGTTGTCCATACTGTACATCGTAGGATAATATCACTACGAATGATATGACAGACCATCTCTTTAGGTATTCACAAACTCTTTAATAATTCACAAAATAGTTATATATATTAATTTTTAAAAAAATCAATAACAAATTATCATTACAGAGTTGAGAAAGGATATCCAATTTCTTATCATGCAGGTATGGTCAACCGACTTAAATGAAATAACAATACACAACACATAATTGTAAATAATGCATACAAATCACTTCGTGACAATAGAAAATAAATTAACCCTAAATATATGTTCATCAACTCACACATAGCGTCACAATGTAAAATACAAACATTATCCCTCAGGTGTGATTATGATATTTTATCATTTCATCAATTTTTTCCTTTATTCCTTTATTTGCCCTTTTTTTACTTTTTGAACATAAAATTTCTTTTCTACTAATTATCAACTCGATATAAATTCCTTGATTATTAAATATTTTTTCAAAGTTGAAAATTTATTTTTATCATTTAAATTGAAAAATTATCAAAAATTTGATTAAAACGAGGTTCAAGCAGTTGCACAAGACCAAATTGACGGAAGTAATCCGGTGAAATGTCTCACCCATGTATAATTTGTTATAAAACACAATTAAATACATCAAACACATATATTTCATATGAATTTGTAATAAATGACAAAAATTCTACATTTGAAAATAAAGTCGAAAGATTTATAAAAATCATAAATACATTTTCAAAATCTACGATTACTAGTAAAAATCATAAGCCCCCTATCAATCTCTAGGTGTTATAATTGAATAACGTGCATCGAAATCGAGGAAATCAACATAGAAACCGAGGTAGATCTTATGTAGGGACAATTGATTTTTGAATTGAACTCGGTGGCTTCGAAGATCTCGATGACACCGTAGTTTGGGCTCTAAGTAGATAAAATCGGAGGTTGAATGGTCAAAAACCCTGTATGTTTTACAGTTGATTTTTAATGAAATACGGAGAAAGAGAAGAGAAAAACAAAAATAGACGGACGGGATTTGTAGAGTTCGACATTGCAAATATTTTTTTCTTTTTCATCGAGCGTCGACCATTTATAACTTAAACCGAATTTAAATTGTTGAAAAAAAAACATTAGTTTTAAAGTTGGCTAGTGTTAACAAGTTTGGAAAGACAATGAATAGTAAATAAAATTTAGAATGTCATTTATATATAAAAATCTTGGGATGCGTGCAATATTTTTGAAGTTGTTTCATTTGATGATAACTCAACTTTCTAGACTCAAAAACTAACGAGTGAATACTCTTTTTTCTATAATTTTTCTTTGTGGATCTAATGGAAAAATTGGATTCAATAAATTTTTTCTCTAATAAAAATTCACTTTGTAAACCAAATTTGACCCAAAAATCGAAGTTGTTTCCATTTTTGACGATAATTCAACTTTTCGGGCTTTGAAAGTGATGAGTAAATATTATATTTTTTATAATTTTTTGTTACGGACCCAATGGTAAAATCAGATTTTACAAATTTTTGTTCCAGTAAACATTCATCTTTTTGGCCCCATCCGACCCAAAAATCGTGAATTTTGTAATTTTTCCGTCTAGACTGACATTTTAGCGTGCTTGCAAGCTAAAGTATGTTTTTCTGCCATTTTGAATCCAATGGTGTGATCAAAAAAATCCTAAAATTTTATCCTACATCACACTTTTAGAATTTTATCAGAATTCTACTATATAATTCCCTCGTGATACGAATAAAACTCAAGGTATTACATTCTCCCCCTAGTAAAAATTTTATCCTCGAAATTTCAATGTCGTTCTTATTCTTCAAATAGTCCTTATACTTGATATTCATATTGAATTCAACATCTCTACCTCTCGTTCCTTATTCTACTTATCGTGATAATTCCTCAAAACTCTTGTCATAAACCATATGATTTAAAATCTTACTCAAGATGATAATTCCTACATTCCAACTTATTACTAATAGTCTCTAATCAAAGATATATTCTTCCCATTCTTTTATATCAACCAACCTACGCATCTTCTTTAATCACATCCAATATATTACTTCTCAATACTGCATACACGATCTCATCATACCAACTCATAAATCACAATATATACATACTGCAACAATTAATTGCAATACAATGTACTTTCTATACTAATATAATATAATAACACTAAATAAAATACTTTACTATTTCAACATCACTTATAAATACACTATGACTGTTTTTGGTTGTTTCTATTACAACACGACTTTAACTTTGGAAGGGTCTAGTGTTATCCTTTTACTCGATACTACATGCCCTACCAAAAATCACATTTGCTGAACATGGCATATAGCCTATGTTCTCGTAAAATCTATAGTATGATTTTAAAGTGTCTCTTGTGATCCTCTCTCAACTTAGAATAGCTCAGGATATCATTTATAGATGTTATTGTTTCATAGATGACATCCTTTCGAAGTACTCCCAAAATATCTGGTAGATGAGATCCATAAATGTTGTCGGTGCATTTTTCAAATAAAAAAGATATCATTAGATACTCAAAGTGTCCTAGCATAGTCCGAAATGCAGCCTTCGGGATATCCACTTCTCGGATTCTCAACTGATGGTACCTAGATCACAAATCGATCTTAGTGAAATACTGGGCACCTTGCAGTTGGTTAAACAAATCAAAAATTCGTAGAAGGGGGTATTTATTTTTTATGGTCACTTGATTTAGCTTCCGGTAATCAATGCACAATCAAAGCAACCCATCTTTCTTCTTGACGAACAGAATGAATTTTCCCTAGGGTGAGGAACTTAGTCGAATAAATCCAAAGCTCATAAGCTCATAAATTTGTACTTTTAACTCATGGGCTTTTACCAGGACCATTTAGTAGAATGTAATAGAAATGGGCCCTGTGCCTAGCACCAAATCAATCGAGAATTCTATCTCGTGACATGGTGGCAAACCCGATAATTTTTTTGGAAAAGCATCCCCAAATTCACTAACTACCTCTAACATCTCCACTAACGTTTCTATCCCTGACACTCTCAAATTTCCTAATTGTTTGTACAGAAACCGTCTCTTTTGTATCTAGATCCTTGCACTTTAACCCTTAGGTATCCAGATCTCCTAAAAACAATCGATTTCTCAAACCAATCGACATGAGCATGATTTTGTACTAACCAATCCATTCCTAAACGTAACGTCGAAATCATCATAAATCTAGTATCATGAAATTAGTAATCTATTCCTGGTCCTATACTCTAATTATACAGTTTTGACATAATTTAAGGGCTACCTGACAGTCTCCCAATCGTGTGGATAGTTTCATTACTCAGGCCGTGTCAATATTTTCTAGTTGTAGTAACCGTACAATCTCAATAGAAATATACAATCTAGAGGAACTAATATCAAATAAAACTCAAATTATTAACATTATAAATAGAACTTGTATCTTCTAAAATTTCATCGAAAATAGGTACCTCCTATTGGGTTAGATGATATACTCTGCCCTAGGGTCTAGGAACTGCGATGTGATAGAGGGAAATCTCTCACGTAATATCCCATCTGACCACACTTGAAACACACCTTCATAGGTCTCTATGAAGTGGACATTTGGTTAACTGGTGCCTGCAATCTCTAAACCTGCCTTGTTGGTTCCCTTGGCCTTGATGGTATCATTAGTATTCCAACTACTCTATAACTTACTGGTGGGAGAATTTTGTAAGGTGGATACATTGACCCAAAAGTGATTGGCCTTGAATATATTGATATCTTGGTTGGATCTGATCTGGGAAGAAGAGGTCTCGGATTGACTAGTTTGCTCCCTGGACAACTGTAATTCCATTTCCTCTTGCTTTCGACTGCTAGTTTTGTCTGTTTGGGGTGGTATAAGTATGTTAGCAACTCTAGTAAAACTCTTTTGGCCTTATTGTTCCCTGAATTGGCTTGTCTAGCATCTTTCTAAGCCACGCATCCTTAATCAATTGATATTGACTCGAATATTATTCTCCTTTATGTCCCAATTTACCACATTCATAACATGCTACAACTCTTTCTTTCGACCAATTTAGTAATATATGTTGTTGTTTCTTATAAAACTCTTTCAACCAATGAGTTGGTGTTTTTATAATCTAATTCCTTATGTATGGTTGTTTTTCTCGTGAATTTGTTACTTTTGAAATCACTTGTCTCTTATTGGATGGTAGTTGTATTGTCCTATTTTATCTCATAGTCTACTACATAGTGGGATATTTACTCTTTGATATCTTTGGGATTTATCCCTAAAATGGTGATCAAACTTTTCTTCTATCCTCTCTAATCATTTTGTTAGTTGACCCAACATGATCATTTGGGCTTCAAATATCTCCGACTGTCTCTTTTTCATGCAAGCCTGACTCTGAGATAACTCAGAGACTGCTTCTATCAACCATTCTTTCTTTTTAAGTTTAATCAACCCACGTAGATCTTCCCCACAAGTTTGACTCATTGTTCTAGGTCCAATTGAACTCTTATTTCCTTACATTTCTCCTAATCTATAAGTTCAGTAACCTTCTACATATTAAAACAAGGCACCTATCATAATAAGTCCAAAAAACGTTCTTACATAATTATTAATTACTATCTTAACCTGAAATGCAATAATTAACACCATTTCTATTACTAGCAAAATGAACGTAGAATCATATCTTATAGAATCATATCTTAGGCTTACTAGGCTCTACAGACTTTTAAATATAGAAGAGCTCGTAATCCCAATACGAAACTACTAATGAACTCGGATATCAGATTCTTAATATTACTTTGATATTTGTGGTATCAACAAATTCTTCAAAACATAACAAACTTTTATGCCACACAGATCTAATGCTACACTTTAATACCATCCATGGCACCCCCAAAATACTAACACAAAGTCCCATGTCAAATCTCGAGATACTAGGTGGCACCTCAAAATTTTAACATGGTTTTCTCTATTTATGTTAGCATGCCAAGGCACTCAAATACTTGCTTCACCTGATAAACAATATACATAATATTCTCTCTATATATACAAAGTGGAAATAATAGTAGAAGCCTATATACATCTAACAACATCAAGTAGATCAAAGTGCCAAGGAAGTAAATAATATACAAAATTATATAAAAACTCCTCTCTCTAACACAATCCTAATGCTAAATCAAAATCTATAATATAACCTGGACGAAGCTAACACTACTACTGGTTATAACCCTAGTACTCACCAAGTAAAGGACTCTGGTCGTCTATTTGACCTATCAGATAATCCTTGTTAACATTTCTTAATACCAGTCCCATTAAGTGCAAAACTTGGCACTAAAAAAATGAGAAGGAAAGGGTGAGTAACAATGGTTACCTAGTAAGGAAGCAAATAATTCTTGCCAATAACTTTATCCTAGCATTAACAAATAAACATTCTAAATTATTTCAATACATGCAAAGTTTTACTAAATGAATTACAATTAACAGGTACATATGGTCAGGAATGAGCAATTAAATAGTTAAAAATTCATATTATATCAATCAATTGTACTCATTATAATATTTTCTTTTACACGAATGTAATCAATAAAATTGAAATAGTAAACATATTTTTCATTTTATAATCTAAAATAAGACAACAAAGACATAATACATAGTAGTGGAGTAGTGTAATTAATGAGTTGGGATTCTATGACTGGATCGTTCCTAGTCGAGACATGATATTCTAATAATAAAGTATTAGTTCCTGATTTTGTGACTGATCGATGCATTACCACACTTGTAGGACCATTCATCCGGCTCAGACTAGACACTTGACGTGACCATAAGTAATGGATCATTTCGTCATGTTTTAGAACACTCGACTACTTTAGATTATTACTGATCACTGATCAATCATCTTCGTCTATGCCTATTAGGTGTGCATGTGATTTCTAATATGCATCCCCATTCTTATATTACTACCTTTACATTACAAATTCACTGGTAAAGATAGAAAGGAATAAACTTGGATTTGAGTTGTGACTCTACTCTCATACACATCCCGTACCACATATGAACTTGGTTGTCCATACCGTACATCCCAAGATGATATATCCCTTCGGATGATATGAAAAATCCCCTCAGGTATTCACAAACTCTTTAACTGTTCACAAAATAGCTACATATATATTATCTTTCTTTGAAAGTAGATAAGAAATTAACATTACAGAGTTGAGAATGGATATCTAGTTTATTACCATGCAATTATGGTCAACCAGCCTAAATTAAATAATAGTACACAGTGCATAATCGTAAATAAACATGCAAGTCACTGTGAAAACAGAAAGTAAATTAACCCTAAATATCCATTCATCAACCCACACATAGTGTCATAATATAAAATGCAGACATCACCCATTGGCTATGATTCTGACATTTTATCGTTTCATTTTGTTTTTTTCCTTATTCAGGTATTTGCCTTTTTTCGATTTTCAAACATAAATTTCCTTTTTCGATAATTATCATCTTAATATAAATTCCTTGGTTATTAAATACTTTTTCAAACTTTAAAATTCATTTATCATTTAAATTGAAAAATTACCAAAAATTGGATCAAAACGGGGTCCGAGCAATGACACAAGACCAAACTAGCGAAAGTAATCAGTGAAATGTCCAAGCCATGTATAATTTGTTATAAAATACAATTAAATACATCAAACACATATATTTCACACGAATTTGAAATAAACGACAAAAATTTTATATTTAGAAATGAAATTAAAAGATTTCTAAATATCCTAGAAGTATTTTTGAAATCTATGATTTCTAATAAGAACCATAAGCCCCTACTAATCTCTGGGTGTTAAAATTAAAGAACGTGTGCAAAAATTGAGGCAACCAACATAGAAATCGAGGCAGATCTGACGTAAAAATGGTTGATTTTTTAATCGGAACTGGTGGTCTCGAAGATATCGACAACACTACCTTATTTTTCTTCTGCGATGAAGGACAATTTGGAATCTTAGTCTATGAAATCGGAGGTTGAAGGGTCAAAACCCCCATATGTGTTACTACTGATTTTTCATGAAATATGAAGAAATATAAGAGAAAAAGAAAAATAGATAGACAGAATTTGTAGAGTTCAATTTTGTTGTGGGTATTTTTTCCTTCTTCGTCGAACGTTGATGGAGATGTAGATCGAATTTAAACTGTTGAAAAAAATATTTTTTTAACGTTGGCTACTATTGATGTGTTTGGAGAGACAATGGATAGTAATGAAATGTATAATTTTATTTATATATAAAAATTTCAGGACGCGCGACAATAACTCGACCTTTTATACTCTGAAACTAATGAGTGAATACTCATTTTTCTATCAATTCTCATTCCAACAAAAATTCACTTTTTCTGCCTGGTCCAACCCAAAAATCAAATTGTTTCCATTTTAAGATAATTCGACTATTTAGGATCCGAAAGTAACGAGTAAATACTATATTTTCTATAATTTTTTGTTGTAGACCCAACAGTGCAATTAGATTCTACAAATTCTTATTCTAGTAAAAATTCATCTTTTTGGCCTCGTTTGACAAAAAATCAAAAGTTTTACAACATTTTCGTCCAGACTAGCATTTGAGCGTACTTACTGGCTAAAATATATTTTTCGACCATTTTAAGTCTAATGGTGAGGTCAAATTTCATTAAAAATGACTAGAAAAAAATCCTAAAGATTTACCTTGTATCTTACTTTTAGAATTTTCTCAAAATTTGACTCTTTATTTTTTTCTCGATCTACGAATAAAAAACTCAGGGTATTACATGAATTATCTAAATATAATGTTAATTTTGAAAGACGGATGGGCCTTCGATGTAATCCCTAAACGAGTAGTTGAGGACCATAGGTCCTTACTTGGGATGGATGTTGGATAATAATTAAAATTATTTGATATTGAATGCATGTGATCATCCATTGATGGGACATGCATGTTATTTGTATTTCTGAACTAACATGCTATGATGATATTTATAAGGGAAATGTGAACATTGATGCATATTAGATTTACCATGATATTTATGTATGTGTTATGTATATCTTTGTAAGGTTAAATAAAAAATAAAATGTTTTTGAGATTTGTTTTGGATCAAACTCAATTCTCTTATTCGCTTTTCCTTGAACCTACAAGACCAAACATAGCAGTCGAAACTATAACAATGTTCAACATAAATAAAACAATTTGAACTTATGATTACAATCCTCTAGTTTCCAGAAAATTTAAAAATACATAGAGCCGTCAACTATGTTATTTCACCACGGCGTGGTGAAACTCAACCTTGACGCAGTTGAAGCAGTGAGTTGACCTCTGTTTCAACTAGCAAGCTTAAGATTATTCATAGTAAACAAAAAGTTAAAATGTTGTTATGAAAAAAGTTTGACAAGACAAAAATTGTAAAAGAAATTAGATTCATACTCCCTTATTATAATTGAAATCATACACTTATCCCCGGCAGTGGCGCCAATTTGTTTGTCTTACAATGTGTGGATACTATTGATGCGAATTTGATGCTGTAAAGTTGCTTTCGAACAAATAAAATTTACCTTGCGTAAGGGTATGTAAGGGTTGAACCACAACGATAAGGGCGGAACTCTAATTTGAATTAGTAAATAATTAACTAAGAATTAAAGATTTTGTTGTTGTTTGAAGATAAAAAATAAAATTAGAAAATTCTTAAAAATAAGATGAAACAAGATATAAAAACGCATTAGAGATATGGATCCACCTAGATTAGAAATAATTATGAACTATATGTAGACACCCCATTTTTGCACTCGCTTGATTAATCAGCTCGTCAACCCCGATCATAACAGTTCCCAATGATGGATGGTTATTTCAATGCTCTTTTTGTTACCAGATATGTTTCAGAAATTCGGATGAGGTATCTCAAGTAAACAAATCTGTAGAAATCACGCTACGCTAGGAAAATGTGCCCCAAAAACATAGAAATCATCATTTTTCAGACAAAACGAAGTTTCACGAAAAAAATTACTAAAAAATGACCAAATTACCAAAATACCCCTAATATCAAAACATCCCTAGAACCTATATTACGCTTAGGAAAATCCTTTCAAACATATAAAACAACAAATCGAAACCAAATAAATCATTTCGCCAATTTTCACAAAATTTGACAAAATTATGATAATACCCCTCATAAAGTTCACGACCATTTCGCACAAAAAAATTCATAAATGACACCAACCAATATTCTCATTGAATTCCTTACAAAAAATCGATTCTAAAACATCATGGAACATTGAAAAATGACTTAAAACGTAAAAAATCATCTCCAAGGACAAAACGATAATTTTACAATTTTAATAATTAAAAATTCCGAAATTAATAATTAAAATGTTAATCAATGTAAAGTGAAATCCTAATTAAAATTAATTTTTTTTAAAATTAAAGTCAATCAAGTAAGACTTAAGTCAAAATCATAAAATCTAGTCAATTAAGTGAGACTTAAGTCAAAATCCTAAAATTAAGTCAATTAAGTGAGACTTAAGTCGAAACCCTAAATTCTAGTCAATCAAGTGATACTTAAGTCAAAATCCTATTCAATCTAATAAGATCAAAGTCAAACCCTAACCCTAATAGAGTTCTAATTAAACTCTAAAACTATCTAAAAGAATTCTAATTAAACTCTAAAACTATCTAAAAGAAACATAATTAAACTCTAAAACTATCTAAAAGAAACATAATCTAACTCTAACTCTATCTAAAAAAGCTCTTAAAAAAATCTATAAATAGGAGTCTCTACAACCTATTTTCGTATGAAAAAGAAAACCTTAGAAAAAATAGGTCAAAAAGGCTCTCCAACCTTTCCAAAACCCTGATTTTGAAGTCCTAACCCTTACCTATCATCGAAACCCCAACTTTTGTTCAAAAAACACTCAAAAACCCTTTCAACACCTAGAAATCCATAAAAAAATTGAAAAACTCACAGATCTAAGAAGACGATACCTCAACTTGGTAATCAGAATAGATCCGGTGACAGGAAACAAAGCCAGGAATCACAAGCAAGAAATCTCTCCGCCAACTCTGAGAAAACTATCATTGTAATCATCTAGGTATTTTTCATTCTTATTTTTTTTATTTTTTATTTAGATCTTTTAGCAATGTAGTCTCCTTGGGAAGTAATAGAGATCGACGTTTACTGGGCGGGGTTAGTGCCTAACACCTTCCAACTCGGTAACGTGATCCCCGGACCCGTATTTTCTTTCGTAGATTAGTGTTATTTGCCTTTAGAGTCGATGTTTGGTTCTTAGATCATAATAGCTAGGTAGAGACTCCCAAACCTTAAAGGTCAAAAGTGGATCCGTGCACCCCCCGGATCGAGGGCTCTTTCAGTGGCGACTCTGCTGGGAATTATTGAGGATCAAACTTGAAAAATCCCAAGTATGAGAATATTGCCATTTAGACCTAGTTTTTTTTATGTTTTATTTATTTATTTTTAATTTATTTGATTTGTTTATTTTTGGGATTGTATTATATTCTCTTGGTATCATTTTTAGCGTATTATTATGGAATATTATTTGCTATGATTCAATTTAGGGTCGTTTGGGATGATCCTAAATAATGCAGGATATGAGAGGATAATGATGTGGAAAAATGGATGTTGACCCATTTTTATTTGGATTATTTTTTGGGTTTGTATTATCTTTTATTGGTATCCTTTGATTAGATTTTGGATATTTTGATTTGGCATATATATATTTTTTGGTTCAATCGGGGATCATTTAGAACAGTCCTAAATAATGAAATATTCAAATTGACTTATCAATTGAGGATGAAATGATGGTGGTTGGGATGAGGAGCCATAGACTTTTAAAAGAAATTTTTTATTTTTTTTGGATGAAATTTTATTTTTAGCACGTTAAAATGCATAGGTGATAAGTTGTGCAAATAAATTATTTGTGAGTGATGTGCTAAGAAATAAAAAAATAATTATTTTAATGTTGTTCGTGATGAGGAGAGGATTCCAGAAAAAAAAATCAAAAAATAATTTTTCAAAATTTTTTTTTTGTTGGGTGTGCCATTAGCAAAAAACATTTTTTCTATCTTCTATCTTCTTCTCCAAAAGAAGTGGGCGAAAATCAATAGAAAGAGAGAGACGTTTCTCTCTCCTTCTAGTCTCTCTCTCTCTTTCATGCTTCCTATCTCTGTCTCTTCTTCTTCTTTTCTACAAATTCATGGCGTTTTGTGGCAAATAAGTCTCTTTTGTTCAAATTTACTTCCAGGGATTCACAATTGATTTTCGCGGATTCGAACGAAACAAGGGGAAATAGCAGTATCTGTTGAGTCTCTAACATTGGAACCTTAAACTCCCTTTATTTCCCTGAAATTATAGCCCTAAAATGCCTCTAAGAAAACCTAAAATCTATCTTCGAATCCCTCGATCTCGGTTTCTTTACCGATGCCAAGATCGTCGTAGGCAAAAGCCATATAATACCTGTCCACTACTGAATTTTTTTTTTGAAGTCCCTTCTTCAAGAATTGGTTTTCTATTTCTGTTGACGAGAGAGGAAGGAAATTTGAATTGAAGGAATTGTTGAAAGATTTCAATGTTGGGTTCGATTCTTTGGTTGCTGTTTTGGCTTATTTGTAATAGTGGGCAAGTAAGGCCATTGCTGAAATGTGTTTGTGTCGATGATGATTGTTCACCTATACTAAACCTTTACTTGATTGCAAAATTTGGGGTGGCAATAGAATTTTTTTAAGGGGCCACATTTCTAGTTTTTAGTAATAGTTTTTCTGAAAAAAAAAAATGAGTTGAGTGCTGTGTGTTGACAGCAACACGATAATAAAAAAAATAAAAAAAATAAGTTGAGTTGTTTGGATGTGTGAGTTTTGTGTGTGCTGCCAGCCACTAAAAAAATTGATTTTGTGTAATTTTGGCAACATCATACAAAAACAAAAAGATAAAGAAAATAATGTGTTGGCTGTGTGCTGGAAAATAAGGTATATGTGTATGCTGGCAACAAAGAAAAAAATGTGTTATAAATTTTTTTATTTTACCAATAATGACTAGGCCCTCATTGTCTTCTTTTAAAATTAATTTTTGGTATGCTTCTTGAATCTTCATCACATAAACTCAATGTTTTATAAAACTTGCTATTAAAAAACAGCAGCCTCATATGGTCCCGCATATATGAGGAAAGAAATTTGGTGGCAACTTTTTCTAATGGGATTATGAGATCTTCTTATTGTCGAGGTCACTATTGTCACACCAATTTTTATATAACACCCCATCGGTGTTTATTAACCCTTTATTCGATTGTGAAAGGTTTGGTGTGGCTATAGAATTTTTTTTTCTTCTTAGGGTTGATTTTTTTTTTCTTAGGATTGAATTTTTTTTTTTTTTAGATTTTTATTTGGAGGTTTTTTTTTTTTTTTAAAGGGTTGTTTCTTAAATCCTCCAATAATAATTTTTATCCTCAATTTAGTGTTCATCGAAATCCCAATTTGTTTGAGATCACCCAAAATAACCCTTGATTGAGCCATAAAAATTACAAAAATTGTGCCTATTGTAATGATTGGATCTGATTAATTATTATATGCCATATTCATTGATTGATTTGCCATAATTGATGTATGCAAAAGATGTGCATGTTTTAATCTTAAATTGAACCATATGGATATGTTTCTAATCTTTCATGATCAAGTATGCCTTTACTTGTATGGTTTAATACATTTGCTTGTATGGTTTAATTAGGCCCACGGGCCAATTTGTTTGAAAAAGGCCCCGGGCACACCCCACCCTGTTTTGCACGCACCACTGGCACGTTTATTGCTTTACACTCTTGCATGTCCCATATAGCCAACGTGGCACTAGTGTGTGGCACGGTCTCTTTGGAGATGCGACGTCATTCATAAAAATCACAACTCCAATCACGTACCTTAGGGTATATAAAACTAGGACATCAATACCGTTTGATCAGGTGATTCTGAAAGGTATATCAATGCACCCAGGCTGGAGCGACCTGAGCCTTTGACCTATTGTAAATTGCACAATCACATGTCCCGATTGCCAATGTTGTACTAGTACGTGGTCGATCCCCTCGTGGGATGCTAAACCATTTATGAAAGCTACAACGCTAGACTCGTACCTATACAGTATATCAAAGATAATCCAAGTTCACCAATTGCACTTTTTGATTAAAATCAATGCCTAAACAAGATCCTGCCCCGCTGTACCCTACTGTACGAGGGGGATAGACTACATCTATTCTAGACGAGAGGTATTTAAGAGGGCCCTTGCTCAGCATTGTGCGCTACCTCTCAACTAGGAATTAAACTGGTTGTTTTTGACATCAGAGAAGTGGGTAGGAGTTTTAGATTATCACCTATACAGTATATCAAACCAAGTCACCATGTATCGAGAGGTATATAGGTGCACTTGGGCAAGGGTGGCCAGATAAATTGCATTGCACATAGTAAACCTAGAGTCTAGAAGTCTTCCTATAGGTCACGACCTGAATTGACTATGGGTGTTTCCGGGTTGCTTTATTTAATCCAAACAACAGGTAAGTGGGTGGACTGATCTAGACCGTTCAAACTAAACCCACTATATCGGTCCAACCTAATCGGTGAAATGTACCGATCAATTTGAACCAATTAAACTAGTTGGCCCAATTGACAAATGGATCAAACTGATCAATACCAAATCAATTGGACTAATTGGTTTCACTTTTAAAGATCCAGACCACTTTATATAACAAAGATTCAATCTTAGGATCAAATTAATTTGTTTGATCAAAGATTTAATCATAATCAGGGGTAGAGCCGCGTCTAACCTTTTTTTTTTTCTTGATCACTATAGACTTATAGCGCATTTGGTTTCAATATTTCCGACGGACGTGGGCTAATCTATATCGAAATTTTAATCATGTGGTTAAGAGTCAAACCTTTAGAGTCAATGGTTAACTTGGTTTAGTTTCAATCAGGTAATAATTGCTCTTAAACGTTCTAAACCACCATCTGTATCATTTGGATTCGTAAAAAAAATCATCTTTCTAGAGTATCATTGTCAAATCCAAGTAGTGAGTCCTCGCCACAAAAAGAAACAAGTACAATGGATGAAGTAACGCTTCGTCAAATTTTAGAATCTTTTCAAGCGAAAATTATCACTTCTGTCCAAATACAAATTGAAGCCCTGAAGACTAAAAAGGAAAAAGATAAAGCTATAGAACCTCAGGATGTGTTTGACCTCGTCGAAAACCAAGAAAATGATCAATTACACGTCGACCCTGTCTTAGCTCATCGAATAACTCAGGTTGAAACTGCATTGAAGAACATCAAAGACCCTGATAATCTTACTCTTGGATTAAGGGCAATGATGTTATTTCCCATGGTCCGTCTGCCAGAGAAGTTCATGATGCCAGACATAGAGAAGTTTGATGGGATTGGATGCCCTAGGACTCACTTAAAAGTATATGTCGGCATCATGCAATCTCAGGATTTGATTGAAAAATAGATGGCACAACTTTTTCAAAGAACCCTTACAGGTCTTGTCCTATGCTGGCTCATGTCATTGGATACATCTCGGCTAAGAACATGGCATGAATTGATGAAAGAGTTTATTAGTCGGTATTCATTCAACACGAATATTGAACTCATAAGAAGAGACCTAGAAATTACTAAACAGAAGTCCGGGGAAACTTTCATTGAGTTTATTGCTCTATGGAGAGCTAAAGCTACTCAATTGTCGGACCGACCTCAAGAGAAAGAACAAGTCAAGATCATCTCAGGAATTTCACTCCAAATTATGCCAAGTACTTGATGCCTCAGTACCTTCCCACTTTTCAATCCCTCCTTGAAGCTGGAAATCAAGTTGAGGATGCCTACTCTTCTGGACTTTTTGGTAACTCGTCTGAGTCAAAATCCAAACATTTCAAACCTAATGTCAATTCCTTACAAGTGGCTAACACCTCTTTTGCACTATTTCCTCAAGCTACTCAGCCCTCACAAGCCAAGCCTAAGAGACAATTTGCCAATCTGGGAATGTCCCTTAGTGTTGCTTATCAAAAATTAATGAAAAGGGGATTGCTGACACCTTTACAACCTAAGCCTTTGCCTAATCCTCTTCTTCCAAATATGGATAATGGGCAATTATGTGAATTTCATAAAATGCCTGACCATGTTCTTGACAGGTGTATTACTCTTCGTCATGCTATTCTAAACTTGATTTAACAAGGAAAGGTCACCAAACCCGCTCCTACCGCACCCAATGTTAAAACTAATCCTTTACCTACCTTTAAAAATCAACCTCTCCCTACTTTGAACCTGATATCCCTATTCAAATCTAAGTCGGTTGACCCAATTTCCTTCATTTATTCAGATGGTCCTAACAGTGTACCCCTACCATGCCAAGATGAACATATCTACCCAAGGCAGTATTAGAACTAAAGAACAGAGAGATTATTGAAGCAATGGGTTGTCTAACATATGATAGGCTTGAATCAGAATATGAAGAGATAGTAAAAGGAGGCAAGTTCAAGTCATCCATCGAAGATAATTGAAGTTGCATAGACCTTAGAATTGTGTCCCTCCATTCATAATGATGTCATCTTTTGAGTTTTTTTTTTTTAGCTTTAGTTGCGTTAGTCTTTGAGTTTAGTTAGTTATCTTTAAATTTTGAGCTTTAGTCAGGTTTGTCAGTCTATGCTCTTTTTTATTCTAATAAATAAAGAAGATTTTGATTATCATGTACAATAATGATGTGAACATAAAATCTAACATAAGAAATGACTTAAAGCTCACTAATCAAATTTGATAAATATTGGAACTAAAGAGTACACTCAAGAAGTGCAAATTGGTGATACGTTATCCTCAGGAGAACATGTGAGAATAATAAATTTACTTGAGAAATTCAACAATGTTCCTACATGGTCTCATGAGGATAGATTGTACCAAAATAGATCAAGGCATAAAGTCGAGGGTGAACTTCAAAATCAAATATTATTGATCAAAAATGATATAGTTGAAAACATCGATAAAGACACTAAGACCTACAAGTGGATGTACCATGTTTTTCACTCAAAAGATGAGAGCTTTCATTCATAAAAGAATAAAAATATTTCTCGAAATTTTAAAAGAGTCGAATAGTTGAATACAGAAAACTCGATCATACTCGATTTCACAAAAGAAGATTGAAAAATATTTATTCTCAAAAGAAGACCTTACTCGACAGAGCAATCCAGATATTGATGAGACTAACCGGAGTTAATAATAATCTTACGTTTACCTTACTTGTGGGACAAGTAGGGGATCGAACCCAAGAGAAATGAGGAATAGAGTTAAGCTAAGAAGATAAAATTCAAATTAACTAAAAGGAATTAAAACTGTTTTTCTTTGTATTTTTGAACTTATAAGAAAATGTTAAAAATTACTAGAAAAGAGACTAAAGTAAATGAAATTAAAAGCAAGTAAACTTATGAAATTAAAATACCATTAGAGGTGGATCTACCTAGAACATGTTGATGAGCAATTCTTAGTTTCAAGCCTTTTTGTAACTCAATCGTAAGGGCTTGGTGTTAGCTCCTTAGATCGAAAAGTTTTGCAAATGAAATGAAATAAGGGAACATAAACAAAGTAGAATTCTTTGAAAACTTCCTACTACCAATTATCTAGTTTAAGCATACTTTATCTTGATCTAATCTAAGCATAAAGTATCTATATTAAGAATAATAGGTGCAAGAAACTTAAAGAGAATTCATAAGCATTTTAAATAAAAGAAAGGCATGAAATTAAAAATAACACAAGAACTTGGTCTAGGCTTTTCCACTCTCCAATGGAGGGGAACTTAGCCTAATGTCATTGCAAGAGATGGAAGATAAGAGATGAAAGAACTTTTCTTCATTTCATGGAGAAAATTACAACTTCTTCTTCTTCTACTTCTTACAAGACTAATTAGCCAAAAGGAAATAACTAGAAAATAAAAATACAAAAAATAAGAGAATAGGCAAAGAGCCTTAGATTAAAGGAGTCTTGGATAAGAGAACCAAGATGGGACCCTTTCTCTAGAAATGAAGGCTCTATTTATAGAGAAAAATGTGTGTAGAAGAGTCTAAAAGTAGCCTCCACTTTTCTTTGCACAAAAAGATAAAAGAGGAGAATATGAGTTAAGGATTAGGGCATTCCAAAGTGTTAGGACATTCCAAAGTGGGCCCAAATGCTTTTGCCTTGAGATTGTGATTCCAAATTGTTGATTTTCTGCACAAGAAACACACGTAATTAGATTTATCTAGTAAATGAATTTATTTATATATAATTAAGCCTAATTAACATGCAACGTGGTGGTTTGAGGCTTATCATGATTATTATCTTAATATAGAGAAATAGGTACAAAAATCAAGATAAATATCCAGAAAATGTACGTATAATTGAGTGTTTGGAGACACTCATCAATATCGAATTCCTGAAACTTTGACCAAGTCAAGTAGCATTCACCATAGAAGGTCTTCTTTGGTCGAACAATTTTCCTACCTTACCAAAAAAGGAAAAAAAACCTTCTTTAGCCCCTCGCAGCCTTTAAAAATAAAAAATCAATAGCATTTTCTTTTTAAACCATACTAACCAACCTTGGGAGGGAAATCTAGGTATGGACTATGTTTTGACCTGATCCCAAAAGAAAAAAGAAATATTTTGGGTACGTAGGCAACCTAAGAAGTTACTTCAGGCCCGATCAAGCAAAAAATGTATTCTCTTAAGAAAACTACCATCCAAAAGGAAAATCTCTTATTGAAAGGTTCAAAAGAAGAGAATGTCAAACTAGGGGTATTAGAAAAAATTAACAGCAAAGAAAACAATGCCAAACTAGAGGCATTAGAAAAAAAGAATCAAAAGAATTTACAGAAAAGAGTGACAAAAAAAGAGAATATTAGACTAGGGGCATTTTGGAAAGTCGAGCCTTTTACCCTTTCTTTCTAAATCATGTCTTAAGCCCACCTATTAAGTCCTCCTGAATGCTAATTGACTCAGTTAAAGTGTAAGTAACCAAGAAGCTGTCGAGTTGAATATTCAAGATCATCGAGAAAGAAGAGAAGCCCGCTAAGTCATAAACCCGAAAAGACGACTTAGACAAAAGTTAGGGCATAACCATTAAAAAAAAAGTCTGCTAGGTTGAAAATCTGAAAAGACGACCTAGGCAAAAATCAAAGCATCTTTAGAAAAAGAAAAGAAAAATCTGCTAGGTTCAAAACCTGAAAAGACAACCTAAGCAAAATTTAGGGCATCATCAAATGGGAGGAAAGGTCCCATCAAGAAGAAAAATTCAAAAAGAAGCTTGTATAGAAACTAGGAATGCAGAACCATTCAAGCCAAAATATTCGTTTTTCAGCCAAAAGCTCACATCTGACAAAGACAATGTTGAAGTCAAAAAAATCAGAAGTCATCTTAAGATCTTCAAGAGTATGTTTACTTGTTCAAGTGTTTGCTAATGGAAGATGTAGAATCGTCAAACACTTTGAAGAGAAAGATCTTCTGTTCTAATATTTATCAATATTTTTTAAGTTCAGCTCAAGCATTTTTCAAAAAAAATTTCGAAAGAAAATAATCAATCCCTTATTGCACATATGATAATTTTAAGAGTCTTGAAAATTTAAAGGAATGCTGATTCTTCTATCTGTCATATATCAGAATCCATAGCTACTCGTGCAATCCATTCCATCAGTTTCGTAGTCAAGTTCCAGTTAAAGCCAACCTTGAAATTATGGGCATTTTTTAAAGTCCTTGTGATTCCAAAGTTTTGTTCTTAATTACATGATCAAAAAGAAAATGTTATTTAAAAGTCTAAAAGTCCGACGAAGATAATTATGAATCCAGATGCATGATGAGCTAATAAAGGCCCAACTTCCCGATCTTTGAGCTTAATAATACCGAGTCTTTAATTAATCCAAGCTCGAGAAGCATGGCTTAGTAAGTTCGAGTTCGATAAATGAAACTCCAATTTTTTTTAACCATAGAATGAATTAACAGGATTGTTTAAGTTCCTGTAAATCTAAGCCCGAGAAACGTGGCTTAGTAAGTTCGAGTCTAAGAAACGAGACTCCAAGTTTTTTTGAATCATAGAATGAATTAACAGGATTGTTTAAGTTCTTATAAATCTTAGTTCGAGTCCGAGAAATAAGACTCCAACTATTAACAGGATTGTTTAAGTTCCTGTAAATCTAAGCCCGAGAAACGTGACTTAATAAGTTCGAGTATGGTAAACGAGACTCCAATTTTCTTTGAATTAGAGAATGAATTAACATGATTGTTTAAGTTCCTATAAACCTTAGTTCGAGTCCGAGAAGCGAGACTCCAATTATTAATAGGATTGTTTAGGTTTCTATAAATCTAAGCCCGAGAAACGTGGCTTAGTAAGTTCGAGTATGAGAAATGTGACCCCAACTTTTTTTGAATCATACAATGAATTAACAGGATTGTTTAAGTTCTTATAAACCTTAGTTCGAGTCCGAGAAGCGAGAATCCAACTATTAACAGGATTGTTTTAAATTCCTGTAAACTTTAGCCAGGGTCTGAGAAACAAGACTCCAACTTTAATAAGATTGTTTAAGTTCCTATAAACTTTAGCTAGAGTTCGAGAAACAAGACTCCAGCTTTGTTTAAATCATATAATAAATTAACAGGATTGTTTAAGTTCTTGTAAACCTTAGTTCGAGTCCGAGAAATGAGACTCCAATTTTAATAGGATTGTTTAAATTCCTATAAACCTTAGCCAGAGTCTGAGAAATGAGACTTTAGCTTTGTTTAAATCATATATTGAATTAACAGGATTGTTTAAGTTCCTGCAAACCTCAACCTAAGAAGCGTACTTCCAGTAAGCATGAGTCTAATAAACGAGACTCAAACTCTTCGAACTCTGAAAAAAGAATTTAATGAAGTTCCTACAATATCGTATGATTGTTTTCATTGCATAAAATGCATTTCGATTTGAATAATTATTGTCAATAAGAGAAGATCTCTAGGACCTGACATTTTTTTAATCGAAGAGAGTTTATTCTCAATGATCCGATAGAATACTCAGTAAGCATTATACCATTGTACACACATGCACTTTTTTATTAGTCAGGGATAATTTTTCAAAATTCAAGGATCTGACACTGTCAGTGAGAGCTCAAGCTCGAGGACCTGACACCTTTTAGTTCGGGGAGAGTTAACCCTCAAGGATCCGAACGTCCTGATGAATTGCTAAATCAGGCTACAAAATGAACTGTCATCAACTTTGGCATTCGGATATCGTACTATCTACCAAGTAGATTTGCTATCTAGTTTACTTCAATCCTCTGCCAAAGAGGGGCATCTGTAGACATCCCATTTTTGCACTCGCCTGATTAATCAACTCGTCAATCCGATCGCAACGGTTCCCAATGATGGATGGTTATTCCAATGCTCTGTTTGTTACCAGATATGTTTCAGAAATTTGGATGAGGTATCTCAAGCAAACAAATCTGTAGAAATCATGCTACGCTAGGAAAATGTGCCTCAAAAATATAGAAATCATCATTTTTCAAACAAAAAGAAGCTTCACGATAAAAATTACTAAAAAATGATCAAATTACCAAAATACCCTAACATCAAAATATCCCTTAAGCCTACACTATGCTTAGGAAAACCATTTCAAACACATAAAACAAAAAGTCGAAACTAAATAAATCATTTCGCCAATTTTCACAAAATCCAACAAAATTACGAAAATACCCCTCATAAAGTTCATGACCATTTTGCACAAAAAATTTCATAAATGACACAAACCAATATTCCCATTGAATTCCTTACAAAAAAATTGATTCCAAAACATCCTGGAGCATTGAAAAACGACTTCAAACGTAAAAAGTTCTCTTCGAGGGTAAAACGATAATTTTACAATTTTAATAATTAAAAATTTGAAATTAATAATTAAAACGTTAATTAATGTAAAGTGAAATCCTAATTTAAATTAATTTTTTTTAAATTAAAGTCAATCAAGTAAGACTTAAGTAAAAATCCTAAAATCTAGTCAATTAAGTGAGACTTAAGTCAAAATCCTAAATTCTAGTCAATCAAGTGAGACTTAAGTTAAAATCCTAATCAATCTAATAAGACCAAAGTCAAACCCTAACCCTAATAGAATTCTAATTAAACTCTAAAATTATCTAAAAAAATTCTAATTAAACTCTAAAACTATCTAAAAGAAACATAATTAAACTCTAAAACTATCTAAAAGAAACATAATCTAACACTAACTCTATCTAAAAAAGCTTTTAAAAAATCTATAAATAGGGGTCTTTAGAACTTATTTTCGTATGAAAAAGAAAAATCCTAAAAAAAGTAGGTCAAAAAGCCTCCCTAACCTTCCCAAAACCCTGATTTTGAAGCCCTAACCTCTTACCTATCATCCAAACCCCACCTTTTGTTCAAAAAATACCCAAAAACCCTTTCAAAACACCTAGGTATTTTTCATTCTTATTATTTATTTTTTTATTTAAGTTTTTTAACAATGTAGTCTCCTTGGGAAGTAGTAGAGACCAGCGTTTACTAGGTGGGGTTGGTACCTAACACCTTCCAATCCCGTAACGTGATCCCTGGACCTGTATTTTCTTTCGTAGATTAGTGTTATTTGCCTTTTAGAGTCGATGTTCGGTTCCTAGACCATAATAACTAGGTGGCGACTCCCAAACCTCAAAGGTCAAACGCGGATCCGAGCACCCCACGGATCGAGGGCGCTTTCACTATCTACTTGCAAACCTCTTTCGAAAAATTAAAATTAAGCTAATAACTCTTAGGTTGAAAATTTGAACTTTAAAAAATAAGAAAGGGATATTAAAGCTAGGATTCCTTCACTCAAAAGGTGTGAATCCCTACTACCCAATATCTAAGTTAAACATAAACCATCTCGAATCTTATCTAAGTATGGCCTATCTAGATTAAGCATAAAGGGTGTAAGATGTTCATGTAAGGATTTGATCCATTGGAGTTGGATAAACCTTGCAGACAACCCATTAAACATTAAGTAATAAAACAAAACGAAAACAATTAAATGACATAATTGAAACTTACTCTAGTATTTTCCACCTCTCCAATGGAGAGAGAACTAGTCTAAGATTATTACTAGATAAATAGAAAGAATAAAAGAGGAAATAATTCTTTTCATTGATAAATCAATTGTTACATACTCTTTTTATCACTTACAATTTTTGGAATTTATAAAAATAAATCACATCTAATTGGGAAAGAAAACTAAAAAAACTAAGCACGAAGGAACTAAAAGGAGAGAAATTACATTGGGCCTAGGGTTCTATTTTTAGATAATTCTTGATTTTTGGATCTGGTACGTGCAATCCTCAACAATCAGATTGCCCCTTTGTGTGGAGCTTGGCAATGCAATTTCATCCTAATTTATCACCCTTTCACCATAACACTAATGGAGAGCATTGTGGCATGTGAATCTAGGATGAAAATACTTAACTTTTATTTAGTGCTCTAATATATGCTCTTGATTACTTTGATGTGCTTGAATTATGCCTATTTAATATGATATGAGGCATAAAAAAGACTATTTACTAATTTCAGGTAAAACTACATTCAAGACTATGATAAGTGCCTTGAAAATATGCATTAAAATTAGGTTTTTAGGTAACTGGTCAAATATAACCATTTTGGATTATATGCGCCTAATCCTAACTTTAAACAATTGCTTAAGTTGTTTGAATGTGTAATAATGTTTCACAATGTTGAGTTTTGTGTGGTTTAAGTAATTAGGGTGTCATTGGGGTGCCAACAATAGCCCTCTTTAGAAAATTCTTTAGATTTTGGATTTTATATGGGCTTAATCCTAATTGTAAATAATTATTGAAGTTTTTTGAATGTTTTATAATGTTTTGTTATCATAAATGTTTTTTATGGGCCTAATCCTAACTATAAACAACTATTGAAGTTGTTCGAATGTGTTATAACGCTTTGTAATGTTGATTTTACTATGATTTCAGTAATTAGGATGTGATTGGGGCGCCAACAACAGCTCTCTTTGGAACATGTAGTAATTGTCGGCTTAACCCTAGCTGTAAACAATAGTTTTCTCTAATAACTGCTATATTTTTTTTCAATGCTGTAATGACTTGAACAGTTAAGTTGTATCTCGAGAAAATCTATAGTCATATTTTGTGTATCTCGATGATTTTTTTTATTGAAGATTTGCCTAATAGAAATTTTTATAGGAATTTATTTTGATAAATTTTATGATACTATTGGGTCCGTATAAAAAAATGACCCAAAATACACTATAAGTTTGTTAAAATCGGACCTTGCAACGTAGCAGTTTTAAATAAAAGAAAGCAAATTCAAAATGATCCTTTCATCCTTTTATCACTTGATGGGACTATCATTGTTCTTCCCACCGGAGATAATATTAATCTTACTTTTACCTTGCTTGTGGGGCAAGTAGGGGATTAAACCCAAGAGAAAGGAGGAGTAGAGTTAAGCTAAAAGGATAAAATTCGAATTAACCAAAATGAATTAAAACTATTTTTCTTTGTATTTTTGAACTTATTAAGAAGATTTAAAGTTGCTAGAAAATTAACCAAAGTAAATGAAGTTAAAACAAGTAAACTTATGAAATTAAAGCACCATTGGAGGTGGATCTACCTATAACATGTTGATGAGCAATTGCTAGTCTCTAACCATTTTATAACTTAATCGTAATGGCTTGGTGTTAGCTCCTTAGATCGGAAAGTTTAGCAAATGAAATCAAATGAGGGAATATAAACAAAGTAGAATTCCTTGAACTTCTTACTACCAATTATCTAGTTTAAGCATACTTTATCTTGATTTAATCTAAGTATATTAAGAATAAAAGGGACAAGAAATCTTAAAGAGAACTTATGAGTATTTTAAATAAAAGAAAGGCTTGAAACTAGAAATAACACAAAAAATTTCTCTAGGCTTTTCCACTCTCTAATGGAGGGGGGCTTATCCTAATTTCATTGCAAGAGAGGGAAGATAAGGAATGAAAGAACTTTTCTTCATTTCATGGAGAAACTTACAAATTCTTCTTCTTCTACTTCTTACAAGACTATTTAGCTAAAAAGAAAATAACTAGAAGATAAAAATACAAAAATATAAGAGAAGAGACTAAGAACCATAGATTGAAGGAGTCTTGATAAGAAAACCAAGAAGAAAGATTTCTCTAGAGATTGAAACTCTATTTATAGAGAAAAATGTGTGTAGAAAAGTCCAAAAGTGGCCTCCACTTTTTTTTGCACAAAAAGATAAAATATGAGAACATGAGTTAAGGATTAGGACATTCCAAAGTGGGCCCAAATGTTTTTACCTTGAGATTTTGATTACAAAATGTTGATTTTCTGCACAAGAAACACACGTAATTAGATTTATCTTGTAAATGAATTTATTTATGTATGATTAAGCCTAATTAACATGCAACATGATGTTTCGAGACTTTACATGATTATTATCTTAAAACGGGAGAAATAGGGATAAAAATCAAGATAAATGTCTGAGAAATGTGCGTATAATCCAATGTTTCGAGACACTCATCATACCCTAAAACTTACCTTTTTTCTAGTCCCTAAAAATTAAAACTGTCACTTTCGCATGCACCTTGATTGCATTTAGCGAATGTAACAAGCCCTTGAACCCCTAGTAGACGAGTTTGACTCGTAAGGGTTTGCAGAAAATATACCTACAAAATTGAAAACAACTCTGAAGTAAAAATAGTCAAAATCAAAATTTATATTAAAAAGCACAAGTCCATTTTTTTTTGGTTTGTCAGTCAATTGGAAGTAATGCTTGGTATAGAGTCTCAACCCTTATTTCTTTACGACAAAATTTAGACTTAAATTGACCTTTGATCGATAGTGGTTCTAACTCAGAAATTTAAGAGATTCGATTTCCTAGAATGAGTTTCAACCTTCTAACTACTTAAGAATAGCTAGAGTAACTTATGGTTTAATTCTAAACTTAGCATCCTGTCTGAGGTAGTGAAAAGTGTGGACATTCACTTTAATACCTTTAAGGGACTTTATATGTGATATTCTAGTATACTCACATTTTTATACTTGATGATTTTCACCTTACTGAAAATTTACATAAACTTTTGTATCTTTGATTCTTTTTTTTTTAAAGTAGGCAACATTTTTCAAGGTACCCAGTCTAATTCAATGGTTGTTGTACAAGGTGTATACAATCTAGTTTTATTTTTCTTCTAATCAACCAACCAATTGAACAAGGAAGTCAAAGTTCATCAAATCCAATTTTTCTTTTAACTTTTGGTAGAAAGAAGGTAACAAGCTCTCTTAATACAATCTAGACTCTTGATAACCTTATTAGAAATGACTATAAACCAAAAGATAACTTTGTTCTAACTTTTACCTAAGAGAAACACAAATAGGGACTCTAGATCATAACTTCAAATGAAAGACTGATTAAATATATTTTAACTAAGTACTTAAAGATACAAGTTAAGATTTTGAGCAAAGTACAACAAAGTTGCCAACTAAATATTTTTCAAATATTTTTTTCAGAAATTTGAAATTTTTATGTTTTTTTGGTATAAAAGAAGAAAATAATAAGTAGAAATCCGACTCATACACCCCCAAACTTAAACATTATATTGTCCTCAATATTTCAACATATACATGCAAAGTTAAAATTGAAATTGACAAAATGAAATGAAGTGGGTTAGATAGCACCTGAGAAAGACCTTACAATATTGTTGATATTTAACACAATGTCCCTTGAAACGCGTGGGTTGCCTCCTAGAAGCACTAAGTTTAACGTCTTTAGCAAGACAAAAACTTAGTTAATTTTGATAAACGGGTTCATCGAGGAGAAGAACTTCTTCCTACGGAACATACTCGAAAAAAGGTTTGAGACGTTGGCCATTAACTTTGAAAGTGGATCCGTCCTTAGGATTAAGGACTTCAAGAACACCATGGGGGTAAACTGTTTGGATAATATATGGGCCAGTCCATCGAGACTTAAGTTTTCCTGAAAAAAGGTAGAGTCTATTATCATACAACAAAACTTTTTGATAGGAAATGAAATTTTTTCTAAGAATGTCCCATCGTGAAAGAATTTGATACACTCTTTGTACCTTTTGGCATAATCATACGAGTCATTTCTAATCTCTTCTAACGCGTCTAGTTGTAACTTTAACTTCTTACTGGCCTTATCAAAATCAAAGTTGAGACGCTTGATCGCCCAATACCCATGATGTTCGAGTTCTACAGGGAGATGACAAGTCTTACCAAAAACTAACTGGTAGGGAGACATCCCTATGGGTTCTGGAATGCGGTCCTATAGGCCCAGAGTGAATCATTCAATCTTAAAGATCAATCTTTCCTTGAAGGATTGACTATTTTTTTCTAAGATAGTCTTTATATTCCTGTTTGAAATCTCTACTTGCCCACTTGTTTGTGGGTGGTAAGGTGTGGCAACCTTATGCGTTATGAGATATTTCTTCATCAACGTAGCAAAGATCTTGTTGCAAAAATGCGATCCACCATCACTTATGATATCTCACGGAGTATCAAATCTTGAAAAGATCATCTCCTTGATGAATTTTATCACAACCTTGTAATCGTTAGTTCTACATGCCACAACTTCAACCATTTTGACATGTAGTCAATGGCAACTAGGATGTATTGGTAACCCTGGGAGATAGGAAAGGGTCCCATGAAGTCTATACCACACACGTCAAAAATTTTGATGATCAGGATAGGATTTTGAGGCATTTCGTTTCTTTTGGAGATTTTTCCTAATCTCTGACATCTATCACAAGATTTGCTAAACTCGTGGACATCATGAAAAATACTAGACTAGAAAAAATCATACTGTAAGATTTTCATAGCGGTCTTCTAACCACTGAAGTGCCCTCCGTAGGCAGGATTATGGCAAAACTCTAAGATATTAATTGCTCACAGGTTGGAATATAATGTTTGATTTTCAGGACAGAAGAAATGGAGTTTCTCTTGACTATTTATTTCGACTGGGAATTGACCTGTAACTAGGTAGTTGACAATATCCGCATACCATGGAGCATTAGCTTGAGAGATTTGCATAAATTGCTCATTGGGAAAGGATTCATATATGGGTAAGGACTCCTCGGATGGCTTATTAACTATCCTAGATAAGTGATCAGCCACAACATTTTCTGCCCCCTTTTTGTTTCGAATCTCGAGATCAAACTCTTGTAGAAGAAAAGTCCAACGGATTAGCCTTGTTGTAGGTCATGACTTTAGATCTTATGAGGTAAGGATAGAATTTTTCAATGGTATAGACCACTGCTAGCATTTTCTTATCTGTTGTAGAGTAGTTAAGTTGAGCATCGTTAAGGGTTTTACTAGCATATTGGATAACATGAGGTTGTTTTTTGATTCGTTGACGAAGCGTCACACATAACTTCGAATGGAATACTTCAGTTTGGAGGTTGAATAATGGGTGTCGAGGTTAACTTAGACTTGAGCTTGTTGAATGCAGAGAGACATGAGTTTGAAAAGTCGAAAATAACATCCTTTCCCAATAGCCCACATAAAGGTTTTGAGATTTTCTCAAAATCTTTAATAAATCTACGATAGAAACCCGCATGGCCTAGGAATGACCTAATTTCTATGATCGTTCTGAGAGGTGATAATTTTTTTATTAGACTTACCTTCGTCTTATCTACCACAATCCCCTTAGCAAAAATAATGTGTCCTAGCACAATCCTCGATGTTACTATGAAATCGCATTTTTCCCAATTGAGGACTAGATTGATCTATTTGCAACGTACAAGGACCAAAGTCAAGTGATCGAGACATTCCTCAAAACTTGGTCCAAACATTGAAAAATCGTCCATGAATACTTTGAGATATCTTTCTAGCATGTCAAAAAATATACTCATCATACACTATTGAAAAGTAACGGGTGCATTACACAATCCAAAAGGCATGCGATGATATGCGAAAGTTTCGAAAGGACAGGTGAAAGTTGTTTTCTCTTGATCGACTAGAGTAACGGGTATCTGGTTGTACCTGGAATAACTATCTAAGAAGTATTAGTAAGAATGTCCTGCTAGACGCTCTAACATTTGATCAATGAAAGGTAAAGGAAAATGATCCTTAGGAGTCATCGAGTTGAGTTTCCTAGAATCGATACACACTCTCCATCCATTTTGGACTCGAGTGAGGATTAATTTGTTATCTTGGTTCACTACCACAGTGATACCAGATTTCTTAGGAACTACTTGTATAGGACTTACCCAACGACTGTTAGAGATGGGATAGATAATACCCACATCTAGTAATTTCATCACTTCCATTCGAATCACGTCTTTCATGACAGGATTTAGTCGTCTCTGAGGTTCTAAGGAAGACTTAACGAAATCCCCTAGACGAATATGGTGCATCATCACAGATGGACTAATTCCCTTGATGTTAGCTATGGTCCAACAAATAGTTTATTGATGTTCTCTTAATACTTCTAATAAGTTTTCCTCTTAGACTTCATTAAGGTGAGAAGAAATGATCACAGGCAAGGTTTGATTCTTACCAAGAAATGCATATCTTAAGGTCTCTGGAAGTGACTTGAGTATTAATTTTGGAGGCTCGACATGGGATGGAAGAAGATTGGATGTGCGCACAGGAAGACTTTCAGCTCTTGCGTGCCACCGCACAGAATCTAAGAGTGGAACGGATTCAAGTAAAGCATTTACTTCGCTTATAGACTCTTCTACATCCAAATCAAGGCCAAAGTGAGCCAAACATTTCGTTAGGGGATCAGAGTACCCTAACTCTTGATACATTTGATTGACTAGCGTATCTGTCATGTTCACTTCCTCTATATCATCATTTACATCAATTCCTTGAAAATAGTGAAAGACGTTCAATTTCACTTTCATATCCCTAAATGCTAAAGTCATAATCCCATTTTTACAATGAATGACTAAGTCAGACGTGGTTAAGAATAGATGTCTTAAGATTATAGGAATATGACTGTCCGAATTGATGGCTGGTTCTGTGTCTAAGACAACAAAGTTAACAAGAAAATAGAAATCTTTGACTTTAACTATCACATCCTCAACTATATCCTTTGAAATTTTTATGGACCTATCGGCTAGACTCAACGTGATATCGATGGGTTTCAAAACCCCCAAACTTAATTGTTTATAAATTGAATATGTTAAAAGGTTCACACTAGTCCCTAAGTTTAAGAGATATTTTTCGACCACTTGATTTCCAATGTGAATAAAAATTGTCGGACATCCAAGGTCCTTAAATTTTGGTGCAATCATTTGTTAGATAAGCGACCTTGGGCTGCCATGATGGTTTCCCAAGGAAATGGTGTTTTCATTTTAGTTGTGGTCAAATCCTTTAGAAATTTCACATAAGAAGGTATATGCTTAATGACATCTAAGAATGGGATATTGATATGTACATTTTAGAAGACTTCTAAGACACCCTCAAACTACTTATCTTTTTTAGAGTCTCTAAGATGATGGGAAAATGGAACTTTTGGAATTAGCAAGATGATGAGAGGATTTTCCAAATCTTTCTCCTTCTTTTTGGGAGACTCTATGACTTCTTTTTAAACTTTATCCTTCTCAAGGACTTTTTTTCCCTTATCAATAACTTGGACCTTGTTATCCACCTTCTTTCCCGAACGCAAGGTGTAAATAGCCTGGACTGAGTCTTGTAGAGCTCTAGAATGGCTTCTTACTTTGTATTGACCCTTCGATCCATTTGGAATCGAAGGTTGACTTCTAGGGTTAGGGATAGTCTAACTAGGAAATTGACCTTTCTCTCTCCCATTTAAGGAGAGAGCTAACTGCCCCAACTGAACTTCCATCTTAGTTATGGATTTCATAGTGACCTGGTTAATTTGAGTTTGATTTTGATGGGTTTATTGTTGAGTTTAGATGAACTGTTGTTGTTGCCTCACAAACTCGGCAATCATAGATTCTAAGGACGACTGTTGTTGGGCAGGTTGATGATAATTAGTCATGAAATCTGGTATGATGGCTCTACAATCTGTAGATTTTTGGGGTTGATAAGGAACTTGAGGAACAATGGCTTGGTTTGTGAAAGAACCAGATTGCCTAGGAAAACTCCTATTGTAACCAGATTGTCCTTACCACTCATCATTCCTTATATTCCATCAATCCCTCAAATAGCTCCTCCCACCACCTTAACATCCAAAACCAGAGCCACAACCCCTCATTCTCCACATAAAACCCAACCTACCCCCTATAACTATATACTCACCAAAGCCATTCCCATATAACTCTAACTAGACAGTCTCTTGGAGCTACGAGATAACCATCATCACATCGATTGGGATCGAAACAATGATAAAAGCAATGATGGCTGACATTCGTCACATGAAAAAAAAGGAGGTGCCAAAGGGTTCTAATGAAAGAAATAAGATCGAATAGCAATACATTACAAAGAGGACAGTGGATGAAGATAAAAGGAAAAAAAGAAAAGAGCAAGATGGACGAGGATGACAAGAAAGTGGAAAAGTTGAAAATATCAGATAAAGAGGCGGCAGACTTCATTAATCTTATTCGTAAGAGTGGGCATAATATAGTGGAACAATTAAATAAACAACCAGCTCAAATTAGCATCCTGGGTTTTCTACAAAAATTAGAGGAACACTAAGAAGTATTATTGAGAGTTTTGAAAATATCACACGTACCTAAGACCACTTCTCCTGCATAGTTAGAGTAAATAGTTGGTCAGATCATAGCTCCCAATCCTATTGTCTTCATAGAGAGTGAATTCGTACCAGAGGGATGAGGGCACATCGAATCGTTAAACATCATGGTCATATGCATGGGCATGACGGTTGCCAGAATGTTAATCAATAATGGATCAGCTCTTAATGTTTGTCCTCTCGAAAACTTTCGCAAACTCAATGTCGACTAGCTGCATGTCAAACCCAACAATAAGGTCGTCCGAGGATTCAACAGTCCGAGGTTTCAACAGTTCAAATAGGGATTCTTTAGGAGAAGTGGACTTACCAATCACTATAGGCCCTTGTTCCTTTAAGGTCATGGAAATATCGACGATGTTCAATTTGCCATTAGGAAGGCCATAGATCAACATTGTGGGGGCAATACCTTCCTCTTTGCACCAGAGAGTCAAATTTATCATGGTGCAAAGGATGATATCTATCTTAGCAGAAAATCTGGTCCTGACTGGAAAGCTCCGGACATTCCTCTTATTGCCATAGAACCGACGAAGGACAAGGCATTGTACCATTCTTACCAATTCGCTGCTGTCAACCACGTCGAGAAGGAAAAAGAAAAAGTACGGGTAAAATTATCAAAGGCAAATATAATGATTGGACGGGTTTTGAAGAAGGTAGGTTACTGAGCAAGGATTAGGGCTGGGAAGAAAAGGGAAAGCCACTATGGTTATAGTGAAGAAACACACTCGTTATTTTGGTTCAGGATTCAAGCATATAAAAGGAGATATATCGGATATGAATGACAAAAAGAGGGAACTCTAATTAGTGGAAAAAAAATCAAGAGCCTAACATCTGGAATTTAGGCAAAGTTCTTCATATCGGCATCAACCTTTTGAAATCACAATCCAAACCCAACAGCCTATTAGAACCACTACCACCAATGTCAGCCAGAAAGCCAAAGATTGTAAGTTTCAAGTCCAAGCACATTCAAGAAGACTCGATTGTTGCGTCTCGACCCTCCCTCATGGAAGGAATTGACGTCTTATTCAATGGGGATTCCAATGAGACTCTACACGAGGCAATAAGAAAGTCTACAAAAGTGAAAGTCTCTACAAGCAAAAAAAATTAATCACCTTTCCCTATCAGTAGCACTGGGTATCACTCATCATCCCACCAAGCTTGGGACGGACCACTGGATAATGGTCATTTACGAACCACCGAGAGAATCACCTTCCTTCCTCATCCATCCCATTAGAGAAGGGGAAGTCTTGAACAATTGGGAATACTTCCCTTTAACCTTTGAGGTTGTAGTAGTCTGAAAAAACAACGTTGTTTAACAAATCTAATTTGCCCAAGGATCATATCGAGCCCTTGTCCTCAGAAAAAAAAAATTTGAGGGTTCCTTATCTCTACTAATGAGTTTGCATGATTGTTTTTTTTAGTTCAGATACACAAAAAAATAACAAAAAACTAAAATGAGTACCCAGACAAAATGAAGTTTGAAAGGGACGAGTATGATTTTGATATCAAACTCGACTTTGGCCTCATAGGGATCGAAGAAGAGTCTGAGGATAAAATGCAGTACCCACTTAAAAAATCAAAGACTTGATAGAATATCACGAGAAAGGTGTTCAGCTAAACATTGAGGATATGGATTAAATCAACCTTGGTATCAAAAAGGACCCACGAATCATCAAAATCAGAGACTTACTAACACATGGACAAAAGAAAGAAATAATCAAACTCTTATAAAATTATCAAGATGTTTTTGCATGGTCATACAAAGACATGCCTAGGTTAAGCACAGATCTTGCCATACACAAACTACCAATAGCTCCCGAAAGTAAGTCGAACAATAAAAAATTGATAAGATTGAAATCAAAATAGAACCTTAAGGTCAAAGATGAGGTCATGAAGAAATTCCAAGTAGAATTTCTTATAGTTTCTACATACCCGAGTGGCTAACTAACATCGGTCGAGTCCCTAAAAAGATGGAAAGGTATGTATGTGTGTTGACTATCAGAACTTGAACAAAGCTAGTCCTAAGAATGACTTTCCACTATCACATATTGACACTCGAATCGATAATATAGCAGGACATGACATGTTCTCGTTTATGAATGGGTTCTTAAGCTATAACCAGATAAATAGTAGAGGAAGATTAGGAAAAGACCGTATTCATCACACCTTGAGGTATTTTCCATTACAAATTCATGTCATTCGGGTTAAAGAACATAGGGGAAACTTATCAACATGCGATGATCGCATTATTCCACAGCATCATCCATAAAGAAATGGAGGTTTACGTAGACGACATGATTGCTAAGTCTAGTATAAAAGAAGGTCATTTGGTAAATCTCAAGAAATTGTTCAACATGCTAAGAAAGTACAGTTTAAGGCTTAACCCAGCAAAATGTGTATTCATGGCAATATCGGGCAAGCTATTGGGGTTCATCATCAGTAAAAGAGGCAACGAGATAGACTCAAAAAAGATCAAATACATCCTCAAGATGAAGGCACATGTCTCAAAGAGAGATTTTAGAGCATTTTTAGGAGAATACAGTACATCAGTTAGTTCATTGCTCAACTCACACCTATCTGTGAGTCAGTCTTCAAGCTACTCAAAAAAGATACTCCAAAGAAGTAGAATATGGGCTGTCAAGAAACCTTCGACAAGATTAAGCAATATATGTTCAATCGACTAGTCTTGGTCCCTCCTACGCTAGGACGACCTATGCTTATGTACATCTCAATACAAGAGACGTCAATGGGATGTGTGCTAGGGCAACATGATGAATTAGGATGGAAAGAACTAACCATCTATTACCTTAGCAAGAAATTTATCGAGTGCGAAGTAAAATATTCGATGCTTAAGAAGACTTGTTGTGCATTAATATGGGCATCTCAACAACTACGTCACTATTTGCTTAGTTACTCGACTATGTTCATCTCTAGGATGGACCCCCTGAAGTACCTTTTCGAGAAACTAGCACTAACAGGTCGCACCACGAAATAACAATTATTGTTATTAGAGTTTGATATCACCTATGTCACTCAAAAAGCCATCCAAGGACAAGCCATCGCTAACCACTTAGCTGAGCACTAGTTGCCTGATTATGAGCTATTGAGGACAAACTTTCCTAATGAATCTATATTACCCACTAAGATTGAAGACGATGACGAAGAACCAAGATGGAAAATGTACTTCGATAGAGTAACAAATCAGAAAGAAAACAGAATAGGGGCAGTCTTGATCAAGCCAGATGGGTCTCACGTGCCAACCGCTATTAGATTGAATTTCCAATGTTCCAACAATGAGATAGACGAAGTCGACATATTTAGAGATTCAAGCCTAGTAGTCTATCAAAAGACTAAAAAATGGAAGATTTGAGAATAAAGATTGATCCCTTACCATGAGTATCTTGAAAAATTAAGCTCAAGTTTCAACAAAATTTCATTCACATATATTTTGAGAGCTAAGAATCATTAGCTTGTCAACCCAATTGTAACATATGCATTAGCTTCTATGATCAACATCTTGGAAGACCTAGTCATTGTAGAATCTCATTTTCGCATTCGCCTGATTAATAAACTTGTCAACCCGATTGTAACGGTTCCCAATGATAGAGGAAGATTTCAATATTTTTTTATTTTTTATTAGATGTGTTTCCTAAGTTCGGATGAAATATGTCAAACAAGCAAACTTTAGAAAGTACGCTACACTAGGAAAACATGACCTAAAAATATAGAAATCACCATTTTTGAAATAAGAAGTCTTACGAGAAAATTCATAAAAAATGACCAAATTATCAAAATACCCCTAATATGAAAACACCCCTAGAGCCTATATTATGTTTAGAAAAACTCCTTGGAACACATAAAACAACAAATTAAGATCAAATAAATTATTTCACCAATTTTCACAAAATTCAATAAAATTACGAAAATGCCTTCATAGGGTCCACGATTATTTCATGCCAAAAACCCATAAGTGACACAAATCGATACTCTGATTGAATTCCTTACGAAAAACTAATTTCAAAATATTCCAAAACATCAAAAAATAATATCTCAATGTAAAAATCCTTTTCGAGAGTAAAACGATAATTTTTCAAGCATAAAAATTTAAAATTTTAAAATTAATAATTAAAATATTAATTAACGTAAAGTGAAATCTTAATAAATTAAATTAAAAATTTGAACAAATAAAATCAATTAATTAAGCCCATGGGTCAATTTTTAAGTGGTGACCCATTTATTTAAGTGGGACCCACATGATATTTATTAAAGAACCCTTCATTAGGCGAGTTCTCCAAAAACTTGAAAAATCTTTATTCTACGTAAGATTTAAAATCCTAATTGAAACAACTTAATCTAATCTCTAAGAGAGCTAATCAAAATCCTAATCTACCAAAAATTTATATAAAAATGAGTCTCCACCACCTAAATTCGTAAGTCAATAAAAATCCTAGGAAAGAGATGCCAAAAACTCTTCCAAGACTCCCCAAAATCTTAAATCAAAAGCCCCAAGTTCATACCTAACACTCAAACCCTATTTTTTTACCTAAAAAATACCTAAAAATTCTTAAAACACCCCAAAAAATAAAATAAAAATATTCAGATCTAGGAGGATAAAACCTTATATCGAAGATTGAAAGCAGATCAAGTAACAGAGACAAAAGCGGGAAGATTAATATGAGGAATACTCTCCGCCTATTCTGAGAGAATCGACCATCACATCACCCAGTAAGTAAGGTAATTTTTTTATTTTAATTTTTAGGCCATTTTTTCTTGTAATGTAAATTTTTTTGAGAAAAGTAGAGACCCGTATTTGTCGGGTGAGATTGGTGCCTAACACTTCTAATCTCGTAACATGGTCCTCGGATTGATCTTTTATAGTTCAGTATTTTTTATCCATTTAGAGTTAATGTTTCGATTCCTAGACCGTAAAAAATAGGTGGCAACTCCCAAAAAATAAAAATTGGATGCGCACCCGTGGATCGAGGACACTTTCAGTGGGTAGTATTTTCTAGATTTCTTTAAATAATTAGTAGTTGTTTGAAACAAAAATACATGTATATATATACATATAAATAAATAAATAATTTTTTTTTTTTTTAATTCTATAAAAGAAAAGGTTTTTTTTTTGTTTTGCTTGGTAAAATAAAAATCAATTTGCTTTTAATAAAAAGAAAAAAAGTCATTACTCCCTATCTCCATAACTATCATTTTATCCTCAATTCAATATTCGTTGAAATCTTGATTTGTTTTGGGCACCCAAAACGATCCTTGTTTGGACCATAGATAAAAAATTGGTTCATTAAAAAAAAGACTTTTATGTGCCTATCTCAATGGTTGATTATTTATATGCCATCCTGATTGATCATTTTTTATCTCTTTTTGCACTACCTTGTTTGATTTCCCATCTAATAAGTCTTGATCCTGATAGATATATTTTTTATGTACATGCCTTAATATTAACTTTTGATGCAATGGGTTTTGTTCTCTTTGATTAATATTTATGTGATATTCATGTTTTGATGGTTTGATATAGCCCATGGGCCCATTTATCTGAAAAATGCCCTAATATAATAGTCATACATTCTAACACCTAGAGTTAGGTGTAGCTCGCCCCGGTGTCACTTGGGAGCACCCATGTAAACTATGTAAGGATCACATATGAAGCCATATCAGCCTCGTGTTAGGGCATATCTGCTAGCTTAGTAGCATTTATGTAATAAAGAGTATGACTGGCCTCTACTTTTGATGTTTCCTTCTAGAAATCTAGGAAAGACTTCTCATACACTTTTTAGGAAAGGTGTCTAGTACTTCCCAATCCCCGGCCTACACCCACGTTGACTTCAAGCCCTCGTACTAAGATATTTGGAGTCCCTCGTGTCATAGATCATTAGTTGCTTGTAACACACCCATTTGCTTTTGTAATTTGTTACACCGTGTAATCAATATTATATCAACAAAGTTGCCTTCAAGCTTTACCTCATGTTGTCCCCATTTTCTTGCTTGCTAGCTACATATTGTGTGTGTGGATATTATTTTTCAGGTCTACTTATGGATTAACACCCCTTGTGCTGCACAACCTAGTTTTGAAAAAACACGACCGTGACAGTTGGTATCAGAGCACAGTTGGTATATGTTGGTTACAGGTTCAAGGTGATTTCATCACCAAGCTCTTCTCCCAATTCCATTTAGTTCACGTGAACAATGCCAAGATGAGATAAACGTACCGTGGACTAACCCGCTACAATCACACCATCTGCACGTACAAACAAAGAACTTATTGAGCTACTTGAAGATAAGATGGCTTATATATTGGGTCTCGTTGATGGTATTGCACATCTAGATGGTCGCCAAAATATGCTGGAGGAAAAATTCGTGACTATCAATGCTAGTGTGGTTGACCTCAAGGAAGATACCTAAAGATCCCTAGCCAACTTAAAGGAATAGATCATGGAGCTCATTATGAAGGTAGGTCTCTTTGTCAGAGCCGTCAGTAAGGAATAGTCTAGTAATAGTAAAACTCTTCTCTCGTGCCTGCGAGTTCCCAAGCCACGTACCTTTAATGGTGTTCGCGATGCTAACGAGCTAGAAAATTTCCTATTTGATATGAAACAGTACTTCCGTGTAGCTTGTCCGGATTCAAGATAGGTAAAGGTCACAACAGCTTTTATGAATCTTGCAAGTGATACCAAACTATGGTGGTGAACAAAGTACAACGAGATGAAAAGTGATCAATGTTCCACCGATACATGGGATGACCTTAAACGGGAGCTGAAACATCAGTTTCTACCAGAGAATGTAGAGTTTATTGCATACAGAAAGTTAAGGCAACTACACCAGATAGGTACAGTGCACAACTACGTCAAGTAGTTTTTCTCCTTGATGCTTGATATCCGTAAAATGTTAGAGAAAAATAAGTTGTTCTTATTCCAAAAAGGGCTCAAGCCTTGGGTTCAGAAAAAACTACAGAGGCAACGTATGCAAGATCTCATGACTGTTATTGCAGTAGTTGAGCGGTTGACGGATTATTCACCTATGGATGGGAATAGGAAGAAGTTACATCATCAATCAAAGGGGTACTCCCCGCAATCTGAGCACACCAATAGGTCTTCCAAAGGTTAAAATAGAAGATCAAGACACAGTACTAATCGGAGATCCCACTAGGATTCCTTCCGCTTTGAAGAACACAAATACCCAATCTACCAATCACTGCAATAAGCTTCAAAATTTATTTATATAGTAGACCTCGCAAGACATTCAAGTATTCACAATGAAGTAAGTTGAACGCATTACTAGTCTCCCAGAGTGGCCCTAGTCAAGAGAGTACAAGTGGGCGAGATGATAGAGATTCTCCTCATATGGGAGCCATGCATTTACTGAATGCACTCAAGCAAACCTCTAAGACTCTAAAGATTCGTCAACGGAAGGGTCTCATGTATGTTCACATAGAGATTCGTGGCAAGACCACCCAAGAAATGGTTGATACGGAAGCTATGCATAGCTTCATTTTCCTTACAGAGGCGAAGCACCTCAATATCCGATTCAAGAAAGATTCAAGCTGTATGAAAGTTGTAAACTCTAAAGCTACTCCTATCCAAGGGTCAGCCAAGTTCGTGGCCTTTAAGATAAGCACATGGAAGGGTAAGCTTGATTTACTCGTAGTTTTACTTGATGAATTTAGAGTCATCATTGGGATGGACTTTTTACGATAAAACAGGGTCGTACCAATGCCATTCACCAACACATTGTACATGGTAGGTGAATGTCGAAGCTTTATTCCTCTTTCCACAAGTAAAGAAAAGGGAAAGATGATTTCAGCCCTTCAGCTAAAGAAAGGTGAGCAAACTTACATTGCTACTTTGTGAGTTGAACCTAGTAATCAAGACCATAGTTCAACTCTCATACTGGAAAAACAGGTATTGATAGAATTTGATGACGGGATACCGAATGAGCTTTCTAAGGCCCTACTACCACGTAGGTCGATTGATCATCAGATCGAACTAATACCTGGTACTATGCCTTCTGCAAAGGGGCCATACATGATGAGTCCTCCAAAACTAGCTGAGCTACACAAGCAACTTGATGGACTTCTGAAGTCTGGATTTATTAGACCTTTGAAGGCACCTTATGGGGTGCCTATTTTGTTTCAAAAGAAACACGATGGGTCATTGCAACTTTGTGTAGCCTACCGAGCATTGAACAAGGTTACCATCAAGAACAAGTATCCTATTCCACTAATTGCTGACTTGTTTGATCAATTTTTGGTAGCCAAGTATTTTTCAAAGTCGGAATTGAGATTAGGTTACTATCAAGTATAGGTTGTAGAAGGAGATGAGCCAAAAATTACTTGTTCTACCAGGTATGGTGCCTATCAGTTCTTAGTCATGCCCTTCGGCCTAAGCAATGTACCTACCATGTTCTGCACCTTACCTCGACAAGTTTGTTGTGGTATATCTTGATGATATTGTGGTGTACAGTTCCACTCTTGAAGAGTACGTTCAACATTTACACAAGGTATTCCAAGTGCTTTACGGCAATTAGTTGTATGTCAAGCTAGGGAAGTATTCATTTGCTCGAGAACATATCATGTTTCTTGGCCACGTTGTGGGTAGTGGACAGATTTGGATGGATATGGAAAAAGTACATGTTATTGATGAATGAAAAACCCCCTCAACCATCACAAAACTCAAGTCACTCCTTGGTCTTGTGACCTATTACCGATGTTTCGTCAAAAAATTATTCCAAAAGGGCCACACCTTTCATAGACCTGTTGAAAAAAGATAACACTTGGTTCTGGACGGACAGTGCTATGAGGTATTTGAAGACCTCAAGTTTGTTGTTATACAAAACCTTGCTTAGCTCTACCCGATATCACCAAGCTGTTTGAAGTTCAAATTAAGGCATTTGACTTTGTTATTAGAGGAGTATTGTTACAAGATAGGCATTCGCTTGCATATGAAAGTTAGAAGCCTAATGATGTTGAGAGACGTTATACTGCCCAAGAGAAAGAGTTGTTAATAGTCGTCCATTGCTTGAGAGTTTGGAGACATTATTTGCTGGGATCACAAGTTCAGGTGAAGACTAATAATGTGACCATAAGCCATTTCCTAACTCAAAAGAAGTTGACCCCAAAATAGGCTCGTTTGCAAGAGTTCATCGCAAAGTTTGACTTGGCCTTAGATTACAAGCCAAAGAAGAACAATAGCATGGCCGATGTCTTGAGTCGCAAAGCAAAGCTAACAGCACTTCAACGACAAGTTTCTCAAGTCACCAGCATTTTACAATAGAGAATTCAGAATGATTTGAATAATGATCCCCAAGCAAAGGCCATACTTAATATGGTGAAGAAGGAGAAAACACACTATTTTTTTCTTTGGGATGGGTTGTTATATACCACCTAGAGCCACATGTATGTTCCACGTGCGGACAGGCTAAGACAAGAACTAATGAGAGAGTGTCATGACACTCCATGAGATGGTTATCCAAGATGACGCCACACATTAGCTCTCTTGGAACAAGGATACTAATGGCTAAACATTCGAGATTATATGTTAGACTATGTGAGGACCTGCCTCATTTTCCAGGAAGACAAGATCGAGCCGGACAAACCTATTGGGTTATTGGAACCTCTTTCAATCCCTCAAAAGCTCTGAAAAGTGTTTTTATGGACTTTGTCTCAATTTTACCAAAAATTGTAGAGTATGGTTCCATTCTAGTAATTGTGGATCGTTTTTCCAAATACACCATATTTATCCCAGCATCGACACATTGCTTAGTAGAGGAAACAACTCATTTATTCCTCAAGTATGTCATCAATTATTCGGGTGTGCTCAAAAACATTGTCAGTGATAGAGATTCAAGATTCACAGGGAAGTTCTAGACCTAATTGTTTAGATTACTTGGGTCTCAGCTTAAATTTTTGACTAGCAGACATCCCCAAACAGATGGATAGACATAAATATTTAATGTCTTGTTGGAGGAATATCTAAGGCATTTTGTCATTACCAACCAAAAAGATTGGGCGAATTTTTTTGATGTTGCATAGTTCTGTTTCAACTTTCAAAAGAGCTCTTCCTCCAACAAAAGTCCTTTTAAACTTATCACTGGCCAACAACCTTTAACTCCTTATACTATTATTTCAGGCTATCAGGGACAGTGTCCAGGGGCATACAGGTTTACAAAGATTTGACTAGAAAACAATGAAATTGCCAAATCTTACCTTGAAAAAACATCTAAACGATGAAGAAATGAGCTGATGAACATCGTCGACCAGATCATTTCAAAGTTGGTGACTTAGTTCTACTCAAAACAAATTAGTTGAGAAGGTTTAACTGAGTACAGCGAGCACATAAAAGTCTAATACAGTGTTATGAAAGTCCAATGCTCATCTTCTCTCGAGTCGGCAAGGTCTCTTAAAGCTGAAGTTACCGCACTGGTTACGCAACATTCACCCTGTCTTCCATACCAACTGTCATAAGTTATTCCATATAGATCTAGCAGATCTTGCACGCAGTATTTCAACACTTACACCTTCTCATTCAACAATCCAGCCAGAGTGTGTTGTCGATAAAGTTCTCGTAAAACGTCAAGTTAGTAGCCATTCAAGCAAGTACCAGCACAACTTCATCACATGGAAGAACATGCTAGAATGTAAAGCTACTTGGGAAAGTATGGATAGCATACAACCATTCAAGCAGAAGATTGAAGAATTTGTCAGGGTCAATGCGATGAGGACGTCTATAGAATAGGTAGGGAAAATTGTAAAGGCCATACATTTGGATACCTAACGTTAGGTGTAGCTCATCTTAGAGTCACTCGGGAGCACCCATGTAAATTATGTATGGCTCACATATGAAGCCAATCAGCCCCGTGCCAGGGCATATCTGTTAGCTTAGTGGCGTTTATGTAATAAAGTAGTATGACTGGCCTCTACTTTTGATGTTTACTTCTGGAAACCTAAGAAAGACTTAGCATACACTTTGCAAGAAGGGTGTTTAGTACTTTCCAATCCTCGGTTTAAACCCACGTTGACTTCAAGTCCTATAGCCAAGCTACGTGGAGTCCTGTATGTCATAGATCATCAGTTGCTTGTAACACACCTATTTTCTTTTGTACCGTGTTACACCCTGTAATCAATATTATATTAACAAAGTTGCTTTCGAGCTTTGCTTCATGTTGCCCATGTTCTCTTGCTTCCTAGCTACATATTGTATGTGTGGATATTATTTTTCAAGCTTGCTTATGGATTAGTACCCCTTACGCTGCACGACCTCGCTTCAAAAGAACACAACCATGACACCTAGGCACACCTCATCCTATTTTGCACATACCACTAGCACATTTATATTACGTTATATCACACGTTTGCATGTCCCTTATAACTAATGTGGCACTAATGCGTTGCCCAGTCTTCTCGTGAGACACGACGTCATTCATGAAAATCACAAATCCAGTTACATACATTTATGGTATATAAAATTGGGGCATTAGTACCGTTCGATCAAGTGACCCTGAAAGGTATATCGATACACTCACACTATAGCGACTTGAGCCTTTGTCCTATTGTAAGCCGCAAAGTCACATGTCAAGATTGCCAATGTAGTACTAGTATGTGGTTGGTCCCTTTGTTGGATGTTAACCATTTAAGAAAACTGTACACTAGACTCATACATATACGATATATCAAACCAAGTCACTACGTACCGTCTGATTGAGTACGCTCAAGAGGTATATAGGTGCACTTGGACAAGGGTGGCCAGATAAATTGCATTGCACTTAGTAAACCTAGAGTCTAGAAACTTCCCATAGGTCACGACTCAAACTTATTGTAGGTGTTCTCGAGTTGTCTTTTTGGAAAGGGACTTTTCAAATGTTGAGATCAAGAAATTACGGGTTTGTTCTCAAGATGATCAAACTTTTGTTTAATTTAACTCAAGACTATCATATTGTTGGGTGCAGCAACCCAATAAAGAATACATTTTAATTGTGGCAATGATTTATAATGACCCAGTCCATCTCGATTCAACAATCACGATGAACTGGACCATTCAAATCAAAATGGTATTCAAACTTTTTTTGAATTCGAGTCCCAACCCATTTCAAAAGAAAAAAAATATTTTTCCACAGGAAAAGAAAATGAGGAAAAGGATTTTTATAAAAGACCTATTTTTTGCATGGACCTTGAAAAATTACTGAAATATATTTTTTTGAAGAAAAAATGACTTACAAAGATCTATTTTTTGCATAGACCTTGGAAAAATACTGAAATACCATTTTGTGTCAACTCAGGATGCTAGCCGCAGGCAATAGACAAATCGACTAGTTGGTTAGAACAACTATCACAGGAATACACACCGTAGAAAAACTAAATTTTGAGAAATTCATGTTGAGATGTGCTCTTTACATCCACGAGTTTGAGATAGATTAGAATCTTTTGCGTATTATGGCTAGATGTTAAAACCTTTATCTCAATATTTTTCATATTGTGCATATGCACTTGTGTCCTACTCATGAGGAATATTGTGGCATCATTGGGATAGCCACTTTAGGACCTCTAGTCAAGCTTTCGTTGAAGATAAGATATTCTGGTGACCTCGTCATAGGACTAGACATCTCAAAAGAATAAGCCAAGACCCTAGTCCATAATGGGAGATTGGATTTAGTACCTTTATTGGGCCTATATCACTTCCATAGTCATCCTATCAATGTAAAACCAAAAACTTGGTGAGACACTAAAAATTATCAATTGTGCTTAGGAATCTTAGCCCAATACATATTGACCTCCAAAATTGATGGTCAAACCTTCCCTGAGTCCTTCATTGACATAGCTTCCCAACTCTTAGAAAAAGCCAATCCTATACCTCTCAATTTAGTTGAAACATTTTCGGGTCTAGATGCCATGAAAAATGGTGAGGGCAAAAGCTTCAAAGGAAGCCCCCACTTATTTTATATGTGGCTTTGTGAGCGTCTTAAAATTGTAGACCTTCTTTCAACCCTCGAGTATGGACCAGAACATTTTTCCAAAAGAAACCTAATAGTGCGTCACAACTCAGTTAAGGCTTGGAGCAAATGGTTGGATTCTCGTCTCGCCCGTCATATTGGTTTGAGCTGCCCTTGATGGATAATGGACTATCTTGTTCTAGGTACCAAAAGATCCTATTATGTCTGTCTAATCAGACTGGAGGAGACATCTTTTTACCAACCTAACATGATCTTGGAGTAATACGGAGCTATAGATTTTTCTTTGCCTCAACATAAAGAGTTCTTCCCTCCTCAACCATTAATTGAAAAGTTAGTGCATCTCATTGAGAAGACTTGGAACAAGCACATCTTAGGGTATCCAGATGAACTAGTAGAATTTAAGGAACCAATTGTTAGAGTCAAGAGAAGCAAGCTTGATTGCCCTAGCAATCCTAATGACCAGCAAAACAAAGTCAAGTATCCATGCAAAAAATAGTTTAAATCAGATTTGTTGAAAGTTATTATTCAATAAAAACATTATTTTTCAATAATTTTCAATAGTTTAATGAAATTATTTTCCTTTTGATTTATCATTGCGTGAATGAATTGTTTAATGGATTAATGTTTAGAATTCAATAAAATCTCATGATTCATTCAAATTTTATCAAAGGGGTAATACTGAAATTGATTAAATTCACCTTTGATGGGGTTTCAGGGTTATCATTGCGCCTAAGCTCAAGCATCCATCGCCTAGCTGGAGTCGTAAGTCCGGTCAGTTAGAATGAACGTTAATACCAAGTCAACCGACAGAAATACTCTCAGAATATCTCAACATTACCTAGTTATTTCTTGAAGATCACAATGCCTCAGTCCTATTGGAAATAATGTCTTGAGTCTTCAGTCTATAGTCAAGTCCATTGTGTGAGGATAATTGTCTTTCATGAGTCCTAATTCCAATTCCTTTTTTCATCAATGCAATGTTTTTTTTAGATAGAGTTTACTCTTTTATTTCTGTTAAGTTGAGTTAGTTCGTTGAGTCTATAAAGGTGTCTGTCGTTATAGACACTCCATTTTTGCATCCGCCTGATTAATCAACTCGTCAACCCGATTGCAATGGTTCCCAATGATGGATATTTATCCCAATGCTTTATTTTGTTACCAGACATGTTTCAAAAATCCGGATGAGGTATCTCGAACTGACAAAACTGTAGAAACCACGCTACGCTAGGAAAATATAATCTCAAAAGCTTAGAAATCATCATTTTTCAGATAAAAAGAAGCTTCACGATAATAATCACTAAAAAATGATCAAATTACCAAAATACCCCTAACCTTAAAATATCCCTATAGCCTACATTACGCTTAGAAAAACTCTTTCGAACACATAAAACAACAAATCGAAATCAAATAAATCATTTCGTCAATTTTCACAGAATTTGACAAAATTACGAAAATGCCCCTCATAAAGTCCACGACCATTTTACACAAAAAAATTCATAAGTGACACAAACCAATATTTTCATTGAATTCCTTACGAAAAATCGATTCTAAAACATCTTAGAACATAAAAAAATCAACTTAAAACATGAAAAGTCTTTTCCGAGGGTAAAACGATAATTTCACAATTTTTATAATTAAAAATATCAAAATTAATAAATAAAATATTAAATAATTAAAGTAAAATATTAATAAAATTAATTTAAAAATTTAAACTAAAAAAATCGATCAATCAAGCTCTCAGGCAAAATTGTTGAATGTTGCCAAGATATTTCTTCAAGGACCCCTCCATTTGGGGGTCCAAAGAATTAAAGATATAATAGGGGGGTTCTCTAAAAAAATTAAAGTCAATCAAGTAAGCCTAAAGTCAAGATATTAAAGTCAATCAAGTAAGATTAAAGTCAAAATCTTAAAGTCAATCAAATAAGACCAAAAGTCAAAACCCTAATAGAGTTCTAATTAAATAATAACTCTATTTAATAGAATTCTAACTAAAATATAACTCTACCCAAAACAATTTTAATTAAAATACAATTCTACCTAAAACAATTCTAATTAAAATATAACTCTAACTAAAAGAATTATAATTAAACATTAATTCTATCTAAACAAACACTTAAAAAAATCTATAAATAGGGGTCCTCACACCCTATTTTCGTATCAAATAATAAACCCTAAGAGAAGTAGGTCAAAAAGCTTCTCTAGCCACCCATAAACCCTAATTTTGAAGTCCCAACTCCTTACCTAACACCCATACTTCGATTTTAGCCTGAAAAACACCTAGAAACCCTTCAAAAACATTCTAAAATTCATAAAAAAAATTCGAAGAATCCAGATCTAAAAAGGAGATACCTTACCTCGGAGATCAGAAATCAGATCCGGAGACAGAACAAAGCAAGAAGTATGGTACAAAGAGGAGTTTTATCAGATATGAGGGAATAGAATCGTTGCGTTCGAAGGTAAAATTTCTTTTATTTTTTTCTGTCTAAGTTTTTTTTGTTAGTAATGTAGTCTTATTTGGGATAAGTAGAAACCGGCATTGGTCGGGCGGGGTTGGTGCCTAACACCTTCAAACCTCGTAATGTAATCCTCGGATTCAGTTTTTCTTTAGTAGATTAGTCATTTTTATCCATTTCGAGTCTATATTCGATTCCTAGTCTGTAATAACTAGGTGGTGCCTCCCAAACCTCAAAGGTCTAAAGCGACTCCGCGCACCTCGCAGATCGAGGGTGCTTTCAGTGGCGACTCTACTAGGGATTATTGATGATTAAACTTGAAAAACCCCAAGTATGGGAGCATTGTCAGTAGGACCTAGTTTTTTATTTTGATTTTTATCATTCTTTTGGCTCTATTGGTGATCATTGATTGGGATGTTGAATATTTTTATTTGGCACATCTTTGTTATCGTTCAATTTAAGGTCATTCAAAATGCCCCTAAATAATACAGGATATCAAAGGTTAATGAATAGGGAATGACCCATTTTTTTTATTTGAATTATTTTTGGGTCTATATTATCCTTTATTAGTATCTTTTGGTTCAATTTTGGATACTTTATTTTGGCACTTTTTTTGTATGGTTCAACTAAGGGTCACCTTTTGATGATCCCTAAATAATGAAAGATTCAAATTGACATATGAATTGAGGATGGGATGATGTTAGTAATAAAAGTTTGGATATCAAATTCTTGGATGTTTAATTTTTGTGGTCCCAATCAAAGGGTTGGTGACTCTAAAATAATCTAAGCTTTTTCAAAAGAAAATGAGGCAAAATAAATTGATGTCGTTGGGCATACGATTGATGAGATATGGGGTGATGTTAGTTTTTTTTCTTATAAAAAAATAATAATAAAAAGAAAAAAAAAACCTTTTTTTTTTTTAAATACATATCCAAAACAAAAGAATAATAAAAAAAAACGTTCAGAAAAAAAGAAGAAAACGTTTTTAAAAAAAAAATAAAAAAAAAGAAAATAAAAAAAAATTTAAAAATAAAAAATAAAAAAATAAAAATGTTTAAAAAAAAAATAAAAAAATCAAAATTAAAAAACGTTAATAAAAAAATAAAAAAATAAAAACGTTAAAAAAAGTTATTAAAAAAAATTTAAACTAAAAAAAAAAATTTTAAAAATAAAAAATTTTAAAAATAAAATTTTAAATTTGTTTTAAAAAAAATACCAAAAAAAAAAAGTTTAAAATAAAAAAAAAGTTTTAAAAAACAATTTTTAAAATAAAAAACATAAAAAAAATAAAATAAAATGTTAAAAAAATAAAAAAAATTTAAGAAAAAATGTTTTAAAAAAATAAATAAAATAAATAAAAAAACGTTAAAAAAATTTAAAACAAAATAATTCGTTTAAAAAATAAAAAAAATGTTTAAAAAAAACAAAAAATAAAAAGTTAAAAAATAAAAATAAAAACATTTGAAAAATAATTAAAAAATTAAAAAACTAAAAATTCATTTTTTAAAAATATCAAAAAAAAAAGTTCAAAAATCAAAAACAAAAAAATGTAAAAAATTAATTAATTAAAAAAAACTTTTGAAAATAAAAAAACAAAAAAAAAAACGTTAAAAAAAAAATTTATAACTCCTAATTTCTACAATTATCAATTTACCCTCAATTCAATATTTACAGAAATCTCAAATTATTTTGAATTGCCCAAAAGGGACCCTTGATTGGACCATGATAAAAAAAAAAATTGTTTGGATTAAAAAAAAAAAAATTTCCTCCTTGCTTATTCCAATGTTGGATCATATTGATTATTTTTGTGCTATAAGTTTTTGCCCATCTAACATGCTATGATCTTGATATACATATCCTTTATGTACATTCCTTGATTCGATCTTGATGTTATGAATATTGTGTGTATTTCTTTATCAATAATTGAAATTCATACTCTTGTGATTGGGTCTGGCCTATAGGCCCATTTATCTGAAAACAAAAGCCCCAAGCTCATCCCACCCCGTTTTGCACACACCACTAGCACGTTTATATTAGCGCATTGCACGTTGCACGTCCCTTATAGCCAACGTGGCACTAGTGCGAGGCCCGGTCTCCTTGGAGACGCGACGTCATTCATGAAAACTATAACTCCAGTTACGTACCTTAGGGTATATCAAACTGGGACATCAGTACCACTGATTAGGTGACTCTGAAAGGTATATCGATGCACCCAAGCTAGAGCGACCTAAGCCTTTGACCTATTGTGAGCCACACAGTCACATGTCCCGATTGCCAACGTAGTTCAAGTACGTGGTCAGTTCCCTAGTGGGATGCCAAACCATTTATAAAAGCTACAACTCTTGACTCGTACCCATAGGTATATAAAAGATAATCCAAGTACATCAATTGCACTTCTTGGTCAAAACCAGTGCCTAAGTGAGATCTTGTCCTGTTGTACCCTACTGTACGAGGGGAATAGACTACGTCTATTCTAGACGAGAGATATTTAAGTGGGCCCTTACTCAGCATCGTGCACCACCTCTCAACTGGGGATCAAACTGGTTATTTTTAACTTCAGAGAAGTGAGTTGGAGTTTTAGATTATCACCTATACGGTATATCAAACCAAGTCACCACGTACCGTCTGATTGAGTACGCTCGAGAGGTATATAGGTATACTTGGGCAAGGGTGGCCAGATAAAAATGCATTGCACGTAGTAAGCTTAGAGTCTAGAAACCTTCCTTGTAGGTCACAACTCGAATTTATCGTGGGTGTTCTCGGGTTGTTTATTGAATGGGACCTTGTGAGTGATGAATGTATGTGAATGATGATATCAGAATGTATGTGAATGATGAGATCAGAATGTATGGTTGTCCTCAAGGATTAAATTTTTTTGTTTTACCTGATTAAAATGGGTGCACCGACCCAATAAAAATCCATTTTAAACTTGACAATGATTCATAATGACCCAGTCCATCTCGATCCAATGATCATTATGGGCCGATCCATTTGAATCAAAATGGAATTCAATGTAAAATATTTTCCAAAAGAGAAATGCTTTTCAAAAGTAAAATGTTTTCCAGAAGAATAAGATTTTTTAAAAGGAAATGCTTTTCCAAAAACGTTTTCTAAAAAAAATGTTTTAAAAAAAAAAGAAAAAGAAGAAAAATATTTTTCAGAAAAAAAATGATTTACAAAAGATTTATTTTTGCATGAAAAATTATTGAAATATGTTTGTTGGAAGTTGTTATTCAATGAAAACATTATTTGTCAATATTTTTCAAGAGTGCAATAAAATTATTTTCCTTCTGAATAATCATTACATTAATAAATTGTTTAATGGATTGGTACACAGAATTCAATAAAATCTCAGGGTACATTTAAAATGTTATCAAGGGGGTAATACTGGAATTGATTAAATTCACCTTCAATGAGGTTTAAGGGTTATCATTGTACCTAAGCTCAATCGTCCATCGTCTAGCTAAGATTGTAAGTCCGGTCAGTTAGAACAAACATCACTACCAAGTTAACAGTTAGAAATAGCCTTAGAATTTTTCAATATCGCCCAGTTGTTCCTTGAAGATCACCGTGCCTCAATTCTGTTGGTTGTAGGCAATGTCTTAGTCCTCAGTCCTAATCAAGCCTATTGTGGTTAGTTGTCTTGAGTTTTCATGAGTTATTTGAGTTACCTCAAGTCCAATTTTTCAATGTTATGTCTTCTTTAGATTGAGTCTACTCTTTTTTATAAGTTGAGCTCGGTTGCCAAGTCTAGAATGACGTCTGTCGCCCCATTTGAATAAAAAAAAATTTTGAATACCTTAACTACTAATCTGGCTTCAAGGATAGATTTTTTTCTTGAACAAGAAGATAAGGGTTGGGCTCAACTTTTAATCAAGAAAACAAAGGTCATTGACCTTGGAACAAAAAAAAATCCTAAAGAGATTCAAGTAGAAACCACCCTATCTCTAAAGGAACACAAGGGGATAATGAATTTTCTCAGAAATTTCAAAAGACTTGTTCGCGTGGGCATATGAGGATATGTTAGGTGCAAGCTTGGGTGTTGTCTGCATGGAATAGATACTCACTCGATGAAATGGAAATACCAATGAGATCAAAGAAAACGTTACAAAATGTATCAATGCTAGATTTCTCAACATGGTAGAACTCCTAGAATAGATTACATTCTCAGACTAATGAAATAGTTGAAGCGAAATTGATCTCTGATAACGGCTCATACTTAAAAGCTGAGATTATTACTTTATGTTCAAAGTTCAAGATTTGGCATCATCTCCCTATCGTCCTCAGATTAATAGAGCGGTTGAAGCAAGTAATTAATAATAGTCTAAAAATAACCATTGTGAAATTGTGTCAATTAGTCAGAGAAGCTACCATTCACACTATGGGGGTACAGAAACAGTCTTACCAGTTGAAAGGGAAGTCTCATATCTCAAGGTCTTGATGGAAAATCAATTGCTAGAATCAGATTAGGTTTATCATTGGGTATGAAGAGCTAAACTTGATTGAAGAAAAAATAACTTAGAGTTTCGTACCACGTGCAAACTTATCAGAGAAGAGTCACCCGCACGAAGGTCAAAGTTCACCACTTACAAGTCAAGGATTTAACCATCAGACTTCGAAGAAAATTGACCACCCCTCCTCGACCATAGGAGGAAGTCTGAACTTAATTGGAGATATTCATCCATTAGTAAGGAAACACTACTTTGGAAAACCATCAAATTTCAAAGAAAATCGAATACTTATCTTTGACCTTAGAGGGAAGTTCAAACCAAATTGGTGAGGTCTATTCATCATCAAGGAAATATTACCAAAAAAAGCTGTCAGACTTCATGGAATTGAATTACCAGAACCAACCAACCTTGACCAAATCAAACGGTACTACATTTAAGGAGGTCATCTTTGACTGAATCAATTCTCCTATTACCCAATTCAATATATCATTTTTCAACCCCTTTGCAGTCTTTTCAAAAAAAAAATTATACCTTTTTATTTCTCAGCCCGATCACCTAACCTAGGGAAGGGAGGATTCAAACTACGTCTTGGTATGATCCCAAAATTCTGGGGTACGTAGGCAACCTGAGAAGTTACTTCAGGCCCGACCACATCAAAATAAAAAAAATCTATTTTCCCACACAATAAAAAATCAAGAAAAAATTGAAAAGAAAAGAAGAAATATCTTCAAAATGGGAAAGAAAATTCAAGGCAAAATAAAATAAATGCCACACAAGGGGCATTCGGGTTTTTGAGCTTCAAAATCTCTTTCTTTTTATACCCAGTCCTAAGCTTACCTATAAAAGTCCTCCTAAGTACTGTGTGAAAAGTCAATGAAGATAGCAAAGCATGATCAGACAACAATTCCATAAGGAAGAAAAGAAAAAAAAAATAGAGAAAAAAAGCCTACTAGGTTGAAAATCCGAAAAGGGCAACTTAGGCAAAAATTAAGACAAGCTCACAAGGTTGAAAATCTGAAAGGACGACTTTGGCAACAATCAGAGCAAAGAAAAAAGAAAAAGCTCGCTAGATCCAAAATCTGAAAAGGTGATCTAGGCAAAAGCTAGAGCAAGCTCGCTAGATCGAAAACCTGAAAAGGCGACCTAGGAAAAAGTTAGAGCAACAAAGAAAAATAAAAGAAAATCTTAGGAGGTTCAAGTCGAGACATTTGAAGTCCGAATAATCAAGTTTCACTACTCAGTTTGAACCAAACAGAGACTCAGAAGCCACACGTATCCTGTCTATGATTGATCTGAAAATTTTTACTTCTCTAAGTGAACCAAGAGAGAAAGTGATAGATTCTACAATAAATCTCAAAAGGAAATATTTTATTCTCTTGAGCCTGACTCAAAATCATCAATATAAAAAGTCGAAATTAAAAAGTTGAATCTTTATTACGCTTGTGGTAATCAAATATTTTAAACCTTCATACAAGGGGTATTTTTTTTCTTCTTTGATATGTAGTTCTCCTTCTTATACTAGGGGCATTTTTTTTAAATAAAAAATAAATTGTGTTCAATTATCTCCAATGCAATGTTTCCTATCAAACTAGGCGCATTCTTGATCTCAAGCCTGGTCAATGTTAATCCTAAAAGGTAAAACCCCAAACTTAAGTTACCCTCTTGATAACAGTTTTTTGAAAAATCCTTGAGGTTCAAAAGGAATAAAAATTCAGGTTTTAAATTCATAAAACTTTTGGATCAAACCTTGAGGTTCAAACAAAAGCACTTTGGATCTCACATTTGATTGTGCCCAGAGATTAACTAATAACTCATTTACCTAGAATAGGAGATATGGCATTCTTTCGTTCCTAGATTCATTAATCTTTTTCCAGATCTATTCATTCCTAGATTCGATCATTCTCTTCCAGATTCATTATCTTCCAGACTTATTCATTCGTTCCCCGATTCAATCGTTATTCTCCAAATTCATTTTCAATCTCATTCAGATTCATTTTAATCATTCTTATCTAGATTCAATCTTTCTTTCCCAAAATTCATTCATTCCTCAGCTAGTTTTGCACAGTTACCGCCAAGGGTTATCTTGGATTTTGCTCAGTTGCCGCCAAGGGTTAACTTGGATTTTGCCTCAGTTGTCGCCAAGGGTTATCTTGGATTTTGTTCAGATGCCGCCAAGGGTTATCTTGGATTTTGCTCAGTTTCCACCAAGGGTTAACTTGGATTTTGCTCAGTTGCCGCCAAGGGTTATCTTGGATTTTGCTCAGATGCCGCCAAGGGTGATCTTGGATTTTGCTTAGTTGCCGCCAAGGGTTAACTTGGATTTTGCTCAGATGCCGCCAAGAGTTATCTTGGATTTTGCTCAGTTTCTGCCAAGGGTTATCTTGGATTTTGCTCAGTTGCCACCAAGGGTTATCTTAGATTTTGCACAGATGCCGTCAAGGGTTTTCTTGGATTTTGCTCAGTTTCCACCAAGGGTTAACTTGGATTTTGCTCAGTTTCCGCCAAGGGTTATTGTGGCGCCCCGCCGAACGCTAACGCAATTCCCCATGTCAGATCTCGAGGTAGTAAGTGGCACCTCGAAATTTCAGCATGGTCTCCTTTGTTTATGTTAGCATTCCAAGGCGTTCAACCTGCACCTGATAGACGACATACAATCCTGCATATAAACAAACAAAATAGAATACGAGCGGAAGCCTATATACATCAAATAATATACGGTATATCAGAGTGCGGAAGAAGAAGTTTATATACATGATTATACAGGAATTCCTCACTCTAACAAAAGTCCTAACGCTCAGAACAAAATCTATATTACTACCTAGACAAACTAACACCACTAGAAGGGTGTAGCCCCAAAACTCACCAAGTGACGAACTCTGGCTGTCTATCTGACCCACCAGATGATTCTCACTCGTGCTCTATACTTGCCTCGCCAAGCTTCAGATCTGAAACTAAAAAATAGAGAAGGAAATGGTGAGTAACAATGGTTACCCAGTAAGGAAGCAACAATTTCTGCCAATAACCTCTCCTAACGTGAACAAATAAACATACTGAATCATTTTAAAATAAACAAAATTTTACAGAATAAACTACGATTAACTGGTACATATAGCCAGGGATGAGCAACTAAACATTTTAAAACTGACATCACATCAATCAGCATTACTCACTATAACATTTTCTTTTTATACAAATCTAATTGATCAAATGGAAACATTAAACGTGCATTTCATTTTATATATCAAAATAAGCAACAGATACATAATACACAATGGTGGAGTATTGGAATTAGAGAGTTGGGATTCACGACTGGATCGCTCCCAGTCGGGACATGATGTTACAATTTCTCTCTGGCTTTTAATTCCTGATTTTGTGGCTGGTCGTTGTTTACCACGCTTGGTTGACCATTTATCCGGCTCAGGCTGGCCGTTTGACGTGACCGTAAGCAATGGGTCTCTTTTCGATGTGTCAGAACGTTCGACTACTATAGATTGTTAGTGATCACTGACCAATCATCTTCGTCTATGCCTATCAGGCGTACATCCACCTTTACATTACAAGTTCACTGGTAAAGATAGAGAGGAATAAACCCGGATTCCAGTTGTGATTCCAGTCTCATACCCGTCCCATACCACGTATGAGCTTGGTGGTCCCTACCGTACATCCCAGGATAGTACACCACTCCGGATGATATGACGCACTATCCCTTCAGGCATTCACAAACTCTTTAACAGCTCACAAAATAGGTACATATATATATATATTATTTTTATTTGAAAACAAAAGAGAAATTAACAATACAAGGTTGAGAATAGATATCCAGTTTCCTACCATGCAAGTGTGGCCACCCGGCCTAAAATAAATAACATAACGGAGCGCCTCGCGCTAACAGAAATTTAAATAAACATGCAACCAACAATATTATCCCTGGATATCTGTTCACTAACCTGCATACAACACAACAACGTAAAATGCAGACATCACCCCTCGGGTGTGACTCTGACATTTTACCGTTTCATACCCTTTTTTCCTTTTTTTCGATTTTTACAATTTTCAATCTCTTCAATAAAACATCAATTTTCTGATATTCATCAACTCAATATGAGTTCATTGAATATTAAATCACATTTTCCAACTAATGAATTTATTTTTATCAATAATATTGAAAAAGAAAACAAATTTTATATCAAAACGGGGTCCGAGCAGTGCACAAGACCCAATTTATGGAAATAACCCGTTAAAATACCTTACCCACGTATAATTTGTTAAAAATACAATTAAACATATCAATCATGAAATTTTTGGCGTGAATTTTTGAAATGACAAAAGAATTCTTCATTTCGGAAATACATCCAAATTTTTTTCAATAAAATCCTAAATGCAATTTTCACAATCTACGATTACTAATAGAAATTGAGAGTTCCTTACAATCACTAGGCGACGGAATTGAAGCACGTGCACGAAAATCGAGGCGAACGGTGCGAAAATCGAGACGGACCGAACTTCGAAGCGGCTGATTTTCGAAACCGGCCCGGTGGTTTTGAAGATCTCGATGTGCTCGTCTCTTCTTCTTCTACGATGAAAGACGGTTTGACCCCGAAATTGATGAAAATAGAAGTTGAAGTTACGAAATCTCCGTATAAAAATACGACTGATTTTTTACTATACGGGGTGAAAAAGGCGAGAAAACGAAAGGAATTTGGGTGGATTATGTAGAAAATGAGGCTGCGGACGTTTCTCCCTTCTGCGTCGGAAGACGGTTTGACCCGGAAACGGACGAAATCCGAGGTCAAAGTTTCGAAATTTTCGTATCTAAATACGGCTTATTTTTGACGATATCGGGTAAAATAGAAAGTGAAACAAAGAAAGGTTGGGTGGGTTTTGTAGAGAACGTAGCTGCGGACATTTCTCCCTTCTACGTCGATCGTCGACGGCGAGCCGTTTGTGAGAGATCTGAGATTGAAGATCGAAAAGAAAAAAAAAATTCGTTTTTTTATATGTCTCGGCCGTATGGACGCGTTGGGGAAGATGACATATAAAAAAAAAATTAAAATTATTATTTAAATAAAATGTGGGACGAATTCAGTATTTTGTCAATTGTTTTGATCGATGATAACTTGATCATCCGGACTCCAAAACTGACAAATGAATACTCTATTTCACCTAATTTTTCGTTCTGGATCTAATGGTATAGTCAATTTCTACAAATTCTGTCTCCATAAAAAATTTACATTTTTAGCCTGATGTGACCCCTAAACTTGATGTCGTTTTCATTTTTGACGATAATTCGACTTCCTGATCTTCAAAAATGACAAATAAATAGTCCATGTTGAATAATTTTTCGTTATGAATCCAATGGTATAATCAAATTTTAAAAATTATTGCTCTAATAAAAAGTCACTATTTTAGCCTAGTCCGACCCGATAATCGAGGATTTTGCAACTTTTATATTCGGACTCGCATTTGAGCGTGCTTATAGGCTAAACTATGTTTTTCCATCATTTTGAATCTAATGGTGAGGTAAAATTCCATTAAAAATGATCATAAACATCATAAAGTTTTACCCCTAAATCCCACTTTCAAGATTTTCTTAAAATTCTACTATTTATTTTCTCGAGATACGAATTAAAAATTCGGGGTGTTACAGTTATCTTGGATTATGCTTAGTTGCCGTCAAGAATTTATCTTGGATTTTGCTCAGTTGCCACCAAGGGTTATCTTGGATTTTGCTCAGTTGCCGCCAAGGGTTAACTTGGATTTCAATTGCCGCCAAGGGTTATCTTGGATTTTACTCAGATGCCGCCAAGGGTTAACTTGGATTTTGCTCAGTTGCCGCCAAGGGTTATCTTGGATTTTGCTCAGTTATTGTCGAGGGTCTTCTCAGAATTATGCTAAGTTATGCTCAGTTTATGCTCAGTCTATGCTCTGTTTATACTCAGATTATGCTCAAATTATGCTCAGTTTATGCTCAATTTATATTCATTTTATGCTCAGATTTTACTCAGTTCCAACTTAAACTCTTTGAAATTTATCTTAGATTTTAAGTGCACACACTTACACAGTTGTTACATTAGTCCAGGAGAATTTTTCAAAATTCAAGGATCTAACACTGTCAGTGAGAGTTCTCGCTCGATGACCTGACAACCTTGTAGTTCGGGGAGAGCTTTACCCTCAAGGATCCGAACACCCTGACGAATTGCTAAATCAGGCTGTAAAATGAACTGTTACTAGCTTTGGCATTCGGATATCGCACTATCTACCAAAATAGATTTGTTATCTAGTTTACTTCAACCCTCTGCCAAAGAGGGGCATCTGTAGACACCCTATTTTTGCATCCGCCTGATTAATCAACTCGTCAACCCGATTGCAACGGTTCCCAATGATGAATGTTTATCCCAATGCTTTATTTTATTACCAGACATGTTTCAGAAATTCGGATAAGGTATCTCGAATTGACAAAACTATAGAAACCATGCTATGCTAGGAAAATATAATCCCAAAAGCTTAGAAATCATCATTTTTCAGACAAAAAGAAGTTTTGAGATAAAAATCACTAAAAAATGATCAAATTACCAAAATACCCCTAACCTTAAAATATCCCTAGAGCCTACATTACGCTTAGGAAAATCCTTTCGAACACATAAAATAAAAAATCAAAACCAAATAAATCATTTTGCAAATTTTCACAAAATTTGACAAAATTATGAAAATGCCCCTCATAAAGTTCATGACCATTTCATACAAAAAATTTCATAAGTGACACAAACCAATATTTCCATTGAATTCCTTACGAAAAATCGATTCTAAAACATCTTCGAACATAAAAAAAAATCGACTTAAAACGCGAAAAGTCCTCTCCGAGGGTAAAACGGTAATTTCACAATTTTTATAATTAAAAATATCGAAATTAATAAATAAAATATTAAATAATTAAAGTGAAACATTAATAAAATTAATTTAAAAATTTAAATTAAAAAAATCGATCAATCAGGTTCTCAAGCAAAATTGTTGAAGGTTGCCAAGATATTTCTTCAAGGACCCCTCCATTTGGGGGTCCAAAGAATTAAGATATAATTGAGGGGGGTTCTCAAAAAAAATTAAATTCAATCAAGTAAGACTAAAATCAAGATATTAAAGTCAAAATTAAAATCAATCAAATAAGACTAAAATCAAGATATTAAAGTCAATCAAGTAAGACTAACGTCAAAATCTTAAAGTCAATCAAATAAGGCCAAAAGTCAAAACCCTAATAGAGTTCTAATTAAATAATAACTCTATTTAATAGAATTCTAACTAAAATATAACTCTACCCAAAACAATTCTAATTAAAATACAACTCTACCTAAAACAATTCTAATTAAAATATAACTCTAACTAAAAGAATTATAATTAAACACTAATTCTATCTAAACAAACACTTAAAAAAATCTATAAATAGGGGTCCTCACACCCTATTTTCGTATCAAATAATAAACCCTAAGAGAAGTAGATCAAAAAACTTCCCTAGCCTCCCATAAACCCTAATTTTGAAGCCCCAACTCCTTACCTAACACCCATACTTCCATTTTAGCCTGGAAAACACCTAGAAACCCTTAAAAACACTCTAAAATTCATAAAAAAAATTCGAAGAATCCAGATCTAAAAAAGAGATACCTTACCTCGAAGATCAGAAATCAGATCCAGAGACAAAACGAAGCAAGGAGTACGGTACAAGGAGCAGTTTTATCAGATCTGGGAAAATAGAATCGTTGCGTTCGAAGGTAAAATTTCTTTTATTTTTTTCTATCTAGGTTTTTTTTGTTAGCAATGTAGTCTTATTTGGGATAAGTAGAGACCGGCATTGGTCGGGCGGGGTTGGTGCTTAACACCTTCCAACCCCGTAATGTGATCCCCGGATTTAGTTTTTCTTTAGTAGATTAGTCGTTTTTATCCATTTCGAGTCTATATTCAGTTCCTAGACCGTAATAACTAGGTGACGCCTCCCAAACCTCAAAGGTCAAAAGTGAATCCGCGCATCCCGCGGATCAAGGACGTTTTCAGTCGTCCTATCTGAATTTGATTAAATAAAGAAAATTTCTGAATACATAGAATGCATTAATGAATTAACTAATAATCTACCTTCAAAAATAGATTCCTCTAACAATGAGCCCCCTTCTGAATGAAAAGATAAATATCATGCTCAACCTCTAATCGAGGAAGCAAAGGTCATTAACCTCGGAAAAATAATTCCCAAGAAATTTATATATGAACCATCCTATCCCTAGAGGCACTTGAAGGGATAATGAATTTATTCAAAAATTTCAAAAAACTTGTTCGCATGATCCTATGAGAATAGGTTGGGTATAAGCTTGGGTGTTGTTCAATACGGAATAGATGCTCACCCGATAAAACAAAAATATCGATAAGATCAAAGAAGATGTTATAAAATGTTTCAATGATGTCCTCACTGCATCTCGAATCTCAAAGTTCATCGAAACAAATATCATCAATCAATATAAGGTACCTTCATAATTGGTTTCTGATAACAAGCCACATTTCAAAGATGAGGTTATTACTTTATGTTCAAAATTCAAGACTCAACATCACAAATCATCTCCTTATCGTCATCAAACTAATGGAGTGGTTGAAGTAGCCAATGAAAACCTCAAGACAATCATCAAGAAGATGTGTCAATCACATATATATTGATCTAAAAAGTTGTCATTTGTATTTTGGGCATATCGTACCTCGATACGGTCCTCCACAGGAGCCACTCCCTACTCTCTAGTGTATGGTACGGAAACAATCTTACTAGTTGAAATGCAAATCCCATCTCTCAAGGTTATGATGGAAAGTCAGTTGTTAGAAGTAGATTGGATCTGTCAACGGTATCAATAACTAAACCTGATTGAAGAAAAAAACTTAGAGTTTTGTACCACATGCAAGCTTATCAGAGAAGAGTCACTCGCACATTTGACAAGAAGGTCAAAGCTCGCCATTTGCAAGTCGGGAATTTGGTACTCAAAGAGAATCGAGCACCTGTTTTTTACCATAGCAAGTAATCACATGTCCATTTGTATTTTTGGTCTTTCAAAGACCTTTGAACCTTTTAAAGGTCAAATTAATCATATTTTCATTCATAGTTTGGGTCTCTCAAAGACTTTTAGGCCTCTTAAAGGTCAAATTAGTTGTGTTTCCTCTTTGTAGTTTAAGTCTATCAAAGACCTTTGGACCTCTTAAAGGACACCTTAATATTCAGTTCATTCTTTTCCAATTTTATCATCACTTAAGCGTCCTTAGTAGAACATTTTAGATTTGTTTAAGATAGATTCTCTACATTCCTTTAGGTGTCAAAAAAAATGAAAAAAAAATAACAGAAGTAATAAAGGTGTTACAAGTAGGTTTTCTTTTGCCCAAGGATTAGATCTTTTGTTTTTTTTCTTAAACCAAGGTACCTACACTGCAAAGTAATCTTCTCTATTGAGGGTACAAACATTGGGTGTAGAAAGAGAAAGGGTTTGAGAAGAGGGGCTATAACACAATTTCGGTATTACCTTAGATCCAAGACTACTACCCTATAGCAAATGGACAGAGTTGAGCCTCTAATTATAGAAAATCCATTTGTTGCAAATAATCTGACTAGCAATCGTCTTATTAGCGAGGAAACATTTAAGAAACTAAATGATCAAGTAGCATCAATTGGGAACATGTTATCAACACTCCTACAAGTATCAGGGGTTATTCAAGCTATTCAGAATCATGCCAATAATTCGAGATAGTCTACTCAGCAAACACCTATAATAGCCAATTCAACTGTGGTACCCCCTCCAATGGCACCAATCCATGACCCTATGTCATCTCAGGTTCAACCAATGTCGACACCAACTCAATTGGCAAACATCCCTCCCCTCATATTTACTCAATGCCTGCCTCTGTAGTATATCAAGATGGCACATGATGGAGAGTCAACTTGGGTTAAAATGCCTGAGAGGAATCATGCTAAGGATAAGCTGTCAAGTCGCATGGATGTGATTAGGAAAGAATTGAATCGATTGAAAGGGGAGATTCTAAAGATAGCTACGGGTTTGATGAACTCTGTTTCCACCCAGACTTTGTACCATCGATGGATTTCAAATGTCCAGAATTTTAGAAATATAATGGCATTGGATGCCCTCTCACCCATCTGAAATTGTATTGTGGTCTTATGTGCCAATTTGGAAGAAATGACAAGCTCCTAATGCAAATGTTTCAGAGAAGTTTAACGGGAGTAGCACAAAGATGATTCACTCAGTTGGATCATAACAAAATCCGATGTTGGAGAGACTTGGCCAATGCCTTCATATGTAACTATAGATTCAACAAATATGTCACATTAGACAAGCAAGTTGTAACTAAGATGACGGGGAAACCCAAAGAAATCATTAGGTAGTACACCCAATGATGAAAGGAGTCTGCTTCGCAGGTAAAGCCTCCCATGATGGAAATCGAGATGAACACAACGTTTATCTCTACATTGGGCAGCACTATTATACTCACCTCATAGGGCACACTGCATCCAGTTTTTTCTCACTGGTTCAGATTGCTGATAAGATTGAAGATGATTTGAAGTTCAGGATGATTATAGATTGGATAGCTCTGCAGCAAGATGCTTCGTCTAGTGAAACCATATAAAGAAAACTGGTAGGTGTAACAAAGAAGAAGGATGACGGGCAGGTTAACTACTTACAATCAGCTCAAGAACCAGTTCATTTTCCAATCACAGCATCGAAAGCACCCCTGACAGTCCAAGCACTACCAAACCATCCATATCAAGCACAACACCCCCAAGCAAGGCCATTCAACAATCAACAGTAGTTTCAATTTCAAGCACAACCGTATTAGTAACAACAATATCGTCAACCTTACAACAATAATTAGCAACAAAGAAGAAGAAAGTTCACTCGGCTCACGATGAAACTATATAAACTTTTGCCTACTCTTTTCAAGGGAGACTATGTCATATTGAGACAGCCTTATCCAGAAGTTGAGAACACATTTGGGTACGACCCTACCACCAACTGTGAATTCCACATGGGAGCCCCCTGGTTACCCCACAGATCAGTGCTGACAGTTAAAGAATGTTGTTCAGGCTTTTATAAATAGGAAACTCATAGTTCTAGATCCTGCACCAACACAACAGATTCTCAATCAAAACCCATTTCCAACTCATAATGGGAATGGTCCAGGATTGACAAATGCAGTAAACAGAATCTCCGATGAAGAATCAGATTTTGATTCCTCACAATTGATTATTCCTTTGGGATCAAAGATCAAAGTTTACCTCAAGCCCAACACCTCAAATATCTCAATCAACACCATCTACTCTCAAAGTCAAAATAACACTGATATTCACATCACCACCCAATTCAAAGGTTTTATCTTAAACCCCTTACCATCTTTTCCAAACCCACCACCTCTCGTCTTGTCCTCAAATCCCATCAATTCATCCAACATCATACCACTCCCATTACCTTCTAATATGCTATCACTCATCCTTTACATACCTACTTTATCCATAACCACAACACAACTATCACCACTCATTCTCTGTACGGAACCAGAACTCCCCCAACTTACTTTCAAAACTCCCAAATCCTTCCCTTATGTATCCAACAAGGCTGTGCCTTGAATTTACGAAACCAGTTTGGTTTCATGAAAGGAAGATGGAAAGTTGATGAGCAAAACATCTTGGAACATTGAAAAACGACTTAAAACGCCAAAAATCCTCTCCGGGGGTAAAATGATAATTTTACAATTTTAATAATTAAAAATTCTGAAATTAATAATTAAAACATTAATTAATGTAAAGTGAAATCCAAATTAAACAATCAAGTGAGACTTAAGTCAAAATCCTTAAGTCAAGTCAATCAAGTAAGACTTAAGTCAAAATCCTAAATTCTAGTTAATCAATTGAGACTTAAGTCAAAACCCTAATCAATCTAATAAGAACAAAGTCACAACCCTAATAGAATTCTAATTAAATTCTAAAACTATTTAAAAGAATTCTAATTAAACTTTAAAACTATCTAAAAGAAACGTAATTAAACTCTAAAACTATCCAATAGAATTCTAATTAAATTATAAAACTATCTAATGTAATTCTAATTAAACACTAACTCTATTTAAAAATAATTATAATTAAACACTAACTCTATCTAAAAAAATTCTAATTAAATACTAACTCTATCTAAAAAGTACTTAAAAAATCTATAAATAAGGGTCATTACAACCTATTTTCGTATAAAAAAAATAAATCCTAGAAAAAGTAGGTCAAAAAGCTTCCCTAGCCTCCCCTAAATCCTAATTTTGAAGTCTTAACTCCTTACCTAACATCCATGCCCCAATTATATCTCAAAAAACACCTAGAAATTCTTCAAAAACTCTCAGAAATCGATAACAAATTAGAAAAATATAGATCTAAGAAGGAGGTACTTTGTCTTGGAGATCTGAAGCGAATTCGGTGATAAAATAAAGCGATGAGTGTTGTACGAAGAACTGTTCTACCAGATCCGAGGGAACAAAACCGTTGCGTTCGTAAAGGTAAATATTTCTTATTTTTTAGTAGTTTAGTTTTTTAGCAATGTAGTCTTCTTGGAAAAAAGTAAAGACTGGTGTTTGCTGGGTGGGGTTGGTGCCTAACACCTTCTAACCCCGTAACGTGATCCCTGGACCCGTATTTTCTTTAGTAGATTATTATTATTTACCTTTTAGAGTCAATGTTCGGTTTCTAGACCGTAATAACTAGGTGGTGACTCCTAAACCTCAAAAATCAAAAGCAGATCCGCACACCCCGCGAATCGAGGGCTCTTTCAATAGGCTAGACTCTCTCCATTAGTGACAGAAGGAGCAAATTTTTAATTTTGTATTCTACTTCTTATCCTTTCATGTTTCTCTATGATTATTGGATTCTCTTCAAGGTTTTATCCAACTCTAATGGATTAAAGCTCTAGATGAATCAATACACTATTTTGCTTAACTTAGATGTTTTATACTTAAATTAGATTAAAATAAAACATACTTAATCTAGATAATTGGTAGTAGGGGCTTTACACATTAGTGAGTGAAAGAGCTCTAACTATTGAATTATTCAACCTTCATGCTATATCTTCTAACCCAATGAGCTCACACCAAGCCCTTGGAGTTAAGTTAAAATAAGGATAGAACATAAATGTGATTTTAATTGCTAGTCCTAGGTTACTCTAATCACTAATGGTATAAACATTTTAATTTCTATGGGAAGGACAACGACAGACTTACCATCATGGATCCTCCGATGTTTAGGCTGTGATACAGACAATCTTAAGATAGTTAAAGGAGCTTCGAAGTGTGCTAAATGTTAAGTCCCTCCCAAACGTTGTTGAAATGAGCTGTGTTGATGCTTTGTAGATTCTGATTCGTGGTGTTTGCAAGAGAAAATTAATTCAGATTCATTGGAGGCTTCCCCCAGATGGGTGGCTCAAACTAAATATCGATGGGGCATCTAGAGGAAACCCAAGCTTAGCTATTCTAAGGGGTGGAGATGATTCTTTTCTTTAACCTGGGTGTTGGTTTTTTGGCGTGGGCTCTAACACTAGGTAGAATTTCGTTCCCTTCTAGTAGCTCTCAAGAGCTTTAACCTCTCTTGTGCTACCGTCATCATTGAGTCTGATTCGTTCCTATTGGTTAAGGCCCTTCAAGTAAGAGTGATTCCTTGGCGATTAGAAACTTGGCTTCATCGAATAAGGACAGCTCTGTCGTTAATAACGTGGGAAGTGAAACATGCCTAAAGAGAGAGGAATTTTACCGCTGATTCACTTGCAAATTTTGCTGTTCAAACATCAGATTCATTTCTTTTTCATGATATTGGTAGCTTACCTTTTGTTGTTTAAAAGATTTTTTGGGGTGATAAAATGGGTCTCCTAATGTCAAAATTGTAAATTAGGGCCGAGGCTCTTGTATTGATTCCTTTATTAATACAACGTTTGCTCATTTAGCAAAAAAATAAATAAATAATAATTAATGTGTAGCCTTCAATTTCTTAATTTACATGTAATATTGAACACGTGCTCACCTTCAATTTCTTTATTGTGGATTTGTGTCTATTTACAATGTTTTGTTCTTTATACTTATATCAATAGACTCGGTGAAGTATTTCAACATACTTGATATAACTTTTGAGTAAAATAATGGGAGTGTAAGAATGATTTTTGTTGAATATGATGGTAGTAACTTGGGGCCAAGGAATCTGCTCTTTCTATGGTCTCAAGTTCAAATCCCACTACCTATAAAAAACCTTGGTGGCCACGCATCGCTCCACGTAGTGGGGTATAGCCTGAGTGCGGGTCGTAGGGACTAGTCTGGTGCGCGCAAGCTGGCCCGGATACCCTTCGTTATGAATATATATATATGATGGGTTGACTAGACACTTGAAAGGGGTCAATTGAACATTTATTAAGGATGTGAAAATGGTTTTCTACTCATAAAAAAACTTTTAAACGTATAAAGAATACATACATGCATGAATCATTCATGTCATAGGTATGGGCAAATTCTAGTAGTCTAACAAAATAAAGAAAATATGAAGAAAAATGCTTTTTTGACAAATAGAATGAGGGAACTTACTATTTTTTTTTGTTTGGGAATGAATTTGAAATCATGTTTGGAAGCAGTGATTTTTTGCATCGATAGCTAACCTGACGTAATCCTCCTCACTTATCCAGGCTTAGATCAGCAATAGTATAAAAGAAGAGAGCTGCTATTGCCACACCAATTTTTATTAATGCCATGCCAATTCCTTAGTAAATCATCAAAGAATTGCACACAGTTGGTGTGGCATTACTAAAAGTTGGTGGGGGCAATAGTAACTCTCTAAAAGAAACACCATACAAACCGAGTACCCCTAGCCGTAGGCCAACTAAATCAAAGGAAGTTGAATTGACTTGGTTGAGTAGTCTTGAATTGAGTCAACGAGTTATGAAACCGTCATCTGATGAAGTCAATCGCAGAATTGAGTCAACGAATTGTGAAACCATGCTATATGCCTAAACGGTACAATGTTATGCCTGATCATCTACCTATACTTGTAATTATACATTTGATAATGCAAGTTTATAAAGGACAAAAAATATTGAAATATCTCAAATATAAAGCAGTCCATTAAATAAAATGATTTATTTAATGAAGAAAGAGATTCACTATTAATGGGTTCAAATTTTAAAATTTTGAAGTGGGTGTTAACAAACAAAGAAGAAAAGTTGGACAAGAAGAAGAAGAAGAATCATCTTTTCTAATTGTAATTTGAGTTCGTACAAAGACGACTCCAAAGGTTCTAAAATCAGGCTCTAAGCACATGATCCTCTCTGTGTCACCATCCTTGATTCCTTCACTCACAGGCCCCCAACAGCTTTTTCCCTTTAATTGTTCTTTGCAAGAAGTTACCATCCCTTTGCTTTATCTTCTACTTTTCCTTTTCATCTCTCTAAACACTACTTTATTCCGCCATCGAATTCACCCCTAAAAAGAAGACTATCCTCCTTGTGTTCACAAACAACATTCTCTCTCTCTTTGCCTATTCTCTTGGCCATGAAACATTAAGAAGAAGAAGAAAGATTGCTGACAAAAAGATATAGAATTCGACATAAACAATGGGTTCTCCTTCCGAACTAAACAAAGACTGCAAGCCACACACCTATTCAATGCCTCTAAAGTCATTTGGAGATCTACCTGATCAGACCCAAAAGCTAGAAGAGTTTCTCACTCGTCTCGAAGAAGAATGGCTCAAAATCGAGGCATTCAAGCGTGAGCTACCCCTTTGCATGCAACTTCTCACTAATGGTATCTTACCTCTTACAGAATCTCAATTTATATAGTATTAATAGTTTACATGCTTCTGTGTAAGGTGTAAAAATATCCAATGGAATCAATGTCACAACCATGGGCATATTATCCATTAAAGCTTCACAATCATTTAGAGTTTACTTAGAGAGATAATAGAACCTACCTATAAATTATCATTAAACTAAAATTACTAAGATGAAATAGTCTCTAATTTATCTAAATTATATATTATCATGTTCTTATTTCTTTTTCAGCAATGGAGGCTTCTAGACAGCAGCTACAGACCTACAAAGCAAACCAAGGGCCAAGACCAGTACTCGAAGAATTTATACCTCTCAAAAACCCAAACTTTGAAGGATCAGAGAAAGCATCATGCATCTCCGAGAAGGCAAGTTGGATGATATCGGCACAGTTGTGGAGCCAAGCAAACGATGGAAGCAAGCAACAAACAACAATGGGGTCTCCAGAAGGAGCCGATCCAAGTTTTGGCCTTAGTCCTAAGCTTGCTTTAGATGATAAGAAAAGAAATGGAGGAGCTTTCCTTCCATTCTCGAAAGAAAGGAACACATGTTCTAGTCCTACCCTACGAGTTCTTCCGGATTTAGCTCTTTCTTCGGCTGAGAAAGAAATCGAGGATAAGAAATGCATAGAATTGGATAATGTGATATCTTGTTCAAGGATAGAGAATTCTAACAAGGGTGGCAATGGAGAGATAATCGTAGAGCAAGGGAAGGGAGGAGGGAATCAGGCAGAAGTGCAGGTGATGGCGGCGACAAACATGCAGCAGACTCAAAGGAAAGCAAGGAGGTGCTGGTCGCCAGATTTGCACCGGCAGTTCGTGAATGCTCTTCAAATGTTGGGTGGTTCTCAAGGTAATCCAGGATCAAAGAAATTACGTAAATTAACTAACAGCTATAAAAAAAAAAAAAGCTGATTATGATTGTTGTTAAAGAAAATTGATTATTTTTATTTCACCATTTTGGAAACAGTAGCCACCCCAAAACAAATCAGGGAGCTGATGAAGGTTGATGGTTTGACAAATGATGAAGTCAAGAGCCATTTACAGGTCTCTCTCTCTCTCTCTCTCTCTCTCTCTCTCTCACACACACACACACACACACACACACACACACACACATGCAGAAATTCATGAAGTTAAGCCATGAATATTGCTCCAATTCACATCTCACAGAGCCTACCTAACGTAACGTTTGGAACTCATTCCAAGGACACACCCATCATTATATTCCCCCCAAAGAGCTTTGGTTTATGAAGCTATCATTTGGTGGTGACTTAGTTATATGCTTTTTAGAGAAGCAAAAAAGCTATGAATGGAGAAAAATCAGATGCTACTCAGAGAATGCTATTTTTCTTTTTTTGCTTGTTTTGTGTATCCCCACTCTTTGTGTGAGATAAATGTACCACCCCATCGGAAAGTCCAACGTTTAACAGGTTAAGTCAAGGGTCAACCAGATCCAGGGGGGTGACCCCAAAGAATTCATTGCTTTGAAGGATTTCAAACACTTGACCTACCTTTCACGAGGAGCTTATTAACGCTCGCTTGCTACTAGGCCTTGGGGTTATTGCTATTGTTGTTTACTAAAGATAATGTTCAAAAATAAAGCGTAGGCCCCCTTCTAACAAACGCCCTTGTCACACAACCGTAAATCAAATGCCTTGGGACACGCAAGAAAAATGATCTACGTTCTGTGATGGGGGCGTCATATTATAATGGTTAAAAAAAAAACAGTAGTTCCCCCAAATTGCAATTGCACTTTCTCCAAATCACCAATTTTGCAACCATCATTCCCAAATAAGGCCAAATAGGTGCACTTAATGACACCATGACTAACAGTAGACACAATCCACCTACATTAATTAGACTAATATGTTCTTAATTTTTTCCCCTTTTTTTCTTCAGAAATATAGACTCCACACACGAAGACCAAGTCCTAGCCCACAATCAGCAGGAACAGCAACACAACAGCTTGTAGTCTTGGGTAGCATCTGGATCCCACCAGAGTACGCAACAGCAGCTGCGGCGCACAGTACCTCCCCTGCAATCTACGCCGCACATCCTCCCTCCGTCGCTTCACCACACTACTGTGGGGGGTCACCTGTATTACAAGAATTTTATACTGCGCCACCTCACCAGTTCCACCACCCCTACCACCTCTACAAGAACTCCTCTAACACACACAGCTCGCCAGAATCTGACGTCAGAGGTGGCGGTGACCGCTCGGAGAGCATTGAAGATGGGAAGTCAGATAACAGTAGTGGGAGAGGAGATAGTAGTGAGAACGGAGGAGAGAAAAGAGGGTTGGCTTTGCTGCGAAACGAAGGAGACAAGAGTAACGGAACTGAGATCATACTCAAGGTCTAGGGTATATGGTTAGGTCTAGGGTTAGGGTTAGTTTTTATTTTTATTTTTTTTTTAATTTCCTTTTTTTTTCGTTCTTTTCCTTTTCTCTTTTGTTCTTTATGTATGTTTTCTTATTGACACAGTGGAAAGGGCAAGCAAGAGTGACTGTGTCTTTTTTATTTTTCTTCAAAATTGAAGATTGCATTATATCGTTTTGGCGTTTTGCTAAAGGACATATTGACTGTTGATCTTATTGGATAATAACGGAAATATCCAGTTATTATCTATTAAAAGGACGAGTATGAACTTTTTAGTCGAAAAGTACGATTCTCATCTAAAGTTGTAAAATTAATAGGTATTTTAGAAATACCACCCTGTAAAATTGGTGATATTAGGCTCAACCCTTTGCAAATGTAATATTAGGTTTACTCGCTTGACCATAAGCCAATGTTGCTTTTTCGATGATTTAACAATGAAATTTGTATCTTTTCCAAATTTTGATTTACTATTTAAGAAAGAACAAAATTTCAGCATTAAATTATCAAGAAAATGCAATGTTGACTCATGGTTAAGGGGAGTAAACTTAATAATATCACCAATTTTATAAGGGGTGTTTCTAAAATACCCAAAATTAATTCTTATATATTTATAAATTTGTAGTATTTCTTTGATGAGTCTAGATCGTATGCTCCAACGGTAGAGGATTGAAACCCTTCTCTCACACACCAATATACTCCTCGTAAGTTATAATCCAAGGATTTAGTGCCTAGAATGTCTCTTTTCAAAAATTTCCTTAGATTACAGATGTGACATGCATTCGCTTGTGGGAGGAGATATGCACTCTTCTTTGATCATCATACCTTTTTGAGAGTTTCGAGTTACATAACATGACTCGATTGTGTTTCAAAGGGACTCGGCTCAAAAACTCAATGGAACCAACTCATCAAATCAGTGAAGTCAGGTCAAAATTGTGAAGTCAATAAAAACTTGAGAGATTTACTCGACAAGCCTAACTGTTATATTTTTATTACAAAACTCCCTTGGAGTTTTGACAATTGCAAGAGAACCATACTTTATTACGTTTGCTACCCAACAAACCTTCTAGTGGATCCCCATCATAAAATTTAAATTGATGGGGGTTAATTTGTTATTTAATATACCTTGGAGTGGATCCTAATCACATCAATTTTTGGCATCCAAAAACATTATCTAATGTTAAAGGACAAAATTCTAAGAATTCTGAAAAAATAATTGAACAAAAAGTTAATTTTCATCGTTGAATTTTAGTTTTAAATTTGGGAGTTTGTAGCCATCCATTTTTCAACACCTTCGATCAAAGCTCAAAAAGGATTATTTTTTGAATTTTTTCTTTTGAATATGAATTTTTCCATGAAATCTAGAAGATTGGTGTTAGATTGCCAATTTGATAATCCATATAGGCCCAACGACCCTTAGTAAGATTTAAAATCTTACTAAATTAGTCATGTTAGCCTAAATCATAAAGTAAGGTTTGTTTAGGTAACAAACTTGATAAAGTAAGGGAGTTTTTGTAATAAAGTTGCAACAGATAGGTTGCTTAGGGCTGGCAACGGGTTGGTTTGAACATGTACTCGATCCAATCCGAACGGATTAATGAATATGTGAACCGAATCTGATCCAATCCTAACACATGCCTTATTTTCAAATGATCAAATTTCAAAAAAATTTAAAAATATAAAATCATATAAAATTTTAAAAAATCTACTTTCCAACTACAAATATTGAGGGAAACCAAAAAGACTAAATGTTTTATTTATGTGTATTTATATGAATTAAGAATATATAAAAAATTATTAAAATATGTTTGGATCGGAATTTTTTTTTGAAACAAATTGGGGTAACTCTGAATACGATCCAAAAATCCAAATTTTCATTTTTTCTTTTTCAGATCTAGTGGGTTCAGACATTGGGTATATTTCAGATCATTCCTAGCCCATGGGTTGCCCAATAAATCTCTCTAAAAACTTTGCCAAGTAAGTTTTCCATGTGTAATATTTATTTGAAAAACATTTTCTTTACTAACTTAGTAAAGATTTGAAGCCTTACTAAGGGTCCTTTTGCTCAAATGGATTACTACATCAGCAATCAAATACCACAACCCTCTAAGTTTCATTAAAAAACTCATTCATATAAAATAAATAAATAAAACCTATTTATTTTGAGCTTGACCCAATATTTTAAAAAAGTATGGCTTCCAAACTTCCACATAACTCCCAAACTTAAAGTTAAAATTCAACAATGAAAAATAATTTTATTTTTTCAAAGTTCATAGAATTTTTTACTCTACAACCCTAAAGACTCGAATCATATTCTTTGGATGCCACAAGGTGAACCAAGGAACCTTAGTAAGGGTGAAATCCTTATTAACTTTTTTTTTAATATCGTGGGTATCCCCACCCTTTGGGTGGGACTAATGTTGTAGTTACAAGAACCGCCCTCTTGAAAAGTCCTTCGTGCAGCAAGTTGAGTCAAGGGACAACCAGATCCTAGAGGGTGGCCCCAAGAAATTCATAGCTTAATGGGGTTTCGAACACTTGACCTATGCTTCCTAAGGAGTTTATCAAGGCTTGGCTTGCCACTAGGCCAACTGCTTGGGGTTGAAATCCCTACTAACGTAGTAAGGCACTACTACAGAAAACACTTTAGACAGTATCCTACTTTTTTAAATAGACATCTCTTTTTATAAAAATAGATATTTGAATTTTTGGGTACCAATAGCATTTATTATAGACATCGAACTTGAATGAAAATTATGACTTTATAATTAAAAGTTGGGGTGCCAATAATATAAATATAAAATAGGATTGACCAAATGAAATAAAACTCGATCACCTGCCTCGTCTACATCTCTCTCCCTCTCTCTTTTTATTGCTCCCTCGTCTCGACTAAACTGCCCTTCTCGACAAAACCCTAAATCTCTCTCGTCTCTCTCTCCACTCTCCACAAACACTTGATATCCTCTCTCATCTCTCCACCATAGACTTGTCAAATCTCTTCTTTTTTCCATCAACTTCTTTAGAGAACCAAATCTCTTGGGGATTTCATGAAAAAGATTATGGATCGGAACCTATCGGATGTTCATTGGTTCATTTTCGATGACGAGGATTGTTGGGTTTGGTGATATAAAATAACCATTCTTTTATTTCTTAAGGTTAATGGATTTTGTCCAAGAGGTTTTTAGGTAATGTCATTTCATTAGTTTATGAGAAATAAAAGGAGTTCCAAGAAGGTAGTTATTGTCCATAAAAAAGATTTCTTTAAAAATGATTTTTCTTCTGTTAAAGAGTGTGAGAAAACATTGAGTTTTTATGCGAGTAGTTTTCTTCTCTTGTAAAATCTAGATGCTTAAAGTTCTTGAAAGTGATCTTCACATTGTAGTCACAAGCTGGTGACAACGAGAGTGAGATCGATTTCTTGTTTAGGTTCTTACTAAAGTTGGGTATAGAGATTTTGTGGGTTTCACTAGAAAGTTAGAGATAAGTATAAACCTCCATTCTTGTAATTTCTTTCTTGAGTAGTAGATTTTTAATTGCCGATTTTTTCGTGGATGTAACCCCACTGTGGATGAACGATGTATATCTTGTATTGTGGTTGTGTTAATTTTTCCACTCTCTTTATTACTTTCATTTGCTTTGCAACACATTTCTTAGGATTTGGTTGTTGAAATTGATTACTTTGGTATTATAAGGGATTAATTTCAATAATCAGGTTTTCATGTGTGGCTTGAGATCTAGCCACAAAAAGTGATATCAAAGCGTCCGGGTTGTGTATGCAAGGTGTTTTATAAATTGCTTATAAGATTTCTTTTGCAAGAAAGATGACAAGCATTTGATTTGAGGTAGAGAAATTTGATGGGAAAATTTATTTTGAATTGTGGAAAATAAATATGCATGACTCATTAATTCAACAAGGACAACACAAGACTTTGTATGGGAAAGACAAGAAGCCGAAAATAATGAGCGGAGATGATTGAAAATAACTTGATTTGAAGGTGTGCAACTATTCATTTGTGTTTAGCAAATGAGATGTTATTCAATAATGCTAGGGAGAAAATGTCAAAAGACTTATGGATGAAGTTAGAAGGCTTGTATCAAATCAAGTCTCTAACAAATCGAATTTTCTTGAAGAAAAAATTATATTCCATGAAAATGAAGGAAGACACAAAGATCTCAGAGCACCTAAATGAGTTTAACAACATTATTTGTCAACTTGAAAGTATTGGTATGAGGATGTAAACGGAGGATAAGGCGGTGACTTTGTTATGCACATTGTCGGAGTCTTATGATAATTTGGTCACTACTTTGAGCTATACCAAAGAAGATGCTCTTAACTTGGATGTGGTCTCTACTACATTACTTTTCGATGAGCTTCGAAGGAAAGCATCCTTGGAAAGCTTGGGAGAACCGGATATGGAAGTTCACATGTCAAAAAGCAAATCAAAGCATCAATCAAAATTTAAAGGTCATTTTGGCAAGAAAAGTCGTTGGTATTATGGAAAAATGGAACACATAAAAAGGGATTGTTGAAAAAGAAAGGAATCGGGTAAAAAATCAAGTTCCAACAAAGAAATGGGTAACGAGAAACAAAATATCAAAGAAAAGAAAAAAGTCAATCAAATTAAAGATTCTACATCCAAGTTTATGGAAGATGAAGTGTTTATGGCTCGAAAAAATCTCATGTTCCAACAAAATTGGATTCTTGATAGTGGTGCTACTAATCAGATGTACCCCATCAATCTTGGTTTAAATCATATGAACCATGTGAAGGTAGTTCAGTTTTGATGGGAAACAACTCAACTAGCAAAATTATTGGAGTTGGCATGGTAAGGTTGAGAATGTTTGGTAGGATGGTAAGAACACTTAAAGGTGTTAGACATTTGTCGGATTTAAAAAAGAGTTTGATATCTATTTCTAAACTAGACTCGGGTGGCTACAAATTCATCAAGCAAGGTCGAGTTCTCTTGATCACCAAAGGAGCATTGATTTTCATAAAGGGTATTCGAGTTGGAAACTTGTACAAGTTAGTTGGAGTTGCAAACATGGTGGTAAAAAATAATAACTTTCCGTTATGGTTATGGCATCGAAGGCTAGGTCACATAAGTGAAGAAGGCATAGTGCGATTGATAAAGGTTGGAACCAAGATGAATTTAGTGGATATGCTAATGAAAACGATTCAAGTAGAGAAGTTGAGAATGAGCTCGACTTTTTTAGGTTTCAAACCAATGTAAGTTTGGTTGTTTGGCAATGGCATGTAAGTGATCTTCTATCAAGGTGAAGATTGTTGGGTTTGGTGATATAAAATCACCATTCTTTTGTTTTTTAAAGTTAATGGATTTTGTCTAAGGGTATTTTGGGTTATGTCATTTCTATAGTTTATGAGAAACAAAAAGGGTTCCTAGATGGTAGTTATTGTCTATAAAAAGGATTTATTTAAAAGGGGGTTTTCTCTTTTTTAAAGAGTAAGAAAATATTGAGTCTCTATGTGAGTAGTTTTCTTCTCTTATAAAATCTAGATGCTCAAGGTTCTTGAGGGTAATCTTCACATTGTAGTCATAATCATGTGATAATGGGAGTGAGATCAATTTCTTGTTTGGATTCTTACTAAAGTTAAGAGTAAAGATTTGGTAGGTTTCACCAGAGAGTTTGAGGTAAGTATAAACCTCCATTCTTGTAATTTCTTCATTAAGTAGTAGATTTCTACTTGCTGATTTGCCTATGGATGTAATCCCATTGTAGGTGAACCACGTATATCTAGTGTTGTGGTTTGCTCATTTCTCTATTTTCTTTATTACTTGCATTTGATTTGAAACATGTTTCTTAGGCTTTGGTTGTTGGAATTGATTACTTTGGTGTTAGAAGGGATTAATTTTCAATAATCAGATTTCCGTGTATGGCTTGAGATCTTTGTGGAGGATTTAGCAAAGATGCTTTTGAAGTACTATCATGAGTGTAGACACCCCAATTTGAACGTGGCCTATTCGAAAGGGCCCAAAAATACCAATTTTCCAAATAAATGGGCCAACGGGCTTTAAGGGCCCAAGTCATTGAAAAGTGACATTTTGATCCAACCAAGGCCCCTAAGACCTCCTAATGGTTTGGGGGGCCCACCAAGAGGACTCGGCCTACCCTCCGCTTTCCCAATATTCGCCGCTCCGCTTCCAAAACCAAAAACGCCAAATTTTAGATAAAGTTCACCAACGGGCCTAAAAAGCCTGATTTGCCAACAGGTGGCATTTTGGTTAATTCAATAATTTCAAAATCTAAAAAAAAATGGATAAAACTAAAAATGTGAGACTTGGGACACGTATCACTTTCTCTACCTTCACCGCTCCGTTCCCGAATCCAATTACCCTAAGCCCACAAACCCTTAAACACTCAAAAATACCTTTCTCACTCCCCCCTAACCTCAATCCCATATCACCTAAAATCTAAAACTAACCTATACCCAAAAAACCCATTCCAAGATAACTCACAACCAATTCCTAAAACCCAAAATCATTTCATTACCCAAGCCCAATGCCCCTAAGCCTAAGCCCATATCCAATTCATATCTAACCCACAATCCTAACCCATAAACCACAACTTACATCAACCAATCACTCTTTTATCATCAAAAGGTGACACATGTCATCACCCCCTCTATTCTCCCTTATCAAACCACCCAGTCCATCACTTTTCTCCAAAAAATTAACTACCCACATCACCTTTTCTCTAAAAAATCTCATCAACCCACACCCTCCTATAATCTACCCTCATTACTCCCTATAAACTTTCATTCTCTCAAATCAAACACCATCAACCCATACCCCCCTAACCTACCCTCATAATTTCCTAACCCCTATTCTCTCAAATCAAACACCTCCAACCCACACCTCCCCCTAACCTACCATCATCATACCTCTTCCTAATCTACCATCATCATTTCCTATAAACCCATTTCTACAACCTAAAACTACACCCATCCTCTCAAATCAAACACTCAATCTCTCCTATCAATTAAATATAAATCCCTAATCTCCACACATCTTGCCACATGTCACCATCTCCCTCACTCTCCCAACCACCCTCTTACACCCTCTATTCTTTTAAATCAAACACCACTCAATCAATCAACCACCCTCTTAAACACCCATTAGCTCACCTCACCAAACACTCCACCCAAATAGTTTGGGTAATATCCAAATCATTTAGATCAAAACACAATCCATTTACCCTCATTACATAATTATCCCTCTCCCAAATCCTAATTTCATACCCCCCACCTTTAAAACATATGTCATTTTCTACTCTCCCCCACTTTATCCCATTATATCCCTAAAATAACCCCTCAACATCTATAAATACCTCGTTCCTCTTCTCAAAAATGGGTCCCAACTCTAACTACAAAAAAATCTCTTACCAAGTCTCAGAAAAAATCACTCTACTCTCTACTCAACTCTCTACTCATCTCTTCACTACTTTCTCACACTAATTTAAAATGAGTTACATTCTCATAACTCACTAAGGACCTTAGAAGACATTGAAGAAGAAGAAGAAAAGAAAGATTGAAGTTTCAGGTGGGTGTAACAAAATACCCCTCTCTCTCTACCCTCTCATCTTCCCTCTTCTTTTATCCCATCCTCTCTTTATTTTATTTTAGATGGACTTAGGATGAATGCTTCCCCTCCCTTATCTTCGGTAGATCAGACTTCGGTCCGGTTGAACTTATAATGGTTGTAATCTCTTTTAAAATAAAACCAATTTTTGATCCCCAAACCATTTTTGAAGCCATTGGTATGAGGTCACTTCTCAACTCATGAGAATGGACCCTCAACCTTAGCCAATATTCTTTCAAATCACATTTAGTCCTCAAGGCTAAGGATCTATAAGGATCATTTCCATCAATGGGATGACCCTATAATCAAGCTAAAAATAAATCCCTACTTAGGGTACACATTATCAACATGTGGCACTTTATTTTTATTTTTGTATTTTCAATCATAATGATCGAGTTGAGTTGAGGTTATCGTAACTTGACGAGGAGAAAAGTGTGTTTAACACCTTCCCTTTTCTCCAACCGAGCCGTTTACCCCGAATCTCAAGGTTTGATTAGTTCTTATCCATTGTGAGTTACTACGTGCCAAAAATGTCACTTTTTAGAAAAATGTGCATCAGGTGACCATTCACACCCACTTACAAAATGAATGGTAGCGACTCCAATCCTTAGTAGATGTGACCATCGTAATCATGAAACCACGTATCTATAGTTGGCGACTCCACTGGGGAGCAAGGTTCTACTCTCGTGTAAACTCGATCACTTCCAAAAAATAAAAATAAAAAAATTAATTTAATTTACTAACATAGTTTGTGTTTGTTGTTCATGTTCTTTTCTTTTTTGTTTCAAGTGACATGTTGTAATATTTATTTTATTTTACTTCAAGGATATTTGTAAGGGGGTCGATAAAAGAAATAAATGAAAATGCACGTGTGCACTTGCGAGCATAGTCCCGTTGCACAATCACCCCACCCTCAATATATTTAGCCCCGATGCTTAGTAGTTCTATGACTTGAGATCGTTATTTCAAGTGTCGGGGATGAACACATCAAATCCGATCACCAACCAACGACGTGTGTACTTCGGTATGCATCAAGTTTAAAGATCGGGTAGTCGTGAAACCACCTACTAGCCGCATGCATGTGCCCAATTAGACAATGCTAGGACACAAGTTTCCAATTCTATATTGACCTTGGAAGCAACGTTGTAAATGTTTAATGTATTCGGGCCTCGAAACCCAAGTTGTAAGCCCACAATGGCAAGTTGTATAGGCTTAGGGATATGTCATGAAATACGGATGTAAAAAAAAAGAAAATTTTGTTTGCTCATTTTGTTTTCGACATCAGTCTTGACAATTTTTATTGTCAAGTTTATTTTTCTTTTGATGTTTAAGGCTTAAAAATGCTTAAATTGATCATTTTTTTAAAACTTAGGGCCTACTCATCGTCGCCCTTCTTTGTTTGATCAAAATAGAACTCGCATGCATTCTATCAATCAAAGTTGGCCCTACCTCACATGGTACACTATCAATCTCACCTACAATCAAATCCGTTACCTTCCATCATCAAACATAAAAAATGGGTCCACGACCCAGATCCATTTCAACTGGGTGCACGACCCAGATCTACTACAACTGGGTCCACAACCCGGATCCACTTCCAAATGGGTCCATGACCCAGATCCACTACAACTGGGTCCACGACCCAGATCCATTTCAACTGGATTCACGACCCAGATCACTACAACTGGGTCCCAGACCCAGATCCACTACAACTGGGTCCACCACCCAGATCCATCCAACTGGGCCCACGACCCAGATCCATTTCAACTGGGTTCACAACTCAGATTCATTTTCAACTGGGTTTACGACCCAGATCCATTACAACTAGGTTCACGACCAAGATCCATTTTAACTTGGTCCATGACCCAGATCCATATCCATTTTACTAGGTCCATGACCCAGATCCACCTCAACAGGGTCCACGACCCAGATCCAGTTCAACTGAGTCCATGACCTAGATCCATATCCATTTTAACTGAGTCCATGATCCAGATCCATATCCATTTTAACTGGGTCCACGACCCAGATCCATATTCATTTTAACTGGGTCTACGACCCAGATCCACCTCAACAGGGTGCACGACCTAGATCCATTTCAACTGGGTTCACAACCCATATCCACCTCAACGGGGTCCACAACCCAAATCCATTTCAACTAGGTTCACAACCCAGATCCGTTTCAACTGGATCCACAACCCAAATCTATTTCAACTAAGTCTAAGACCGAGATCCACTACAAATCGGATCCATATCCAATTTCGAACTAAGTCCATGATCTAACAAAAATAACAATCGATCAATCAACTCAACTAAATCCAATCTTTTCAACAAAAAAAAAGATTTAAAAGCACTAATTGCAGTCCTTGATCAAAATTGGTGCCTAGAAAAATCTTGCCCTATTGATACGAGGGGGATAAACTACGTCTATTCAAGGAAATGAGGTCATTTAAGAGTGCCATTGTGCACCGCCTCTTCCCTGGAGATCTGTCTGGCCAGCGTTGATTTCAGATAACTGAATTGAAGGCTACCAAAAACATTAGTTATTCCAACTCAATTTATTTCAGAAACTATCTTTTAAAATATTTTATCGACTCTGTGTCAATGCTAGTTCTGTGCTGATGAAATTACTGTTTTAAAATATTTTACTGACTCCGTGTTGATGCCAGCTCTGTGCTGATGAAATCATTTTTAAATATTTTACCGACTACGGGTCGATGCCAGCTCCATGCTGATGAAGTCATCTTAAAGTTATACCGACTCTGTGTCGATGCCAGGTCCGTGCTAATGTAATCTCGTTTTCAAAATATTTTACCGACTCCGTGTCGATGCCAGCTCCATGCTGATGAAATCGTTTTTAAAGTAATACTGACTCCGTATCGATACTAGCTCCGTGCTGATGCCAACTCTGTGTTGATGCCAACTCTGTGCTGATGCCGACTCCGTGTCGATGCCAGCTCCGTGCTGAGATAATTCTTTTTTTCAAAAAATAAATAAATAAAATAAAATTTATCGACTCCGTGTCGATGTCAGCTCTGTGCTGATGCCAACTCTGTGTTGATGCCGACTCCGTGTCGATGCCAGCTCCGTGCTGATGTCGACTCTGTGTGATGCCAGCTCCGTGCTGAGATAATTCTTTTTTCAAAAAGAAAAAAAAATAAAATAAAAAAATATTTTATCTACTCCATGTCGATACCAGCTCTATGGTGATGAAATTCCATTTTTCAAATGTTTTACTGACTCCGTGTCGATGCCAGCTTCGTGTTTATCCCATCCTGTTGATGCCAACTTTGTGTTGATGCCGACTCCGTGGTCAATGCTAGCTCCGGGTTGAGATAATTTTTTTTTTCAAAAAAAAAAAAAAAAAAAAAAATATATATATATATATAATATATATATATATATATTATATATATATATATATATATATATATATATTTTACTGACTCCGTGTCGATGCCAGCTCCGTGCTATGAAATTTTCTTTTTCAAAATGTCTCCGACTCCGTGTCTATGCCAGCTCCGTGCTGATGCCAACTCCATGTTGATGCCAGCTTTGTGCTGATATAATTATTTTCAAAAATACATAATCCAGCTCCGCGCTGATGCCAACTCCATGTTGATGCCGGCTCCGTGCCGAGAGACCATTTGTTTTAAAACTCGTTTACCTTATAATAAATAACTTGACCCGACCTAATAAAAACATCATGCATCTTTATTTTTGTAAACAAAATAATAACGCTTGGTCTTCTATACCAAGAAAAGATGGTAAGTACCGTGTTAGCCAACGCTAGCATCATACAAGCCCAAACAATGCAGCACCATGCATCCGGAATCAAATCAGGATCTACCCGAGCAACCTCTGTAAGGACCACAGACTACTATGCCTCCCACAGTGCCAGAATACCAATGGCCCCCATTCTATATTCCACAAAATCGACTACCCACTGTGGTTATTCCTGATGATGAATGCGAGTATAGGGCCATAGAGGCCAAAAGTGCGACTGATGAAAAATTAGCTCAAAAAATTGAGTCTCTACAGGAAGAGATGAGAAGAATGAAATGCCTAAATACTATGAGTGAAACTCGGTTCAAAGACCTCTGTTTCTACCCAAATGCTCAATTACCGACCAAGTTCAAGTGTCCGAAATTCAAAAATATAATGGAGTGGAGTGCCTACTGTCACACTTGAAATTATACTGTGGATCCATGTGCCAATATGGCGAAGATGACAGGCTGTTGGTACAATTGTTTTAAAGGAGTTTGATGGGGTCGGCACTCAGATGGTTCTCTGGATTAGACCACACACTCATTAAGAGTTGGCAAGACCTGGTAGAAATGTTCTGGCACAATTACTGATTCAATACGGATATTGGCCTAGATCGAAACGACATGGCGAAGATGACAAGGAAACAGAGAGAAACGGTGAAAGAATATGCACAAAGATGGCGAGAGCCAACCTCACAAGTAAGGCCTGCAATGACCGAGCAAGAGATGAATACTACGTTTACCTCAACACTAGGGCACACCTTCTATACTCACCTGGTAGGGCACACTATAGGCACGTTCTCAAATCTGGTAAAAGTAGCAGATCGGGTCGAGGATGGGATCCGAATTGGTCTGATGTTCAATTTTACAAGCTTAGGGGTAGCAACAGAGATCCCATTTCAGAGAAAACTAGTGCCAATAGCAAAGAAAAGAGAAGAAACACAAGTTAACAATGTACAACCAAGCCAACCACTCTTTATACCGGTACCAGTACCGAGACCACAAGCTCCGTCAACTTCATAAACCCCAATGCCTCTACCAGTCTGGAACCCCGTATCTCAGAACCAGTTCAGGGCAAATCCTCCACCAGTGGTACCACAGTATGGGCAAGGTTAGCAAGCGCGGCCTAATAGAGTTAACAGGGTACTTACCAAGTTGCCAATGACATTATCAGAATTACTCCCAACATCATAATTACTAGATGGACCTGCCAACTCATCCCAACAACAGAACATCAACCAAAACCCTCTACCTACTCATAATGGAGGGGGAAATAGGCATGGAGTACATGTCATTCACGAAGAACTCGACTTCAATCCATCAGATCTAATAACTCCTATAGGGGCAAAAATCAGGGTCCATTTAACAAAGAAAGCATGAACGTCCACAATCAACACAGTCAACCATTACACGACAACTCCACATCGAAATACATGACCGCCACTCATATTGGCTGACCTCACCATTCACCCCTAAAATTGATAAAAACTAATCTACTACAGAAAATCCAAATCCGGGGATCATGTTACGGGGTTGGAAGGTGTTAGGCACCAACCCCGCCCGGCCATTGCCGATCTCTACTTATCCCAAATAAAGTTACATCGCTAATGACAAATCTAGATTAAAAAAATAATAAAAAAAGCTTACCTTCGATCTACAAAAGTGTTATTCCCTCAGATCTGATGAGAATGGCTCCTTATACCGTATTCCTTACTTTGTTCTATCTCCGGATCTGATTCTTGATCTCCGAGGTAAGGTATCTCCTTCTTGGATCTGGGTGCTTCGAATTTGTTATGGATTTTTGAGATGTTTTTCAGAGGTTTTTGGGTGTTTTGAGGCTAAAATCGGAGTAGGGGTGTTAGGGAAGGAGTTGTGGCTCCAAAATTAGGATTTTGGAGAGGCTGTGGAGGCTTCTTTACCTACTTTTCCTAGGGTTTTTTCTTTGATACGAAAATAGGGTGTGGACGCTCTTATTTATAAAGTTTTTAGAAGCATTAGGGTTTGATTAGGGTTTCTTTTAAGGTTTCAATTAGGGTTTTGACTTAGTCTTTAGGGTTTTGACTTTAGTCTTATGAGATTGATTTGATTAATTTAGATTAGGTTTTGATTAGGGTTTGACCTTGGTCTTATGAGATTGACTTGATTAGATTAGGGTTTTGATTTAGGGTTTTGACCTTAGTCTTATGAAATTGACTTGATTAGTATTTTGATTTAGGGTTTTGACTTTAGTCTTATGAGATTGACTTTAATACTTTGACTTTAGTCTTTCTTGGTTGACTTTAATGTTTTGACTTTAGCCTTACTTGACTTTAGTCTTACTGATTGACCTTAATGTTTCTTTTTACATTTTTTTATGATTTATTTATTAATTTGAAAATTTTAATTATTAAAGTTATAAAATTACCATTTTGCCGTCGGAGAGGATTTTTTACGTTTTAAGTCATTTTTCAATATTCCAGGATGTTTTAGAATCAGTTTTTCGTAAGGAATTCAATGGAAATGTTGATTTTTGTCATTTATGAAATTTTTTGTGTGAAATGATCATGAATTTTATGAGGGGTATTTTCATAATTTTGTCGAATTTTGTGAAAATTGGTGAAGTGGTTTATTTGGTTTCGATTTGTTGTTTTATGTGTTTGAATGGATTTTCTTAAGTGTAATGTAGGCTCTAGGATTGTTTTGATGTTAGGGGTATTTTGGTAATTTGGTCATTTTTAGTGATTTTTATCGTGAAGCTTCTTTTTGGTCTGCAAGATGATGATTTCTATGTTTCTGGGGTCGTATTTTCCTAGCGTAGCATGGTTTCTAAGTTTTGACAGTAGTTCGAGATATCTCATCCGAATTTCTGAAACATATCTGGAAAAAATAAAGCATTGGAATAGACATCCATCATTGGATGCAAAAATGGGGTATCTACAGATGCCCCTCTTTGGCAGAGGGTTGAAGCAACTAGATAGCAAATCTATTTTGGTAGATAGTGCGATATCCGAATGCCAAAGCTAGTGACAGTTCATTTTACATCCTGATTTAACAATTCGTCGGGGCGTTGGGATCCTTGAGCGTAAAACTCTCCTCGGACTAGAAAAATGTCAGGTCCTTGAGCGCGAGCTCTCACTGGCAGTGTCAGATCCTTGAATTTTAGAAAATTCTCCTTGACTGATGTAACAACTGTGCAAGTGTGTGGGCTCAAAATCTGAGATAGATTTCAAAGAGTTTGAATTGGAAATGAGTAAAAAATGAAGTAAATTTAAACTGAGCATAATTCCGATAAAGCCCTCGACGGCAACTGAGCATAATTCAAAGAAAACCCTTGGCGGCATCTGAGCATAGTTCCGAGAAAGCCCTCGGCAGCAACTGAGCATAATTCCAAGAAAACCCTTGGCGGCATCTGAGCATAGTTCCGAGAAAACCTCGACGGTAACTGAGCATAGTTCCGAGAAAACCCTCGGCGGCATCTGAGCATAGTTCCGAGAAAACCCTCGGCTGTATCTGAGCATAATTCCAAGAAAACCCTAGCGGCATCTGAGCATAATTCGAGAAAACCCTCGGCGACATCTGAGCATAATTCCAAGAAAACCCTTGGCGGTATCTGAGCATAATTCCGAGAAAGCCCTCGGCGGTAACTGAGCATAATTCCAAGAAAACCCTCGGCGGCATCTGAGTATAATTCCAAGAAAACCCTCTGCGGCATCTGAGTATAATTTCAAGAAAACCCTTGGCGGCATCTGAGCATAATTTCGAGAAAACCCTCGGCGACATCTGAGCATAATTCCAAGAAAACCCTTGGCGGTATCTGAGCATAATTCCGAGAAAGCCCTCGGCGGCAACTGAGCATAATTCTAAGAAAACCCTTGGCGGCATTTGAGCATAGTTCTGAGAAAACCCTCGACGGCATCTGAGCATAATTCCAAGAAAACCCTTGGCGGCATCTGAGCATAGTTCCGAGAAAACCCTCGACGGCATCTGAGCATAATTCCAAGATAACCCTTGGCGGTATCTGAGCATAATTCTGAGAAAGCCCTCGGCGACAACTGAGCATAATTTCAAGAAAACCCTTGGCGGCATCTGAGCATAGTTCCGAGAAAACCCTCGGCGGCATCTGAGCATAATTCTAAGAAAACCCTTGGCGGCATCTGAGCATAGTTCCAAGAAAACCCTCGGCGGCATCTGAGCATAATTCCAAGAAAACCCTTGGCGGCATCTGAGCATAGTTCTGAGAAAACCCTCGGCGGCATCTGAGCATAATTCCAAGAAAACCCTTGGCGGCATCTGAGCATAGTTCCAAGAAAACCCTTGGCGGCATCTGAGCATAGTTTCGAGAAAACCCTCGGCGGAACTGAGCATAATTCTAAGAAAGCCCTTGGCGGCATCTGAGCATAATTCCGAGAAAACCCTTGGCGGCATCTGAGCATAATTCCAAGAAACCCTTGGCGGCATCTAAGTATAGTTCCGAGAAAACCCTTGGCGGTATCTGAGCATAGTTCCAAGAAAACCCTTGGCGGCATATGAGCATAATTCCAAGAAAACCCTTGGCGGCATCTGACTGAGTATAATTGAGAATGAAGGAATAAATTTGGAAAGAATGATTGAAATGAATTCTGGAAAAGAGGGTTGAATCCGGGAATGAATAGATCTAGGACATAATAGATGCCCTATCTCCTATGTGAGATCTAAAATGCATGTGTTTGAACCTCAAGGTTTTATCCAAAAATTTTATAAATTTAAAACCTGAGTTTGAACCTCAAGAGTTTTTCGAAAAACTGTTATCAAGAGGGTAACATTAAGTTTGGAGTTCTCATTATCTTTTAGGATTAACATTGCTCAAAAACAAAATGTCCCTAGTTTGACAATAAACATGGCATTGAACACATCATTAAAAAATGCCCCTAGTATAAGGGGGGAATTACATATTTAGAGGAAAAAGAAAAATGCCCCTTGTATGAAGGTTTGAAATATTTGATTACCACAAGCACAATAAAGATCCAACTTTTAATTTTGATTAATTTTATTAAAGATTTTGAGTCAGGCTCAAGAGAACAAAATATTTCCTTTTGAGACTCATCATAAAATTCACCATTGGTTCACTTGGGGAAGTAAGAATTTTCAGATCGATCGTAGACAAGATACTTGTGACTTCTGAATCTATGCCTGGTTTAAGCTGAGTATTGAACTTGATTATTCAGATTTCTGATGTTTCAGCTTGACTTGCTCTCAGCTTGGGATTTTATTCTATTTTTTTTTGTATTACTCTAACTTTTGCCTAGATCGCCTTTCCAGGTTTTCAATCTATCGAGCTTGCTTTAACTTTTGCCTAGATCGCCTTTTCAGGTTTTCGATCTAGCGAGCTTTTTCTTTTTTCTTGGCTCTGATTGTTGCCAAAGTTGTCCTTTCAGATTTTCAACTTTGCGAGCTTGCCTTAATTTTTGCCTAAGTCGCCCTTTTGGGGTTTTCAACTTAGCAGGCTTCATCATTTTTTTTTATCTTTTTCTTCTCTTCTGAAGTTCTAAATTACTGTCTGATCATGCTTCGCTACCCTCCTTGACTTTTTCACACGGTACTTAGGAGACTTTTATAGGTAGGCTTGGGACTAGGCATAAAAAGAAAGGAATTTTGAGGCTCAAAAACCCAAATGCCCCTTGTGTGGCATTTCATTTAAAATTTTTTTTTGAACTTTTCTTCCCCATTTTGGATGATATTTCTTTTTCTTTTGAATTTTTTTCTTTTTAGATTTTTCCTTTGTTGGGGAATCTATATATATTTTTTTATTTTGATGTGGTCGGGCCTGAAGTAACTTCTCAGGTTGCCTACGTACCCCAAATTTTTGGGATCAGACTAAAACGTAGTTCAGATATTCCCTCCCCTAGGTTAGGTGATCAGGCTAAGAAATAAAAGGCATAATTTTTCTCTTTTTGAACAGGCTGCAAAAGGGGTTGAGAAAAGAGAATAAAGAACTAGGTAATAAGAAAATTGATTCGACCAAAAATGGCCTCCTTAAATGTAGTACCGTTTGATTTGGTCAAGGTTAGTTGGTTCTGGTAACTCGATTCCATCATGATCTTGAAGTCTGACAGCTTTTCCTGATAGTATTTTCTTAATGAATGAATTTCTCCAATTGGGTTCAGACTTTCTCCTATAGTCGAGGAGGAGTGTTCAATTTTCTTTGAAGTCTGATAGTTAAATCCTTGACTTGTAAATGATGAGCTTTGACCTTTTTGTCAAATGCACGGGTGACTCTTCTTAGATAAGCTTGCACATGGTACAGGGCTTTAACTCGTTTTCTTCGATCAAGTTTAATTCTTCATACTGCTGTCGAACCCAATCTGTTTCTAACAAATGATTTTCCAACAAGATCCTGAGAGATGAAATTTCCATTTCAACTGGCAAGACTACTTCCATGCCATACACTAAGGAGTAGGGAGTAGCTCCAGTAAAGGATCGAATTGAAGTTCAATATGTCCATAGCGTGAATGATAATTTTTCTGACCAATCTCGATGTGATTGACATATTTTCCTGATGATAGTCTTGAGACTCTTACTAACTGCTTCAACCGTTCCATTGATCTGAGGATGGTAGGGGGATGATTTGTGTTTCCGGATCTTCAACTTTAAACATAGAGTAATGATTTATGCTTTGAAGTACGACCCATTATCAGAGATCAGTTCAAAAGGTACCCCCATATCGACTGATAATATGTGATATAAAACTCAAGATGTAGTAAGGATAGTGCTGATACATTTTATAACATCTTCTTTGATTCCATCGATATAGACGAGTATCTATTCCGTGTTGAACAACACCCAAGCTTGTACCTAACATACCCTCATATGATCACACGAACAAGTCTTTTGAAATTTCTGAGTAAATTCATTATCCCCTGGTGTTCCTTTATGGATAAGATGGTTTCTATTTGAATCTCTTTAAGAATTATTTTTTGTTTCAAGGTCAAAGACCTTTCCTTTCTCGATTAAAGGTTGAGCCCAACTCTTATCTTCTTGTTCAAAAACGAAATCTATCAAATTATTAGTTAATTCGTTAATGCGCTCGAGGTATTCAAAAATTTCCTTTATCCGATCAATTTCAGATGGGACAACAGACACCTCTATAGACTCGATGAACTAACTTGACTCAATAGGAAAGAGTAGACTCAATCTAAGGAAGACATGACATTGCTGAAAAAAGGGACTCGAGCTAACCTAAATGACTCTTGAAAACTCAAGATAAGTACTCATACGAGTTTGATTAGGACTGAGGACTGAGATATTGCTTATAACCGGTAGGATTGAAGCACTATGATCTTTAAAGAACAACTGGACGATGTTGAGAAATTTTGAGGTCATTTCTGACTGTTTGACTTGATATTGACATTTACTCTAACTGACCGGATTTACAGCCCTAGCTAGACGATAGACGATTGAGCTTAGATACAATGATAACCCTTAAACCTCTTTGAAGGTGAATTTAACCAATTTCAGTGTCACCCCCTTGATAACATTTTAAATGAACCCTGAGATTTTATTGAATTTTGTGCACCAATCCATTAAAAAATTCATCCATTCAATGATTATTCAGAAGAAAAATAATTATGTTGCACTCTTGAAAAATATTGGAAAATAATGTTTTTATTTCACAAATCTGATTATTTTTTTGCAACATTTTTTGGTAGTTTTCCAAGGTCCATAAAAACTTTTCATGCAAAAATAGATCTTTTGCAAATTATTTTTCCTTCTTTTTCTTTTCTTTTGGAAAACATTTTCTTCTGGAAAATATTTTTTCTCTGGAAAATAGTTTTTTATTTGGAAAGTATCTTCTCTTGGAAAATATTTTTTGGAAAACGTTTTTTCTTAGAAAACATTTTTTTTTTAGAGAATAATACTTTTTTTGGAAAACACTTCTTTTGGAAAATATTTTTTCTGGAAAATACTTTCCCTTTGTAAACTATTTTTCTTCTTTGAAAATTTGATTTCTATTTCGATTTAAATGGCCCGGTCCATCAGGATTGTTGGATCGAGTTGGGCTGGGTCATTTGCAAGAGATGGATTTTTTATTGGGTCGGTGCACCCATTTTGATTTTCAAAAATAACATTTTTTATCCTTGAGGACAATCATACACTCTGATCTCATCATTCACATACATCCATTTCATCATTCACATGCATTCTGATCTCATCATTCACATATATTCATATCAATCACAAAGTCTCATAAGATTCCATTCAATGAACAACCCGGGAACACCCACGATAAGTTCGAGTCGTGACCTACTGGGAAGGTTTCTAGACTCTAAGCTTACTACGTGCAATGCATTTTTATCTGGCCACCCTTGCCCAAGCACACCTATATACCTTTCGATACGTGGTGACTTGGTTTGATATACCGTATAGGTGATAATCTAAAACCTCAATTCACTTCTCTGAAGCCAAAAACAGCCAGTTTGATCTCCAGTTGAGAGGTGGCGCACAATGCTGAGCAAGGGCCCACTTAAATACCTCTCGTTTAAAATAGACGTAGTCTATCCCCCTCATACAGTAGGGTACAGCGGGGCAAGATCTGCTTAGGCACCGGTTTTGACCAAGAAGTGCAATTGATACACTTAGATTATCTTTTATACCTACGGGTACGAGTCAAGGGTTGTAGCTTTCATAAATGGTTTGGCATCCCACGAGGGGACCGACCACGTACTAGTACTACGTTGGCAATCGGGACATGTGACTGTGACTGTGTGGCTCACAATAGGTCAAAGGCTCAAGTCGCTCCAGCCTGGGTGCATCAATATACCTCTCAGAATCATCTGATCAGACGGTATTGATGCCCCCAGTTTGATATACCCTAAGGTACGTGACTGGAGTTGTGGTTTTCATGAATGACGTCGCATCTCCGAAGAGATCGGGCCACGCACTAGTGCCACGTTGGCAATATGGGACGTGTAAGTGAGTAAAACAGTAAACGTGCTTGTGGTGTGTGCAAAACAGGGTGGGGTGTGCTCGGGGCCTTTTCCAAACACGTGGGCCCATGGGCTAGATTATGTCATCACATATCAAATGAATATTGATCAAGAAAATAATCCCAAACCCATCACATCGAAATTAAGATGAAATCAAACACATCACAAATATATCTGTCAAGATCATGGCAAATCAATTAATGAGCATGGCGTATAATAATTGATCAAACAAACATTGCAATAGGCATAATTTTTATAATTTTTAAGGTCCAATCAATGATCACTTTTGGGTGATCCAAAATAAATCGAGATTCCAATAGGTGTTACATTGATGATAGAATGACAATGGTTGAGATGAGCTCACTCTCAAGAACATTAATTGTGCCAACATTAGATAAATTCATATTTTCTGTGAATTAGGAAAATACAATCTGAATTTGCATCGATGATATCTAAGGCTCCCGATAACGAAATCGAGTGAACTCAAGTTCTAAATTAATCTAATCGATGAGATCTACATTTTATTAATAGGTGTCCAGACTTAGTTCTCAACAGAATGTTCTGTAAAAACGTTTTAACGTTGTTGTCCCAACCTTCATTCAGAAACAATTCCAGATTTACAGATTGAACTTGCATCGATGATATCTAAGGCTTCTGATAACGAAATTGAGTGAACTCAAGGTCTAAATTAATCTACTCGATGAGATCTACGTTTTATTAATAGGTTCCCAGACTTAATTCTCACTAGAATGTTCTGTAAAAAAGTTTTAACGTTGCTGTCCCAACTTTCATTCAGAAATAATTTCAGATTTACAGATTGAACTTGCATCGATGATATCTAAGGCTTCCGATAACGAAATTGAGTGAACTCAGATTCTAAATTAATCTACTCGACGAGATCTATGTTTTATTAAGAGGCTCCCAGACTTAATTCTCACTAGAATATTCTCTAAAAACGTTTTAATATTTCTGTCTAACCTTCATCATTCCATCATTTTCATAGGTCAATTTGAATCTTTCATTATTTAGGGGTCATCAAAAAGTGATCTTTAATTGGAAAAAAAAATGCAATACCCAAAATCATCTACAATCAAGACAAAAAATAAATAAACAGAAAAAATAAATAAATCCAACTAAATAATAAAAAAAAACTAGGTCATCTTGGCAATGCTCCCATACTTGGGGTTTTTTAAGTTTGATCCTCAATAGTCCCCAGTGGAGTCGCCACTGAAAGCGCCCTCGATCCGCGGGTGCGCGGATCCGCTTTTGACCCTTGAGGTTTGGGAGTCGCCACCTAGTTATTGTGGTCTAGGAACCAAACTGACTCTAAAATTGATAAAAACTAATCTACTACAGAAAATCTGAATCCGGGGATCATGTTACGGGGTTAGGCACCAACCCCGCCCGGCCATTGCCGGTCTCTACTTATCCCAAATAAAGTTACATCGCTAATGACAAACCTAGATTAAAAAAATAATAATAAAAACTTATCTTCGATCTGCAAAAGTGCTATTCCCTCAGATCTGGTGAGAATGGCTCCTTGTACCGTATTCCTTACTTCGTTCTATCTCCGGATCGGATTCCTGATCTCCGAGGTAAAGTATCTCCTTCTTGGATCTGGGTGCTTCGAATTTGTTATGGATTTTTGAGATGTTTTTCAGAGGTTTTTGGGTGTTTTTTAGGCTAAAATCGGAGTAGGGGTGTTAGGGAAGGAGTTGGGACTCCAAAATTGGGGTTTTGGGGAGGCTATGGAGGCTTCTTTACCTACTTTTCCTAGGGTTTTTTCTTTGATACGAAAATAGGGTGTGGAGGCTCTTATTTATAAAGTTTTTAGAAGCATTAGGGTTTGATTAGGGTTTCTTTTAAGGTTTCAATTAGGGTTTTGACTTAGTCTTTAGTGTTTTAATTTAGGGTTTTGACTTTAGTCTTATGAGATTGATTTGATTAATTTAGATTAGGGTTTTGATTTAGGGTTTTGAGCTTGGTCTTATGAGATTGACTTGATTAGATTAGGGTTTTGACCTTAGTCTTATGAAATTGACTTGATTAGTATTTTGATTTAGGGTTTTGACTTTAGTCTTATGAGATTGACTTTAATACTTTGACTTTAGTCTTTCTTGGTTGACTTTAATGTTTTGACTTTAGCCTTACTTGACTTTAGTCTTACTTGATTGACCTTAATATTTCTTTTTACATTTTTTAATGATTTATTTATTAATTTTGAAAATTTTAATTATTAAAGTTGTAAAATAACCATTTTGCCCTCGGAGAGGATTTTTTACGTTTTAAGTCATTTTTCAATATTCCAGGATGTTTTAGAATCAGTTTTTCGTAAGGAATTCAATGGAAATGTTGATTTTTGTCATTTATAAAATTTTTTGTGTGAAATGATCGTGAATTTTATGAGGGGTATTTTTGTAATTTTGTCAAATTTTGTGAAAATTGGTGAAGTGGTTTATTTGGTTTCGATTTGTTGTTTTATGTGTTTGAATGGGTTTTCCTAAGTGTAATGTAGGCTCTAGGATTGTTTTGATGTTAGGGGTATTTTGGTAATTTGGTCATTTTTAGTGATTTTTATCGTGAAGCTTCTTTTTGGTCTGCAAGATGATGATTTCTATGTTTCTGGGGTCGTATTTTCCTAGCGTAGCGTGGTTTCTAAGTTTTGTCAGTTCGAGATACCTCATCCGAATTTCTGAAACATATCTCGTAACAAAATAAAGCATTGGAATAGACATCCATCATTGGGAAATTTTGCGATCGGGTTGACGAGTTGATTAATCAGGCGGATGCAAAAATGGGGTGTCTACAATATACCATACACCCCATCCTCACGTCCACCACTCGTCATTCCATACAATCCACTAACCCCTCAAGTAGCTCCTCCACCACCACTACATCTAAATCATCACCACCACTTCTTATTCTCAATGTAAAACTTTGATCCATCCCCAATCACCATACGCACACCTAAACCCTTCTCCTATAGTTCCAACCAAGCAGTTCCTTGAAGTTACGAGACAACCATCACCACGTCGGCAGGGGTCGAGACAATGTAAAAAGCAATGGTGGCCGACATTGGCCATATGACAAGAACAGGAAGGTGTCAGAGGGCACCGGTAAAAAGAATAAGCATCGGGGAGGAGGTGAAAGAAACAACAAAGGAGACAGAGGATGATAGGAGAAGAAAGGAAAAGGGTAAGGGCAAGATGAATGAGGACAACAAGGAAAAAGGAAAGGCAAAAGTGACAGACAAAGAGGCTGTAGACTTTAGTAAGCTTATTCACAAGAGTGAGCATAATATTGTGGACCAGCTAAACAAATAGCCTGCTCAGATCAGCATTATGGGTCTCTTACAAAAGTCTGAAAAACATGAAGAAGTATTGTTGAGAGTCTTGGGAAAGTCACACGTACCTCAACCATTTTGCCAGCACAGTTAGAATAGACAGTTGGTCAGATTATGGCCCCCAATCCCATAATCTTCATAGAAAGTGAGTTCGTGCCAGAGGAAAGAGGACACGTTGAGCCACTAAATATTATGGTTATGTGCAAGGGCATGATGGTAGCCAGAGTACTGATTGATAATGGATCAGCCCTCAATGTCTGTCCCCTTGAAATCTTTCGAAAGCTTAACGCTGATTGGTCGCATGTCAAGCCCAAAAACAAGGTTGTTCGAGGTTTCGATAGCTCGAGAAGTGACTCTTTGGAAAATGTAGATTTATCGATCACAATAGGTCCTTGCACCTTCGAGGTAACATTTGAGATCATGGAGATACCGACAACCTTCAATTTACTACTGGCCAGGTCGTGGATCCATATAGTAGGGGTTGTACCTTCCTCGTTGCATCAAAGAGTCAAATTTATCATGGGATAGATGATGATATCAGTATTAGCAAAAAAATCTTATCCCAGCTGGGAGAAATCCAGATGTGCCGTTTATTTTCGAAACGACGAAAGACAAAGCACTCTACCATTCATATCAATTCGCTACTGTCAATCATGTGGAGAAGGGAAAAGAGAAGGTGAAAGCGAAACTATCAAGGGCAAATCTGATGGTTGGGCGAGTTCTGAAGAAAGCAGGTTACTGGCCCAGACAAGGGTTGGGATCAGGAGGAAAAGGGAGAACTACGCCGGTCGAAGCAAAAAAGCACACTCCTTATTTCGACCTAGGGTTTAGGCCCACGAAAAATGATATAGCAGAAATGAACGATAAGAAAAAAGAACTTCGACTAGCGAGAAAGCAAAATCGTGAACCAAATGTCTAGAGTCTGGGCAGAGTTCCGCATATCAGTGTCAGCTTTCAAAATCACAAATTAGACCCGACAACTTATCAGAACCACCGATAGCAAAACTAGCAAAAAAGCCAAAAACGATAAATTTCAAACCTGTGCACATTCAAAAAGACTCAGTCATTGAATCCCGATCCCCCTTAGTAGAAGGCATTGATGTTCTATTCAATGGGGATTCCGATGAAAGTCCATCAAAGACCGCTCTAGAATCCACCAAAGTGGAAATCACTACAAGCCAAGGAAAATAGTCACCCTTCTCCAACGGCATTGACTGGGCATCAATCGTCTTCCCATCGATTTTGGGAGGGACTATGCCCCAAGCTGACAAAGATCAATCGGAGATAATGGTTATCTCCGAACCACCGACCAAATCACCTTACAAATCACTTTCTTATCTCATCTGCCCCCTCAGAGAAGGGGAAGTTTTGAACAATTGGGAGGAATTCCCATTAACCCTTCAGGCTATGGAGGCCTAAAAAAAATGCCATTAGACAAATCTAGTTTGCTTGAGGATCGTAATGAGTCATCATCCTCGAGGAAAGACTATTTTGAGGGCTCCCTATCTTTATTGACGAATTTACATGATTGTTCTTCTTATTTCAAGTATCCAAAAAATCACAAAAAAACAAATATTCATCAAAAATAAAAAATTTCTCAAAAGACAAAAAAATCAAAAACCTTTCAAAATTGCAAAAAAATAGATATTTTCCAAAAAACAAAAAAAGAGTTTTCAAGGGATTTTTCTAGATCAAATGAGTACCCAGATAAGACATAATTTGAAGGGACGAGTATGATTTCGATCTTGAACTCGACTTCGACCTCATGGGGGTCGAAGAAGAATTTGAGGACGAAATGGAATGCCCCCCAAAGAAATTAAAGACTTGGTAGAGCGTCACGAAAAGGGTGTTCAGCCAAACATTGAGGATATAGACTCAATCAATCTTGGTACCGAAGATGACTCACGAATCGTCAAGATCGGAGCCTTACTGACACAACAACAAAATGAACAAATGATAAAAACTCTTACAAGATTATCAAGACGTCTTCGCATGGTAGTACAGGGATATGCCTGATTTAGATACAAATCTTGTTATCCACAAGTTGCCAATTGCTTCTGGAAGCAAACCGATCAAACAGAAACTGAGAAAGCTAAAACTAGAATGGACCCTCAAGGTCAAAGATGAGGTCAAGAAGCAGTTCGAAGCAGGGTTTCTTGCAGTCTCTACATACCTGAGTGATTAGCTAACGTATGCAAGTGTGTTGACTATTGATGAGTGTCTCCAAACACTCAATTATACGCACATTTTCCGGATATTTATCTTGATTTTTGTACCTATTTCTCTATATTAAGATAATAATCATGATAAGCCTCAAACCACCACGTTGCATGTTAATTAGGCTTAATTATATATAAATAAATTCATTTACTAGATAAATCTAATTACGTGTGTTTCTTGTGCAGAAAATCAACAATTTGGAATCAAAATCTCAAGGCAAAAGCATTTAGGCCCACTTTGGAATGCCCTAACACTTTGGAATGCCCTAATCCTTTGGAATGCCCTAATCCTTAACTCATATTCTCCTCTTTTATCTTTTTGTGCAAAGAAAAGTGGAGGCTACTTTTAGACTCTTCTACACACATTTTTCTCTATAAATAGAGCCTTCATTTCTAGAGAAAGGGTCCCATCTTGGTTTTCTTATCCAAGACTCCTTTATCTAAGGCTCTTTGCCTATTCTCTTATTTTTTGTATTTTCATTTTCTAGTTATTTTCTTTTGGTTAACAAGTCTTGTAAGAAGTAGAAGAAGAAGAAGTTGTAATTTTCTCCATGAAATAAATAAAAGTTCTTTCATCTCTTGTCTTCCCTCTCTTGCAATGACATTAGGCTAAGTTCCCCTCCATTGGAGAGTGGAAAAGCCTAGAGCAAGTTCTTGTGTTATTTCTAATTTTATGCCTTTCTTTTATTTAAAATGCTTATGAATTCTCTTTAAATTTCTTGCACATTTTATTCTTAATATAGATACTTTATGCTTAGATTAGATCAAGATAAAGTATGCTTAAATTAGATAATTTGTAGTAAGAAGTTCTCAAGAAATTCTACTTTGTTTTTGTTCCTTTATTTCATTTTAATTGCAAAACTTTCCGATCTAAGGAGCTAACACCAAGCCCTTATGATTGAGTTATAAAAGGCTAGAGACTAGAAATTGCTCATTAACATGTTTTAGGTAGATCCACCTCCAATGGTGTTTTAATTCATAAGTTTACTTGCTTTTAATTTCATTTACTTTAGTTTATTTTCTAGCAATTTTACATCTTCTTATAAGTTCAAAAATACAAAGAAAAACAGTTTTAATTCCTTTTAGTTAATTTGAATTTTATCTTCTTAGCTTAGCTCTATTCCTCCTTTCTCTTGGGTTCGATCCCCTACTTGTCCCACAAGTAAGGTAAAACTAAGATTATTATTAACTCCGGTGAGAAGAACAACGATAGTCTCATCAGAATTTTGGCGCCGCTGCCGGGGAAAGGTAAAGGTAGTAGTGGTAAGTTTTGATTTAAATTTTTTTTTTTTTTTTTTTCATTTTTATTTTATTTTATTTTTTTTCTTTTGGTTTCTTTCTGTAATTTCAAGTGTTTTTGAGATTTTAAGAGAGAGAAAGAAGAAAAAAAAAACATTGAAAAAAAAAGTCATTCTCGTTTTCTTTTTCACCCTTGACCAACAGAACTTAAACTGACTGTAACTTTCTACTCCGATCTCCGATTATCTATTAGTATATATCGATTTGGGGTAGAACGAAATTTTCTATAAAATGTGACAAAGTCAGCAAGATAGCGGTAAGTCAGATTCTATTTTTGAGTCCATTTACTATCATTTCTGCTAACATTTCTGTTTTGCTTCTTGTAGGTGAACATTTTTTTTTCTTCTTTTCTTTCAATTTCCTTTAATCTTTAGTTAGGTTTATTTTTCTGTTTTAGAAACTCTTGTATAGGATTTCTTGTAATTTTTATTAATTATCCAAGAAGGCTTGGATTGTAATAGACTAAGGAAGGACGACGGGTGGACAATACCGTCACGGCTCCTTAGGTTCGCACACCAAAATTGGAGTTGGTGGCCTAAGTCGACTCAAACCGTCTTCACCCCGTCTAGCACGGGAGGTAATCCCGAAACACCCACGCCTCTCTTTGCTAGTGGGTTACTCCTTGCCTTTGTATGTTATTTTTCCAATTTGCACACACTTGGAATAGTTAATTAAGTAGTAAAGAGCACCCCTCTCCTAGGGATGGCATGATAAGATAAGGATTGGAAGTCATTACCAATTCCTTGCTCTAATTAGGATAATCAATTCACTAGTCATCCAATCAAATTAATTAAAATCAATTAGACTTGACTATAGGGCCCACGAGCTCAATAGGAGAAATTCCACTTCAAGTTGTGCCAATTGCGCTTCTTGGTCATTTTTGTATCTAGTAAGATCTTGCCCTTTGAGGGGATAGATTCAGTCTATTCAAGAAAGGAAGGTATTTAAGCGTGCTCTTGCTTATGCATTATGCGCCTCCTCCGATCTGGAGATCCGAATGATTCAAACTTGATTTCATAGAACCGAGTTGGAAGGCTAGTTGCGCTATTTCTACCCAGTTAGGAGCTGTCTAGCTTTAGGCAACCTATCTAGGTCCAGTCTTTTCTTTTCGTGATTGTTTGATCGACTGTGTGATTTGTATGCTTGGTAGACGTTCACAAAATAACGTGTTAGAACCATTTGATCCTGAGATCGAACGTACCATCAGTAGGATACGCAAGACACCATCAGTAGTTATGATGGGTGATCGAGAGCGAACTCTCAATGAGCTCTTCGCTCCAGCTTCCGCATCTCCTCCCACATGCATTGTTTTACCATTGAACAATGCACCTCAGTTTGAAATTAGGGCTGCCACCATCAATATGCTCCCTAAGTTCCACGGTTTAGAGCGTGAACAACCTTACACCCATCTTAATCGATTCTTGACTATATGTCAAACTTTTAGAAATCAGAATCTAGATGAGGAGAGTATCAAGCTTATTCTGTTCCCGTTATCCTTGGAAGACCACGCAGCTGCGTGGTTGAACTCCCTAACACCCAATTCCATATCTACCTGGGATGTTCTATCCAAGAAATTTATGGCCAAATTCTACCCCGTGGCCAAAACTGAGAAAATGAAGGACTCTATTAGAAATTTTAGAGCCCGTCCTGATGATGAATTTTCCCAAACTTGGAAAAGATTCAATGATTTATTGGTCAAATGCCCACACCATGGCATTGACAAAGCACAGTTGGTGCAAAGTTTTTATAGAGGATTAACAATGAATCAACGTACCTTAGTTGAGTCAATGCATAAGGGTCAGTTCATGAACCAGACTCCCAACCAAGCATATGATTTCCTCGTAGAGTTAGCTGAGAGTGCTCAAAATTGGAGCACTAACCAAGAAGAATTTGATAGAGACGATCCGGTTAGGAAGACAGGCATGTATGAGATGAAGGCAGACCCTGATCTCAAAAATGTCATGTGTAGTCTAGTAAGTGGGATGAATAATCTCACGAAGAAGTTAGATGCCTTTGCCATCTCAGCATCCAAACCTCACCTAGACCCTCGTACAATTTCGCAAGTGACTGTCGAACCGAGTTCTTTGTGTGTCATATGCGACGGCAACGACCATTTGGTCGAGTGTTGTCCCACCTTGCCTCAAATCAAAGCTGAACAAACAAATGCGATTAATGGCTATAGTACTTTTAGGAAGCTAACTCCAAACTCTTTTAGCCAAACGTATCACCCAGATAATAGGTTCATCCTAATTTCTCATACAGACAGAATGAACCTATTCAATCTAGTGGTCCGTCAGGTTACAATAGGAGTTTTCCTAGGCAATCTGGTTCTTCCACAAACCAAGCTATTGTTCCTCAAGTCCCTTATCAACCCCAAAATCTACCGATTGCAGAGCCATCATACCAAATCCCATGACCAATTACCAGCAGCCTGCCCAACAACAGTCGTCTTTAGAATCTATGATTGCCGAGTTGATGAGGCAGCAACAGCAGTTCATCCAAACTCAACAGCAAACCCATCAAAATCAAACTCAGATTAACCAGGTCACTGCGCAATCCATAGCTAAGATGGAAGTTCAGTTGGGGCAGTTAGCTCTTTCCTTGAGTGGGAGAGAGAAAGGTCAATTTCCTAGTCAAACTATCCCTAACCCTAGAGGTCAACCTTTGATTCCAAACGGATCAAAAGGTCAATACGAAGTAGGAAGCCATTCTGGAGCTCCACAAGACTCAGTCCAAGCTATCCACACCTTGCGTTCGGGAAAGAAGGTGGACAACAAGGTCCAACCTATTGACACGGGAGAAAAGGTCTTAGAAAAGGACAAAGTTCAAAAAGAAGCTATAGAGTCTCCAACAGAGAAGAAGAAAGATTTGGAAAATCCTCCTATCATTTTGCCAATTTCAAAAGCTCCATTTCCCCATCGCCTTAGAGATTCTAAAAAAGGTAAGCAGTTTGAGGGTGTCTTAGAAGTCTTCCAAAATGTGCATATCAATATCCCATTCCTATATGCCATTAAGCAGATACCTTCTTATGCGAAATTCTTAAAGGATTTGACCACAGCTAAAAGGAAAACACCATTCCCTCGGGAAGCTATTATGGCAGCCCAAGCTTCGTCACTCATCCAACAAACGATTGCACCAAAATTTAAGGATCCTGGATGTCCGACAATTTCTATTCATATTAGAAATCAAGTGGTCGAAAAATGTCTCTTAGACTTAGGGGCCAGTGTGAAGCTTTTACCATACTCGGTTTATAAACAATTAGGTTTGGGGGTTTTGAAACCCACAGATATCACGTTGAGTCTAGCTGATAGGTCCATAAAAATTCCAAAGGGTATAGTTGAGGACGTGATAGGACGTTGACTTTGTTGTCTTATTCAATTCGAACAGTCATATTCACATCTTAGGACGTCCATTCTTAGACGTCACGCAGTCATTCGTTGTAGAAACGGAATTATGACTTTAGCATTTGGGGATATGAAAGTGAAACTGAACGTCTTCCACAATTTCCAAGGAATTGATGTAGATGATGGTATGGAGGAAGTGAACATGATAGATACGCTAGTCAATCAAACGTATCAAGAATTAGGGTACTCTGATCCCCTAACGAAATGTTTGGCTCACTTTGGCCTTGACTTGGACGTAGAAGAGTCTATAAGCGAAGTCAATGCTTTGCTTGAATCCGTTCCACTCTTAGATTCTGTGCGGTGGCACACAAAAGCTGAAAGTCTTCCTGTGCGCACATCCAATCTTGTTCCTTCTCATGTCGAGCCTCCAAAATTGGAACTCAAGTCTCTTCCAGAGACCTTGAGATATGCATTTCTTGGCAAGAATCAAACCTTGCCTGTGATCATTTCCTCTCACCTCAATGAAGTCCAAGAGGAAAAGTTGTTAGGAGTATTAAGGGAACATCAAGAAGCTATTGGTTGGAGCATAGCTGACATCAAGGGAATTAGTCCATCTGTGGTGATGCACCACATTCGTTTAGAGGATTTTGCTAAACCTTCCTTAGAACCTCAGAGACGACTAAATCCTGTCATGAAAGACGTGGTTCGGATGGAAGTGATGAAATTGCTAGATGCGGGTATTATCTATCCTATCTCTGACAGTCGTTGGGTGAGTCCTATACAAGTAGTTCCTAAGAAATCTGGTATCACTGTGGTAGTGAACCAAGACAATGAATTAATCCCCACTCGAGTCCAAAATGGATGGAGAGTGTGTATTGACTATAGGAAACTCAACTCGATGACTCCTAAGGATCATTTTCCCTTACCTTTCATTGATCAAATGTTAGAGCGTCTGGCAGGACATTCTTACTATTACTTCTTAGATGGTTATTCCGGGTACAACTAGATACCTGTTGCTCCAATCGATCAAGAGAAAACAACGTTCACCTGTCCCTTTGGAACTTTCGCGTATCGTCGCATGCCTTTTGGATTATGCAATGCACCCGCTACTTTTCAACGGTGCATGATGAATATATTTTCCGACATGCTAGAAAGATATCTCGAAGTGTTCATTGACGATTTTTCAATTTTCGGACCAAGTTTTGAGGAATGTCTCGATCACTTGACTTTGGTCCTTCAACGTTGCAAAGAGGTCAATCTAGTCCTCAATTGGGAAAAATGCCATTTCATGGTAACATCGGGGATTGTGTTAGGGCACATTGTTTCTTCTAAAGGGATTGAGGTAGATAAGGCAAAGGTAGGTCTAATTGAAAAATTACCACCTCCTAGAACGGTCAAAGAAATTAGGTCATTCCTAGGCCATGCGGGTTTTTATCGTAGATTCATTAAAGATTTCGAGAAAATCTCGAAGCCTTTATGTGAGCTATTGGGAAAGGATGTTCCTTTCGACTTTTCAGAGTCATGTCTCTCTGCGTTCAACAAGCTCAAGTCCGAGTTAACCTCGGCACCCATTATTCAACCTCCAAACTGGAGCATTCCATTCGAAGTTATGTGCGACGCTTCAGATTATGCAATAGGCACTGTTTTGGGTCAGCGAATTGAAAACAACCTCATGTTATCCAATATGCTAGTAAAACCCTTAACGATGCTCAGCTTAACTACTCTACAACGGAGAAGGAAATGCTAGCAGTGGTCTATGCCGTTGAAAAATTCCGCCCCTACCTTATAGGATCTAAAGTTGTGATCTACACAGACCACGCAGCATTGAAGTACCTTCTATCAAAGAAAGATGCTAAAGCAAGATTAATCCGTTGGATTCTACTTCTACAAGAGTTTGATCTCGAGATCCGAGACAAAAAAGGGGCAGAAAATGTCGTAGCTGATCACTTGTCTAGGATAGTTAACAAGCCATCCGAGGAAACCTTACCCATCTCTGAATCCTTTCCCGATGAGCAACTTATGCAAATCTCTCAAGTCAATGCTCCATGGTATGCGGACATTGTCAACTACCTAGTTACAGGTCAATTCCCAGTCAAAATGACTAGTCAAGAGAAACTTCGTCTTTGTCAAAAAAAATGGTATTTCTGGGATGAACCATACTTATTTAAGTATTGTCCCGATCAAATCATTAGACGTTGTATTTCAACCTATGAGCAAGTCAGTATCCTAGAGTTTTGCCATAATCATGCCTGCGGAGGGCACTTCAGTGGTAAGAAGACCGCCATGAAAATCTTACAATGCGGTTTTTTCTGGCCTAGTATTTTTCGTGATGCCCACGAGTTTAGCAAATCTTGTGATAGATGTCAGAGATTAGGAAAAATCTCTAAGAGAAATGAAATGCCTCAAAATCCTATCCTGATCATCGAAATTTTTGACGTGTGGGGTATAGACTTCATGGGACCCTTTCCTATCTCCCAGGGTTACCAATACATCCTACTTGCCATTGACTATGTGTCAAAATGGGTCGAAGCTGTGGCATGTAGAACTAACGATCACAAAGTTGTGATAAAATTCATCAAGGAGACGATTTTTTCAAGATTTGGTACTCCACGAGCTATCATAAGTGATGGTGGCTCGCATTTTTGCAACAAGATATTTGCTGCGTTGATGAAGAAATACCTCATAACGCATAAGGTTGCCACACCTTACCACCCACAAACAAGTGGACAAGTGGAGATTTCTAACAGGGAAATAAAGACTATCTTAGAAAAAACAGTCAATCCTTCAAGGAAAGATTGGTCTTTGAGATTGAGTGATTCACTCTGAGCTTATAGGACTGCATTCAAGACACCTATAGGGATGTCTCCTTACAGGTTAGTTTTTGGCAAGGCCTGCCATCTCCCTGTAGAACTAGAACATCGTGCATATTGGGCGATCAAACGCCTCAACTTTGATTTTGATAAAGTCGGTGAGAAGCGAAAGTTACAACTAGACGAGTTAGAAGAGATTAGAAATGACTCGTATGATTGTGCCAAAAGGTACAAAGAGCGTACCAAATTCTTTCACGATAGGCACATTCTTAGGAAGAATTTCATTCCTAATCAAAAAGTTTTGTTGTATGATAATAGACTCCACCTTTTTCCTGGAAAACTTAAGTCTCGATGGACTGGCCCATATATTATCCAAACAGTTTACCCCCATGGTGCTGTTGAAGTCCTTAATCCTAAGGACGGATCCACTTTCAAAGTGAATGGCCAACGTCTCAAACCGTTTCTCGAGTATGTTCCGCAGGAGGAAGTTCTTTTTCTCGATGATCCCGTCTATCAAAATTAACTATGTTTTCGTCTAGCTAAAGACGTTAAACTTAGCGCTTTTGGGAGGCAATCCATGCACTTCAAGGGTCATTGTGTTAAATATCAACAGGACTATAAGGTCTTTCTCAGGTGCTATCTAACCCACTTCATTTCATTTTGTCAATTTCAATTTTACCTTTGCATGTATATTTTGAAATATTGAGGACAATATAATGTTTAAGTTTGGGGGTGTATGGGTTGGATTTCCACATATTATTTTCTTCTTTTATATAAAAAAAAAAAAAAAAAAAAAATTTGAAAAACATTTGGTTGGCAACTTTGTTGTATTTTTCTCAAAGTCTTAGCTTATATCTTTTAAGCACTTAGTGAAAATATTTAATCAGTCTTTCATTGGAAGCTATGATCTGGAGTCCCCATTTATGTTTCTCTTAGGCAAAAATTAGAGCAAAGTTATCTTTTGGTATATAGTCACATCTAATAAGGTTACCAAGAGTCTAGAGAAAGGGTCCCATCTTGGTTTTCTTGTCCAAGACTCCTTTAATCTAAGGCTCTTTTCCTATTCTCTTATATTTTGTATTTTCATTTTCTAGTTATTTTCTTTTGGTTAACTAGTCTTGTAAGAAGTAGAAGAAGAAGAAGTTGTAATTTTCTCCATGAAATGAAGAAAAGTTCTTTCATCTCTTGTCTTCCCTCTCTTGCAATGACATTAGGCTAAGTTCCCCTCCATTGGAGAGTGGAAAAGCTTAGAGCAAGTTCTTGTGTTATTTCTAATTTTATGCCTTTCTTTTATTTAAAATGCTTATGAATTCTCTTTAAATTTCATGCACATTTTATTCTTAATATAGATACTTTATGCTTAGATTAGATCAACATAAAGTATGCTTAAATTAGATAATTTGTAGTAAGAAGTTCTCAAGAAATTCTACTTTGTTTTTGTTCCTTTATTTCATTTTAATTGCAAAACTTTCCGATTTAAGGAGCTAACACCAAGCCCTTATGATTGAGTTATAAAAAGGCTAGAGACTAGAAATTGCTCATTAACATGTTTTAGGTAGATCCACCTCCAATGGTGTTTTAATTCATAAGTTTACTTGCTTTTAATTTCATTTACTTTAGTTTATTTTCTAGCAATTTTACATCTTCTTATAAGTTCAAAAATACAAAGAAAAACAGTTTTAATTCCTTTTAGTTAATTTGAATTTTATCTTCTTAGCTTAACTCTATTCCTCCTTTCTCTTGGGTTCGATCCCCTACTTGCCCCACAAGTAAGGTAAAACTAAGATTATTATTAACTCCGGTGAGAAGAACAACGATAGTCTCACCAGGGAAAGAAGGTGGACAACAAGGTCCAACCTATTGACACGGGAGAAAAGGTCTTAGAAAATGACAAAGTTCAAAAAGAAGTCATAGAGTCTCCAACAGAGAAGAAGAAAGATTTGGAAAATCCTCCTATCATTTTGCCAATTCCAAAAGCTCCATTTCCCCATCGCCTTAGAGATTCTAAAAAAGGTAAGCAGTTTGAGGGTGTCTTAGAAGTCTTCCAAAATGTGCATATCAATATCCCATTCCTAGATGCCATTAAGCAGATACCTTCTTATGCGAAATTCTTAAAGGATTTGACCACAGCTAAAAGGAAAACACCATTCCCTCGGGAAGCTATTATGGCAGCCCAAGCTTCGTCACTCATCCAACAAACGATTGCACCAAAATTTAAGGATCCTGGATGTCCGACAATTTCTATTCATATTGGAAATCAAGTGGTCGAAAAATGTCTCTTAGACTTAGGAGCCAGTATGAAGCTTTTACCATACTCGGTTTATAAACAATTAGGTTTGGAGGTTTTGAAACCCACAGATATCACGTTGAGTCTAGCTGATAGGTCCATAAAAATTCCAAAGGGTATAGTTGAGGACGTGATAGTTAAAGTCAAAGATTTCTATTTTCCTGTTGACTTTGTTGTCTTAGACACAGAGCCAGTCATCAATTCGAACAGTCATATTCCTATCATCTTAGGACGTCCATTCTTAGCCACGTCTGACGCAGTCATTCGTTGTAGAAACGGAATTATGACTTTAGCATTTGGGGATATGAAAGTGAAACTGAACGTCTTCCACAATTTCCAAGGAATTGATGTAGATGATGGTATGGAGGAAGTGAACATGATAGATACGCTAGTCAATCAAACGTATCAAGAATTAGGGTACTCTGATCCCCTAACGAAATGTTTGGCTCACTTTGGCCTTGACTTGGACGTAGAAGAGTCTATAAGCGAAGTCAATGCTTTGCTTGAATCCGTTCCACTCTTAGATTCTGTGCGGTGGCACACAAAAGCTGAAAGTCTTCCTGTGCGCACATCCAATCTTGTTCCTTCTCATGTCGAGCCTCCAAAATTGGAACTCAAGTCTCTTCCAGAGACCTTGAGATATGCATTTCTTGGCAAGAATCAAACCTTGCCTGTGGTCATTTCCTCTCACCTCAATGAAGTCCAAGAGGGAAAGTTGTTAAGAGTATTAAGGGAACATCAAGAAGATATTGGTTGGAGCATAGCTGACATCAAGGGAATTAGTCCATCTGTGGTGATGCACCACATTCGTTTAGAGGATTTTGCTAAACCTTCCTTAGAACCTCAGAGACGACTAAATCCTGTCATGAAAGACGTGGTTCGGATGGAAGTGATGAAATTGCTAGATGCGGGTATTATCTATCCTATCTCTGACAGTCGTTGGGTGAGTCCTATACAAGTAGTTCCTAAGAAATCTGGTATCACTGTGGTAGTGAACCAAGACAATGAATTAATCCCCACTCGAGTCCAAAATGGATGGAGAGTGTGTATTGACTATAGGAAACTCAACTCGATGACTCCTAAGGATCATTTTCCCTTACCTTTCATTGATCAAATGTTAGAGCGTCTGGCAGGACATTCTTACTATTGCTTCTTAGATGGTTATTCCGGGTACAACCAGATACCTGTTGCTCCAATCGATCAAGAGAAAACAACGTTCACCTGTCCCTTTGGAACTTTCGCGTATCGTCGCATGCCTTTTGGATTATGCAATGCACCCGCTACTTTTCAACGGTGCATGATGAGTATATTTTCCGACATGCTAGAAAGATATCTCGAAGTGTTCATGGACGATTTTTCAATTTTCGGACCAAGTTTTGAGGAATGTCTCGATCACTTGACTTTGGTCCTTCAACGTTGCAAAGAGGTCAATCTAGTCCTCAATTGGGAAAAATGCCATTTCATGGTAACATCGGGGATTGTGTTAGGGCACATTGTTTCTTCTAAAGGGATTGAGGTAGATAAGGCAAAGGTAGGTCTAATTGAAAAATTACCACCTCCTAGAACGGTCAAAGAAATTAGGTCATTCCTAGGCCATGCGGGTTTTTATCGTAGATTCATTAAAGATTTCGGGAAAATCTCGAAGCCTTTATGTGAGCTATTGGGAAAGGATGTTCCTTTCGACTTTTCAGAGTCATGTCTTTCTGCGTTCAACAAGCTCAAGTCCGAATTAACCTCGGCACCCATTATTCAACCTCCAAACTGGAGCATTCCATTCGAAGTTATGTGCGACGCTTCAGATTATGCAATAGGCGCTGTTTTGGGTCAGCGAATTGAAAAACAACCTCATGTTATCCAATATGCTAGTAAAACCCTTAACGATGCTCAGCTTAACTACTCTACAACGGAGAAGGAAATGCTAGCAGTGGTCTATGCCGTTGAAAAATTCCGCCCCTACCTTATAGGATCTAAAGTTGTGATCTACACAGACCACGCAGCATTGAAGTACCTTCTATCAAAGAAAGATGCTAAAGCAAGATTAATCCGTTGGATTCTACTTCTACAAGAGTTTGATCTCGAGATCCGAGACAAAAAAGGGGCAGAAAATGTCGTAGCTGATCACTTGTCTAGGATAGTTAACAAGCCATCCGAGGAATCCTTACCCATCTCTGAATCCTTTCCCGATGAGCAACTTATGCAAATCTCTCAAGCCAATGCTCCATGGTATGCGGACATTGTCAACTACCTAGTTACAGGTCAATTCCCAGTCAAAATGACTAGTCAAGAGAAACTTCGTCTTTTGTCAAAAACAAAATGGTATTTCTGGGATGAACCATACTTATTTAAGTATTGTCCCGATCAAATCATTAGACGTTGTATTTCAACCTATGAGCAAGTCAGTATCCTAGAGTTTTGCCATAATCATGCCTGCGGAGGGCACTTCAGTGGTAAGAAGACCGTCATGAAAATCTTACAATGCGGTTTTTTCTGGCCTATTATTTTTCGTGATGCCCACGAGTTTAGCAAATCTTGTGATAGATGTCAGAGATTAGGAAAAATCTCTAAGAGAAATGAAATGCCTCAAAATCCATCGAAATTTTTGACGTGTGGGGTATAGACTTCATGGGACCCTTTCCTATCTCCCAGGGTTACCAATACATCCTACTTGCCGTTGACTATGTGTCAAAATGGGTCGAAGCTGTGGCATGTAGAACTAACGATCACAAAGTTGTGATAAAATTCATCAAGGAGACGATTTTTTCAAGATTTGGTACTCCACGAGCTATCATAAGTGATGGTGGCTCGCATTTTTGCAACAAGATATTTGCTGCGTTGATGAAGAAATACCTCATAACGCATAAGGTTGCCACACCTTACCACCCACAAACAAGTGGACAAGTGGAGATTTCTAACAGGGAAATAAAGACTATCTTAGAAAAAACAGTCAATCCTTCAAGGAAAGATTGGTCTTTGAGATTGAGTGATTCACTCTGGGCCTATAGGACTGCATTCAAGACACCCATAGGGATGTCTCCTTACAGGTTAGTTTTTGGCAATGCCTGCCATCTCCCTGTAGAACTAGAACATCGTGCATATTGGGCGATCAAACGCCTCAACTTTGATTTTGATAAAGCCGGTGAGAAGCGAAAGTTACAACTAGACGAGTTAGAAGAGATTAGAAATGACTCGTATGATTGTGCCAAAAGGTACAAAGAGCGTACCAAATTCTTTCACGATAGGCACATTCTTAGGAGGAATTTCATTCCTAATCAAAAAGTTTTGTTGTATGATAATAGACTCCACCTTTTTCCTGGAAAACTTAAGTCTCGATGGACTGGCCCATATATTATCCAAACAGTTTACCCCCATGGTGCTGTTGAAGTCCTTAATCCTAAGGACGGATCCACTTTCAAAGTGAATGGCCAACGTCTCAAACCGTTTCTCGAGTATGTTCCGCAGGAGGAAGTTCTTTTTCTCGATGATCCCGTCTATCAAAATTAACTATGTTTTCGTCTAGCTAAAGACGTTAAACTTAGCGCTTTTGGGAGGCAATCCATGCACTTCAAGGGACATTGTGTTAAATATCAACAGGACTATAAGGTCTTTCTCAGGTGCTATCTAACCCACTTCATTTCATTTTGTCAATTTCAATTTTACCTTTGCATGTATATTTGAAATATTGAGGACAATATAATGTTTAAGTTTGGGGGTGTATGGGTTGGATTTCCACATATTATTTTCTTCTTTTATAAAAAAAAAAAAAAAAAAAAATTGAAAAACATTTGGTTGGCAACTTTGTTGTATTTTTCTCAAAGTCTTAGCTTATATCTTTTAAGCACTTAGTGAAAATATTTAATCAGTCTTTCATTGGAAGCTATGATCTGGAGTCCCCATTTATGTTTCTCTTAGGCAAAAATTAGAGCAAAGTTATCTTTTGGTTTATAGTCACTTCTAATAAGGTTACCAAGAGTCTAGATTGTATTAAAAGAGCTTGTTACCTTCTTTCTACCTAGAGTTTAAGGAAAAACTAGGTTTGATGAACTTTGACTTCCTTGTTCAATTGGTTGGTTGATTAGAAGAAAAACAGAACTGGATTGTATACACCTTGTACAGCAACCATTGAATTAGACTGGGTACCGTGAAAAGGGCTGCCTACTTTTCTTAGAAAAATAGTGAAGAAGTATAAAAAAAAAAAAAAAAAAAAAAAAATGTTAAAGATCCAAAAGTTATGTAAAGTTTTAGTAGGGTGAAAGCCATCAAGTGTAAAAATGTGAGTATACTGGAATATCAAAGATAAAGCCCCTTAGAGGTATTAAAGTGAATATCCACACTTCTCACTACCCCAGACAGGATGCTAAGTTTAGAATTAAACCCTAAGTTACTCCAGTTATTCTTGAGTAGTTAGAAGGTTGAAACTCATTTTGGGAAATCGAATCTCTTAAATTTCTAAGTTAGAATCACTATCGCTCAAAGGTCAATTTAAGTCTAAGTTTTGTCGTAGAGAAATAAGGGTTGGGACTCTATACCAAGCAGTACTTCTAATTGATTGACAAAAAAAAAAAAGACTTGTGCTTTTCAATATAAGTTTTGATTTTGACTATTTTTACTTCAAAGTTGTTTTCAAATTTTGTGGGTATATTTTCTGCAAACCCTCACGAGTCAAACTCGTCCACTAGGGGTAACCTAGCGGTTCAAGGGCTTGCTGCATTCGCTAAATGCAGTCGAGGTGCCTGCGAAAGTGGCAGTTTTATTTTCTAGGGACTAGAAAAAGGTAAGTTTGGGGGTGTGATGAGTGTCTCCAAACACTCAATTATACGCACATTTTCCGGATATTTATCTTGATTTTTGTACCTATTTCTCTATATTAAGATAATAATCATGATAAGCCTCAAACCACCACGTTGCATGTTAATTAGGCTTAATTATATATAAATAAATTCATTTACTAGATAAATCTAATTACGTGTGTTTCTTGTGCAGAAAATCAACAATTTGGAATCAAAATCTCAAGGCAAAAGCATTTGGGCCCACTTTGGAATGCCCTAACACTTTGGAATGCCCTAATCCTTAACTCATATTCTCCTCTTTTGTCTTTTTGTGCAAAGAAAAGTGGAGGCTACTTTTAGACTCTTCTACACACATTTTTCTCTATAAATAGAGCCTTCATTTCTAGAGAAAGGGTCCCATCTTGGTTCTCTTATCCAAGACTCCTTTAATCTAAGGCTCTTTGCCTATTCTCTTATTTTTTGTATTTTCATTTTCTAGTTATTTTCTTTTGGTTAACTAGTCTTGTAAGAAGTAGAAGAAGAAGAAGTTGTAATTTTCTCCATGAAATGAAGAAAAGTTCTTTCATCTCTTGTCTTCCCTCTCTTGCAATGACATTAGGCTAAGTTCCCCTCCATTGGAGAGTGGAAAAGCCTAGAGCAAGTTCTTGTGTTATTTCTAATTTTATGCCTTTCTTTTATTTAAAATGCTTATGAATTCTCTTTAAATTTCTTGTACATTTTATTCTTAATATAGATACTTTATGCTTAGATTAGATCAAGATAAAGTATGCTTAAATTAGATAATTTGTAGTAAGAAGTTCTCAAGAAATTCTACTTTTTTTTTGTTCCTTTATTTCATTTTAATTGCAAAACTTTCCGATCTAAGGAGCTAACACCAAGCCCTTATGATTGAGTTATAAAAAGGCTAGAGACTAGAAATTGCTCATTAACATGTTTTAGGTAGATCCACCTCCAATGGTGTTTTAATTCATAAGTTTACTTGCTTTTAATTTCATTTACTTTAGTTTATTTTCTAGCAATTTTACATCTTCTTATAAGTTCAAAAATACAAAGAAAAACAGTTTTAATTCCTTTTAGTTAATTTGAATTTTATCTTCTTAGCTTAGCTCTATTCCTCCTTTCTCTTGGGTTTGATCCCCTACTTGCCCCACAAGTAAGGTAAAACTAAGATTATTATTAACTCCGGTGAGAAGAACAACGATACTCTCATCAACTATTGAGACTTGAACAAGGCTAGTCCCAAATATGATTTTCCACTTCCACACATCGACACTCTAGTCGATAGTACAATAGGGCACGACATGTTCTAGTTCATGGACGGTTTCTCAAGCTATAACCAGATAAAAATGGCAGAAGAAGACCAGGAAAAGACTGTATTTATCACACCATGTGGTACTTTCCACTACAAAGTCATGCCATTTGGGCTGAAGAACGTAGGGGCGACTTACCAACGGGCAATGATTACATTATTCTACGATATGATCCACAAGGAAATGGAGGTCTACGTAGAGGATATGATTGCTAAATCCGTCATTAAAGAGGACCATCTGGTGAATCTAAAGAAGTTGTTCGACAGACTGAGGAAGTACAACTTAAGGCTCAACTCAGCAAAATACGTATTTGGAGCAACATCGGGCAAGCTATTGGGATTCATCGTCAGCAGAAGGGGCATCTAGATAGATCCAACAAAAACCAAGTATATCCTCGAGATAAAAGTACCCGTTTCAAAGAGAGATGTTCGGGCATTCTTGGGGAGAATACAGTATATTAGCTGTTTCATTGCTCAACTCATGCCTATCTGTGAGCCAGTCTTCAAGCTACTAAGGAAAGACATGCCGAAGAAGTGGAACAAAAACTGTTAGGAAGCATTCGATAAAATCAAGCAATATTTTCTCAATCCACCAGTCCTAGTCCCTCTTACTCCAGGGCAACCCCTACTTATGTACATCTCAGTGCAAGAAACATCAATGAGGTATGTATTAGGACAACACGATGAATCAGGATGGAAGGAGTAGGCCATCTACTATCTCAGTAAGAAATTTACCGAGTACAAAGTGAAATATTCAACATTTGAGAAAACTTGTTGTGCACTAGTCTGGGCATCTCAACGACCACGTCATTATTTGCTTAGTTACTCAACTATGTTTATTGCCAGAATGGACTCCCTGAAGTACCTTTTCGTGAAACCAGCATTAATAGGTCGTACATCGAAGTGGCAATTATTATTATCTGAGTTCGACATCACCTATGTCACTCAAAGGCCATCAAAGGGCAAGCCATCGCCGACCACCTAGCTGAGTACCCGTTGCCTGACTACGAGCCATTGAAAATGAACTTTTCAGATGAAACCATACTATTCACTGAGGTCGAGGACGATGATGAAGAACCAGGTTGGAAAATGTACTTCGACGAAGTAGCTAATCAGAAAGGAAACGGAATAGGGGCAGTCTTGATCAAACCGGATGGATCCCACGTGCCAATCGCCATTATATTGAAATTCCAATGTTCTAACAACGAGGCTGAAGATGAAGCATCCATAGTAGGGTTGAAAGCAGCACTGGATCTCGAGGTAGATGAGATCGATGTTTTGGAGATTCAAGCTTAGTAGTCTATCAAACGACTGGAGAATGAAAGACCCGAGAATAAAGACTAGTTCCTTACCACGAGTATGTAGAGGAACTAAGCTCATGCTTTGATAGAATTTCATTCACATACATGCCGAGAGCTAAGAATCAGTTTGTAGATGCGCTAGCTACGCTCGTTTCTATGATTAGCATTTCAGAAGACTTAGTTATCGACCCTATTGAGATTGGAATTCAAGATGAGCCAGCCTATTGCTTACCTGTCGAAGTAGAAGAATTCGAGGAAAAGTCATGATTCTCAGACATACAGGCATATCTCGAAGATCGAATCCTCCCCTTAGATTCAACTCCAAATGATCGAAGGACTATCTAGAAATTGGCAGGGAAATTCTTCATCAGCAACAACATTCTATACAAGAAATCGCACCACGAGGTCTTACTTCTGTGTGTGGCAGAAACTGAAGCAAAACGATTAATCGAGACTGTACATGGTGGAGTCTGTGGACCCCACATGAATGGTCATATGCTAGCGAAGACAATTATGCGGATGGGATATTATTGGCCGATAATGGAGAGTGACTGGTATCAGCATGTCCGCAAATTCCATCTATGTCAGATCTACGCCAACAAGATCAATGCTACACCTTCAAAACTGCATAACATGACCACCCATTGGCCCTTCTCATTTTGGGGCATAGATGTCATCGGACAAATCTCAACTAAAGCTGCAAACGGACATCGTTTCATCCTTGTTGCTATTGATTACTTTACCAAATGGGTAGAAGTAGCTTCTTATGCCAATGTCACCAAGAGCAACGTCTTGAAGTTTGTCAAGAACAACATTATCTGCAGATACGGGCTTCCTAGCGGACTAGTAACTGATAATGCCAAAAACTTCAAGAACAAAGACATGATTAAGATGTGCTAAGATTTTCAGATCACTCATCACAGCTTTGTACCCTATAGACCTAAGATGAATGGAGCAGTCGAGGCAGCCAACAAGAATATCAAGAAAATAATCTAGAAGATGACAGTTACGTACAAAGATTGGCACAATATGCTGCATTTTGCACTTCACCCCTATCAAACCTCGTTCAGGACTTCGACTGGGGCAACTCCATATTCATTGGTATATGAAATGGAAGCAGTCTTACCTGTCGAGGTCGAGATCCCTTCCCTTCGAATCTTAAAAGAAGTAGAGTTGGATGAAGCTGAATGGGTTCAAGCTCGGGTCGACCAACTAAATCTAATTGAAGAGAAGTACCTTGCTGCCATTTTTCATAGACATATCTATCAGCAACGAATAGCTCGTGCCTACAATAAGAAATTCAAGCCTAGGGATTTCTCACCAAAAAATCTTGTTCTCAGAAAAATTCCACCAATCCAAGAAGATGTCAGGGGAAAGTTTCAACCAAACTATGAAGGACCATTTATCGTGAAAAGGGTAATGATAGGAGAAGCTCTGATCCTTATAGAAATGGACGGACAAGTCTTCCCGCAACCGATCAATGTTGACATCGTCAAGAAATACTACGCCTAAAAACCGACCCTGAGATGATGAAATGCCATCTTTGCTATTTTAAATCAAATATCAACCTTAGTCAACGCCTTTGAGCCATCACGTTCATTTCTTAACCTAAGACTGGGGCAAGTTAAAAAAAAAAGATAAAAGAAGAGAAAATCAGAAATATCAAAGCATCAAAATACTCTTGGCCTGCATGAGGATAAACTGTGAACGGCTAAAAATACAAAAAAATAAAAAAAATCAAAAACTTGGATACTTTATCTAAGCTCGACCCAAATCTCCAGCTAAACAAGTTCGAGAGACGATGGGAGGAGACATAGATCACCTTTTTTAAACAAAAATAGACAAACCCTACGTTTAGCCCACCTTAGATAACTTAGGCCCAAACCTCAACCTTTTTTTATCCTTCCACCACCATTAGTCTAAGCCAACGTTTCATCCTACTTAAAGTCCTTTTTGATCAGAGAATGTTCTAAGGCAACATAATGACAGTGGCAGTACCAATGATCTTGCGACTTGGTCCGGATCTCAAAAGTCTTATTAGTCGTTGGAAGACTCGAGAGGGGAATCTAGGTCGGATATTCGAAAAAAAAAGAGTACTCGAAGTATAGAGTAGTCGATCTCGCGGCTCAACTTGAGTTGCCGAACCACGAATAGTCGTCAGCGAACTCGAGAAGGTAATCTAGATTTGTTACTCAAGAAAGAGTGCCACTACAATAGTAGAGTCGCCGATCTCGTAGCTCAACTTGAGTCACCTAGGCACAAAGACACAGAGACTCTGAGCAGAATTATAATGAAAAAAAATGAAAAATACAAACATGGTCTGAAAGGGCATAGTGAAAACCTGAAAGGACGCTATGAGTAAAAGAATCAGACTTTGGCAAGATCAAAGTCACCGACACGATGAAAATCTCAAAAAGGACATCAATACGCAAAAATGTAGAAACCAGGTCTGGTGAAAATCGTAATTGGCACCAGGGGCAATAAGAGTAAACAAAAAAATAAAAAATAAAAAATAAAAAATAAAAAAAATAAAAATAAAAAAATCCTGGCCCGCAAGAGTATAAACTCTGAACAGTGAAATCTTTCCCAAAACCTGTGGTCCAAGCACTACCAGGGCACTAAGGATAACTCTAAAGGAACCAAAAGAGCAATTGACGTTTATATCCTCTGTGTTTGGCAAAAACACCAAGATCGTCACAACCAAAGATTTTACAAACTCTGAATTTATCGTACTCATTTGATAAAGACATTTCATAAAATTTCAAAAAGAAAAACTACTATTTTGGTCGATGATGAAAAATCTAGAACTTATTCAAACTTTAAATTTTCAAAGCATTAGATACACCTGAGGCCAGATAAGTAAAAAAACCTATTTTCTTTTTATTTCAAAAGTTTCACATTATATTTTTGCTAAAAAAAATAAGGTACCTCATTATCACCTTGGCGTCTGAAGCATCACGACTCACTAGATAAAATGCGAAGGCATCGAAGCAGGGACCCCGAGCAAGCCTCTCCTGATATTACTCTCCGGGCCTACTGAAGCAGATAAATCATTGATCATCAAACTCGCAGTTGCAGCAATGGAAGAGTTTATAAGAATGGTCCAACTAGGGGAACCGTTGTGGGTACATAGCCTTGATCATGGTTATGAGATTCTAAGTGAAGATGAGTACATGCAAACATTCCCAAAGGGAATTGGGCAAAAACTATTTGGATTGAAGTCAAAAGCTTCTCGAGAAACGACCGTTGTTATAATGAATCATACTAACCTCGTTGAGATCCTTATGGATGAATCAGTGGTCCACCGTGTTTTCTAGCATTGTTTCAAGAGCAATGACTCTTGAGGTCGTATCAACAGGCGTAGTAGAAAACTAAAATGGAGCCCTTCAAGTAATGACAGCAGAATTTCAACTCTCTTCACCTTTGGTTCCAACTTGAGAGAGCTTCTTTGTAAGGTATTGTAAACAACATGCCGAAAGGATTTGGGGTGGTGGTTGATGTTTCCTTGGATCATTTGTGTCCTAGCCTGATATCGAGATGTCGAAGAAGGCTATCAGGTTGTTTAATCCAAGAAATGCCAAATAGTTACTCCAAGGTCATATGGGTCGAACATGTAGAAGTGGATGGCAAAGTAGTTCACAGTATATATAGAACACGGGTTAACTCTGACCTTGGATTTGAAGAAAAACGATGGGTTACTACCTTAGATCGACAGTGCGAACGCCTTGCAAGAGAGTAGCACCTATGCAACAGGCTCGTTCGTAGTCTATGCTCCTGTTGATATTGTTTAAATGAATGTGGTTATAAATGGGGGTGACTTAGACTATGTAGCCCTCCTACCTTCAGATCTTTGTTGATTCGACTTCAACAATAAAACTCCCTCTTGGATCTGTGGCAACTGGTAACAACCTTATTACTTGCACCGTTGAAAAGATCAAAGACTTCATTAAAGGGACAATGCATAAATAGGGAGGATTAACTTATAAAGATAATAAAGAATGGATTTTAGGTTGTAGAAGAAAGAAAGTAAAGAAGACAAGAATACACCTTACAAAAAAAAAAAAAGCAAAAATCAAAAATCAAAAATCAAAAATTGAAAATCGAGAAAATACAAAAAAAAAATCAAAAATAAAAAAAATCTCAAAAATCCCTTTGAGTTGTACTCAATCCCGATTTTTTAAAACGCGACTGAAGAAATATCTGAATTTCTAAACTCATTAAAATGTCATCAAATCCAAGATCTCACACGAACTCCGCGCCATCGAGATCAAGGAATTAATAAGGCGAAACTCTGTCAGACCCTGTGCTTGAGTAGCCTTCTTCTACAAAAAAAAATCTTCAATACAGTCGGTAATTCAAGATCGCGTTTTTACAGAATTTTTCTAGCCCGTACAAATAGAGGTTTGGTCTATTCTTTGTAGTTATTTGCACCAATTCTTGCAAAGAAGGGCAACTGTAGACACCCCAATTTGAAAGGGTCCAAAAATATCGATTTTCCAAATAAATTGGTCAACGGGCCTTAAGGGCCCAAGTCATTGAAAAGTGACATTTTGATCCAACCAAGGCCCTTAAGACCTCCTAATGGTTTGGGGGGCCCACCAAGAGGACTCGGCCTACCCTCCGCTTTCCCAATATTCGCCGCTCCACTTCCAAAACCAAAAACGCTAAATTTTCGATAAAGTTCACCAACGGGCCTAAAAAGCCTGATTTGCCAACACGTGACATTTTGATAAATTCAATAATTTCAAAATCTCAAAAAAATAGATAAAATAAAAAATGTGAAACTTGGGACACTTATTACTTCCTCTACCTTCACCGCTCCGCTCCCGAATCCAATTACCCTAAGCCTACTTAAAGCCCACAAACCCTCAACACTAAAAAATGCCTTTCTCACCTCCTCCCTAACCTAAACTCAATCCCACATCACCTAAAATCTAAAACCAACCTATACCCTCAAAACCCATTCCAAGATAACCCCAACCAATTCCTAAAACCCAAAACCATTTCATAACCCAAACCCAATGCCCCTAAACCCATGCCCATATCCAATTCATATCTAACCCACAACCCAAACCCATAAACCACAACCCATATCAATCAATCACTCTTTTATCATCAAAAGGTGACACATGTCGTCACCCCCTCTCTCCTCCCTCATCAAACCACCCACCCCATCACTTTTTTTCAAAAAATTAACTACCCACATCACCTTTTCTCTAAAAAATCACATCATCGTGTAGATAAATTTCTTGAAAATTGTGGAAGACTTTCAATTTGAATTTTATATCCCTGAATACCAAAGTCATAATCCCATTTTTACAATAAATGACTACGTCAAAAGTCGCTAAAAATAGACATCTTTAGATTATAGGAACATGATTATGCAGATTGATAATTGGCTTTGTATCTAAGATAACAAAGTCAACTAGGAAATATAAATCTTAACTTTCACTATTATGGCTTCAACTACACCTTTGAGAACCTTAATAGACTTATCGCCTAAAATCAATGTGATATCGATGGATTTTAAAACCCCCAAACATAGTTGTTTATAAATCAAGTAAGGTAAAAGGTTTATATTCGCCCCTAAGTTTAAGCGGCATTTTTCAACCACTTAATCTCCAATATGAATGCAAATTGTAAGACATGTGTGATATTTAAATTTTGATACAATCATTTTGTTGAATGAGAGACGAAGCTTGGATTGCCATGATGGCTTCTCGAGGAAATGGTGTTTTCCTATTAGTTGTGGTTAAATCTTTAAGGAATTTTGCATAAAAATGTATTTGCTTAATGACATCTAAGAATGGAATATTGATGTGCACATTTTGAAATCATTGATGACTTTCTCGAATTGCTTACTCTTCTTATTATCTCTAAGGCGATGGAAAAATAGAGGTTTTGGAATTAGTGGAACGATGATAAGTTTTTCCAAATCTATCTCCTTCTCCTTAGGAGATTCTACGATTTTTTCTACTTGAATTTTATCCTTCTCTGGGACATCATCTTCCTTATTAATAGGCTGGACCTTGTTATCTACCTTATTTCCTGACCTCAATGTGGGGATAGCTTGGATGGAGTCTTGCGAAGCTTCAGAATGGCTTCTTACCTCATATTCACCCTTTGATCTGTTGGAAGCCGTAGGTTGACCTCTAGGATTAGGAACATTTTGACTGGGGAATTGACATTTTTTTCTTCCTCCAAGGAAAGAGACCCAACTAAATTTTTATCTTAGCTATGGACCGAGTAGTAACTTGATTAATCTGAGTTTGATTTTCATTTGTCTACTGTTGAGTTTGGATGAGTTGCTGTTGTTGTTTCATCAACTCTACCATCATAGATTCTAAGGATGGTTGTTGCTGGTCAATTGAATTATAATTGGTCATGGAATCTAGAATTATGACTCTACTTTCAATAGATTGTTGAACTTGATACGGTATTTGTGGAACAATGGCTTGATTCATTGAAGGACAACTTGTTTAGGATAGTTTTTATTGTAACTTAGAGGACCACTAAACTGAATAGGTTCACTTTGTTTATACGAAAAGTTAAGATGGAACCTATGGGGTCAAATTCTAACGAACGGTGCTGATGGACTTTGCCTCACAGATTCAAAGATGTTTCTTCCACCTCTTCGCTAGCATCAATGTGGTACTTGCCAAAAATTCTTCGATGCTCAAGTTATAGTAGTAGAGAAATAATGGATATTACTGGTTAGACTCTCAATTGATCAAAATATTATTAAGTCTATGTATACTGTGCTATTTATAGATCCTTCCTTTCAATCGGGATTTTCCCTTCTCGTGAGAGGTAATCCTAGAGAATCATCTGATTCCCTGGATCATAAACGGAATGGGGATCTTTGGGATTGGATATGCTACACTGGGGAGATCTCCCCCGAGATCTCTGGGTTTGGTGAGTGCAAGTAAAGATTACTGGTATTCTTTGACCGGATTTGGTAGACCAAGTCTTGCTCAGAATTGTGCTATCCTTCTAGCCAGGTTAGGTACTCTCTACCCTGGCCTACCATTCTGCTAGGTAGTGCTTCGAAGGCTGATCTGCTCATGGTACCACTTAACTGGCTTGGACACGTGTATGGTCTAGATGATTGTGCGATTATTTTCCTCTACAATTACCTCCTCTCGAGGAGACACGAAGTCTCGCTGTCTTCTCGTGACACGCATCCTTATTTTTATTGGTAGCCATGATTCTACTTTTAATGAATTGATACATTCAATGCAATGTTATTTCAAATCTTTTCTAATGGCTGAGATGAATCATCCCTTATCTGTGGCCGTCCACGTGCCCCCATTAACATTTGCATTACGCCCCAGGCTGCGACGGTTAGGTTGGATTAAGTTATCCTCCCAGATGTATGTACTTCTTTACATTCTCCTATAAAGAAGAGGCTTGCGTCACTTTCTCTTCCTACTGTGCTATTGCCTTTTGTGATCTCATCTTCCTATGTTTGTTAAGTTTCATTTCTCTCTGCTTCACCACCATCTTTACCCCTCTCAGGCCGAGGTAATCTTTTATTCTTACCTTTTCTTTTCTACAAACTTAATTTCTCAATGGCTGTCAATATGACTCAACTTCGGAAGGGATTTTATATCCCTGTTTCTGTGTCCATTCGGGTTTACAAAGACCCCAAGAACCCTGACGAGTATCATCAGGGGAAAATCATGGTTTATGCTGATCAAATCAAGGCTGGCCTAAGTTTTTCTCTCTATCCCTTTCTTAGGGAGGTGTTGAGTAAAATAAACTTGGCCTTAGGCTAAATATTTAGCAACTTTTACTACTTGGTGGAGATAGTAGAGAAAATGGGTATAATCCACAATGACTTCTTATCCAAATGCAACTTGATAGCTATCCCCAGTGTCCTAGGTACTACTCGCTATCTTCCAAGAATGCAGTAGTTGCGCTGGTTCCGTCTCTTCCTAATGTTGACAAAGGATGATACAACCCTAATTGTCTTCGGGAACTGGAAGTTTGCTCCTGGCACTTCTCGTGAGGGATTCAGGGTCCCTCAAACCTTTCAAAGTAAGTCTAGCTTTTAGGCACTTAGTTGCATCACATTTTTTGGCCTTGTGTAAAGTTTAATCTAACTTTGACCTTTATTTCTTTTTTTTTTTACAGATTTTTCTACCCTTTCTATTGTTGAGGTTAGGAAAGAGTAGTGCAAAGCATCCAAAGATAGGGGACTAGTGGCAGTGGGTCTTCAAACTAGGGTGACCAATGAGGTGATCGAAGGAGATCAGACCTATCCTTCCTCTTCTTCTTTGCCTCAGCTACTTGCACAATAGGTTCCCTTTGATTAGTCGAGTAGATCTCGGAAGACCTTTCTTCTCCCTTTGTCTCTGTGCTTGCCCTTCCCTCTCCTTTATCCCTCTTAGGATCCTCTGACGCCATGAATATTGACATCTCAGAATATCCTCTCTCCCTTACCCTTACTATCAGGGTTACCCTTCCCTTTAACCAGGATAGGAAGAAAAAGAAGAGGAATCTGGCTCCATGTGCCTCCATCCACACTGGAGAAGCAGGTTAGCTAATACTAGTGCATGGAGAACTAGCTGCTCTTGCTTCTGCTTCTACTTCTACTTCTACTTCGAATTCTACTTTTGCTTCTACTGTTGCTATTGCTCCTATTGAGTTTCCTAATAAGATTCATGCTTAGGCAGTGCAGAGTTTTGATGCCATTAGGGAGCATAGCCCTATTTTTGAGCTCTAATCGTGCAAGAGGCACATACTGATACGGAAGAGCTAGAGGAGCCCTTCCCCCCAAAGGAGTTTGAGCAAGAGGGTCCTAGTGACCTTATGACTTCCTTGGAGGAAACAGTTTTTTCATAAAGGAGTCATGGGGCTTTACTCCAGGATGGAAATGAGAACAACAATTTTTGGGCCCATTTTGACCATGTTTTCAACAAGAGCTATAGGGTGAGGAATCCTATTATCTCAGCCTCCTTACTCTCCCACTCCATTTCCCCCAAGGACTGGGATGTTATGGACTGGGCCAATGTTAATCTAGACTTTGGTCGGGTCATTCATGGCCTTTATCAGGTAATTTTCTACTATTTCCACTCTACTCTTTACTCTTCGTGCTTTACTTATTTTATTACTTTATTTTCTTGCAGGCCAACTCCTATGGTACCTTGGCCTTTCTGAAGTGGCATGAAGTTGAGGACTAGGCAACCACCCTGACTAGGGATTATGAAGAAAAAATCGTTCTACTTCAAGTTGAGTTAGCCTTCTTTAGCAAATTTTCTTAAGAGGCCAAAAAAAAGATGGAGGCGAACTTGGCCCAATTTTCCAAAACAAACTTAGTCTTGGATGCCAACAATAAGAAATTGATAGATTTTCAGGGTATTCTTCAACTGGAACTGGCCAGCTACAATGAGAGAGTACAGATGAGAGACATAGAGCTGGCAGATCTCTAAGAGTGAGTGCAGCAGTAGGAGCTTGTGCTAGGCTCCTTTAGGACTAGTCTTGAGTCAGCCAGGGCAACATAGGCCGATGTGGATGAGGCTGAGACCAAAAAACTACTAGGTCAACAACAAGTCCAATACTCTCGATTGATAGAGGAAGATTTTATCAAGGCCTATCATGAAGGCTTTAAGGTTGCTCGGCTTCAGTATGAGGATGAGGAGGTGAATAAAACAATGAGGATTATGATGGTTCTGCTGGTCCTCCCTCTAGGGAAATTCTCAGCTGGCCTGGTGACTACAAGTGAGTCCTAGCCTTCCAACTGGATGAGGAAGGGAACCCAGTTGCTATCCTGGATCAAGTCCCTGATAAGCTTATGGAGGCTGGATGGATTATAGATTTGAATCAAGCCAGATAGATCGACTCGCTTGCCCCTGCCAGTGACCCACCTCATGTCCCTATCAATGATGTATTAGGATGAGACAATCGATCCTCCCAATCCTGCCAAGGTTTCATCTCTTGCCAATTATTCCTCTGTTGTTGAATGAGGACTTGTCTCTTGGTTTTTATTATGCTTTGCTTTTGCTCTATTTTTACTGTACTCTCTCATTTTTGGGATTTCTCTTGTACTTATTTCATTATTAATGAAAAACTCTATTTTTATGCTAACTACTACTCTACTCTTAACTTAGCATAGACTTTACCATTTCACATTGTTTGTGCTGTATATTTTGTTTTACTTAAGCATTTTAGAAAAATCTGATCTACTTTCTACACTGCTTGTAGTATACACTTTGCTTTACATAAATACTTCAACAAAAAATTTGATTTATTTTCTTGCAATGCTTGCAGTTTATCACCTTGCACTGTATGTATCATTATCTCTTCCCCCCAGGTTCTACCTTATGTTTTCCTTACGTAGGTATAACCTTTCTCGAAAATAGGTGCATAGTAAAATATCACTTAGGATTTTAAGCAATATAACCTTCTATTTTGGGGTAGTTTTTGTGAGTTATTGTCTTTTAATAAGGTTCTAACTCTGTGTTACATCCATTAAGGCAGTATAGGATATCACTCAATGCTATCAAGGCATAGTTGTATCATGCACACCCTTGTCTTCCAAAAGGTTCTATTATAGCGCTTTATCATTTTAGAGCAAATTGTAGCCGTCAAGCTCTTTTCTTTACAATTATAGGTTAAGGAGGGCTATGAGGATCTATCTTTAAAATAGACCCATCTCTGTGCTTTATTACTCAGGAAAGAGGGTGGCCGTCCAACTCTTCACTCTATTAGTTAAAGCAGAGAAGAGTTGGAACGACCTAACTCTTAAATGAGCCAATCTTTGTGCTTTGTCACTCAAAATAGAGCGTGACTGTCCAACTCTTTACTCTACCAGTTAAGGTAGATGAGAGCTATAAGGACACGACTCTTAAATGAGCCCATCTCTGAGCTTTGTCACTCAGGATAGAGTGTAGTCGTCAAATCTCTTCACTCTACCAGTTAAGTTAAAGGAGAGTTACGAGGACCTGACTCTTAAATAAGTCCATCTCTATGCTTTGTCACTTAGGACAGAGCATGGCCATCCAACTATTCACTTTACTAGTTAAGGTAGAAGAGAGCTATAAAGACTTGACTCTCCATAGAGTCCAACTCAGTGCTATGTTATTCGTGCCAGAGCAGAGTCTCGACCAGTTTAGTACCCTACCAATTTAAATAGAGCAGAACTACATAGACCCGAACCCAAGTGAGGTCCATCTTAGCACTATTGTACTCGTGGTAGAATAGGATCCTGACCAGCTTCTTACCCTACTAATTACAGCAGAGCAAACCTATATAGGCCTAGACCTAGATGGGGGCCATCTTTAGTGTTATTGTACTCGTGACAGAGTAGGGCCTCGACCAGTTTTTTACCCTGCCAATTATGGTAGAACAGATCCACATAGGCCTAGACCCCCAAAAGGGCCCATCTTAGTGCTTTATTATTCGTGTCAGAGTAAGGCCCCACCCAACTTCATACTTTGCCAATTAAGGTAGAGTAGAACCACGTAGACCTTGACCCAAGTGGGGCTGAAAGCGCCCTCGATCAGTGGAAAGTACGGATCCACTTTTGATTTTTGAGGTTTGGGAGTCGCCACCTAGTTATTACAGTCTAGGAACCGAGCATTGACTCTAAATAGATAAAAACAACTAATCTACGAATAAAAAAAAAACTATAGTCTGGGGATTACATTACGGGATTGGAGGGTATTAGGCACAAACCCCTCCTGACAAATGCCGGTCTCTACTATTTTTAAAAAAAGATTACATTGCTAAAAGACCTAAAACCAATAAAAAAAATAATAAGTATACCTAGATGATCGCAACGATTTGTTCTCTCAGAGTTCGCGAAGAGACTCCTTGTATGAGATTCCTTGTTTTCTTTCTGTCACTGGATCTGCTTCTGATCTCCAAGTTGAGGTATATAGATCTGAGTATTTTCTACATTTTTTTGAAGAGTTTCTGGATGTTTTTGAAAGGTTTATGGGTGTTTTTTGAGTAAAAATTGGGGTTTAGATGATAAGTAGGGAGTCAGGACTTCAAAATTAGGATTTGGAGAAGACTAGAGAGACTTTTTGACCTATTTTTTCTAGGATTTATTTTGACGTGTGAGATTGGGTTGTGGAGGCTTCTATTTATAAATTTTTTGGAAGAGTTGGTCTTTAATTATGTCTTTTTTAGATAAGATGAATTAGGATTTTGACTTAAGTCTTATTTGATTGACTAGGTTTCTTTAGATTAGGGTTTTAATTCTTACGTACAACGAAAGAATATATTTTTTATTTTTGGAGAACCCCCCTTAATTATATTTTAATTCTTTACATCCCCAGATGGAGGGGTCTTTTAATAAATATCAGGGGGCTTCTCTTAAATAAGTGGGCAACCATCAACAATTTTGCTTGAGAGCTTGATTGATTGGTTTAAAAATTTTAATTTTAATTAGGATTTCACTTTACATTACTTAATGTTTTTAAATTGTTAAAATTGAAAAATTATCATTTTGCCCCCGAAGAAGACTTTTATGTTTCGAAGTCGTTTTTCAACGTTTTGGGATGTTTTGGAATTGATTTTTCGTAAGAAATTCAATGAGAGTATCGATTTGTATTATTTATGGATTTTTGGTGTGAAATGATTGTGGACCCAATAAAGGGCATTTTCGTAATTTTGTCAAATTTGGTGAAAATTGACTAAACAGTTTATTTGATTTTAATTTACTGTTTTATGTGTACAAAAGGATTTTTTTAATCGTAATGTAGGCTTTAAGGATGTTTTAATGTTAGGGGTATTTTAGTAATTTGATAATTTTTTATTAATTTTTCTCGTAAAGCTTCTTTTTGTCTGAAGAATGATGATTTTTATGTTTTGAGGTCATATTTTCCTAGCGTAGTGTGGCTTCTAAAGTTTTACTTGCTTAAGATACCTTATCTGAATTTCTAAAACATACCTAGTAACAAATAAAAACATTGAAATATTCATCCATCATTGGGAACCGTAGCAATTGGGTTGACGAGTTGATTAATCAGGCGAGTGCGAAAATGGGGTGTCTACAGATGCCCCTCTGTGACAGAGGGTTGAAGCAAACTAGATAGTAAATCTATTTTGGTAGATAGTGCGATATCTGAATGCCAAAGCTAGTGATAGTTCATTTTGCATTCTTTAGTAATTCGTCGGAACGTTTGGATCTTTAAGGGTAATACTCTCCCCGAACTAAAAGTTTGTCAGTTTCTTGAGCGCAAGCTCTCACCGACGGTGTCAGATCCTTGAATTTTGAAAAATTCTCCCTTACTAATCAAAAGTGCAGGTATGTGCAAAGGTGTGATACTTACTGAGTATTCTATCGGATCATTGAAAAGAAACTCTCCTCGATAATTACAAATGTCAGGTCTTAGAGATCTTCTCTCACTGACGACGATGATTCAAATTGAAATGCACATACACAATGAAGACAATCACACAATATTGAATTATGATAAGTTTGAATAATGAGATAGGTGATGTAGAAACTCTATTAAATCCTATCGAAATTCTATTTTATAGTTCGAAAAAATTTGAGTCTCGTTTATCGGACTCGAGCTTATTGGAGCCACGCTTCTCAGGCTAAGGTTTGTAGGAACTTAAAAAATCCTATTCAAGTTGGAGTCTAGTTTCTTGGACTCGGACTGAGATTTACAAGAACTTAAACAATCCCGTTAATTCATTCTATGATTCAAACAAAGTCGGAGTCTCGTTTATCGGACTCTGGCTAAGGTTTATAGGAACTTAAACAACCCTGTTAATTAATTTTATGATTCAAACAAAGCTGGAGTCTCATTTCTCGGACTCTGGCTAAGTTTTACAGGAACTTAAACAATCCTATTAATTTATTCTATGATTCAAACAAAGCTGGTGTCTCGTTTCTAGGACTTTGGCTAAGGTTTACAGGAACTTAAACAATTTTGTTAATTCATTATATGATTCAAACAAAGCTGGAGTCTCATTTCTTGGACTCTGACTAAGTTTTACAGGAACTTAAACAATCCTGTTAATTCATTCTATGATTCAAATAAAGCTGGAGTCTCATTTCTCAGACTTTGGTTATGGTTTACAAGAACTTAAACAATCCTATTAATTCATTTATGATTCAAACAAAGCTAGAGTCTCGTTTCTCGAACTCTAGCTAAGGTTTACAGGAACTTAAACAATTTTGTTACTTCATTCTATGATTCAAACAAAGCTAGAGTCTTGTTTTTCGAACTCTAGCTAAGGTTTACAAGAACTTAAACAATCTTGTTAATTCATTCTATGATTCAAACAAAGCTGGAGTCTCATTTCTCAGACTCTGGCTAAGTTTTATAGGAACTTAAACAATCCTGTTAATTCATTCTATGATTCTAACAAAGCTGGAGTCTCATTTCTTTGACTCTAATTAAGGTTTACAGGAACTTAAACAATCCTATTAGTTCATTCTATGATTCAAACAAAGTTGGAGTCTTATTTCTCAGACTCTAGCTAAGGTTTACAAGAACTTAAACCATTCTGTTAATTCATTCTGTGATTCAAAAAAAGTTGGAGTCTCGTTTCTCGGATAGAACTTATAGGGGCCACGCTTCTCAGGATTGAATTAGTTAAAGACTTAGTATTATCGAGCTCAAATTTTGAAAGATTGGGCCTTTATTGACTTATCATGCATCTGAATTCATAATTATCATTGGACTTCGCCGGACATTTAAGCTTTTGTAAGATTTTCCTTTTCATCATGTGATAGTAAAACTTTGGAGTCGCAATGACTTTCAAAAATGCCCCTAGTTTTAAGGTTGGCTTTAATTGAAACTTGACTGTCAAACTGATGGAATGGATTGCACTTGAAAAATATGAACGAACAATTATAGACTTTGATATATGACAGAAGAATCAATATTCCCTTAAATTTTCAAGACTCTTAAGATTATCATATATGCAATAAATGATTTGATCATTTTCCTTTTGATATTCCTTTGAAAAATACTTGAGCTGGACTTAAAATCTTGATAATTATTAGAATAGAAGATATTTTTCTTTAAAGTGGTCGATGGTTCTACATTTTCCTTCTGTGAATACTTGGATAAGTAAACATACTCTTAAAGATTTTACAATGTTCAAGATGGCTTCTGAGTTTCTTCGACTTTAATATTATTTTCGTTGAATGTTGTGGCTTGAATGGTTCTGCATCTCCTAGTTTCTACACAAGCTTTATTTTGAATTTTTCTTCTTGATGGGATATTTTCCTCTATTTGATGATGCCCTAATTTTTACCTAGATCGCTTCTTCAGATTTTCAATCTAGCGGGCTTTGTGATACCTTGATTTTTGTTGAGGTTGCTTTTTCAGGTTTTCAATCTAGCAAGCCTTCTTTTTTATGGTTATGCCCTAACTTTTGCCTAAGTCACCCTTTCGGATTTTCGACTTAGCGGGCTTCTCTTTTTTCTTGATGATCTTGAATAACTAATTTGACAACTTCTTTTTGAATTTTTCTTCTCAATAGGATTTTTCCTTTTTTTTATATCCCAATTTTTGTCTAGGTTATTTTTTCAGGTTTTCAACCTAGCAAGCTTCTTTTTTTTCTTGATGATTTTGAATATTTAACTCAACAACTTCTTGGTTTTTGCACCTTAACCGAATCAATTAACATTCAAGATGACTTAATAGGTGGACTTAGGATATGGTTTAGAAAGAAAATGTATAAGGCTCGACTTTTTCAAAATGCCCCTTGTCTGATATTCTCTTTTTCTTCTAATGCCCCTAGTTTGGCATTCTTTTCCTTTTTGTAAATTTTTTGATTTTTTTTAATACCCCTAGTTTGACATTCTTTTCTTTTCTATCAATTATTTTGACTCTTTCTTTTAATGCCCCTAGTTTGGCATTACTTCTTTTGAACCTTTCAATAGGGGAATTTCCTTTTGGATGACACTTTTTTTAAGAAAATACATTTTTTTTGTGTGATCGGACCTGAAGTAACTTCTCAGGTTGCGTACGTATCCCAAATATTTCTTTTCTCTTTTAAGATCAGGTCAAAACGTAGTTCATACAAAGATTCTTTCCCAAGATTGGTTGGTGTGGTTTAGAAAGAAAAGGCTATTGATTTTTTTAGAGGCTAAGATGGGCTAAAGAAGGTTATCTTTTCTTGGTAAGACAAGAAAATGGTTCAACAAAAAAAAACATCATTTGGAGAAATACTTCTTGATTTAGTCAAAGTTTAGGAAACTCGATGTCTTGATTGCTCTATTGAGTAAAGTCTTCTTTTGAGAATGAATACCTTTTCAGTCTTCTTTTACGGAATTGAGTGTGATTGAATTCTTTGTATTTAACTGTTCAACTTTTCTAGATTTTCAAGAAAATCTTTTATTCTTTTATGAAATAGAACTCTCTTTTCTCGAGTGAAAAACATGATGAATCCCTTCTTACAAATCTTGGCACCTTTGTCGATGGTATCAACTGCATCATTCTTGATGATCTTTGACTTTGAAGTCCACCATTAACTTTATATCCTCATGAGACTATGCAGGAACGTTGCTGAGTTTCTCAAGTAATTTTATTATTCTCTCATGTTCCCTTAAGATAATGTAGTACTAATTTGCACTTCTTAAGTATACTCTTTAATTCCAATATTTATCAGGCTTGATTAGTGAGCCTTGAGTCATTCCTCATGTCAAATTTTATGTTAACATCATTATTGCACGCATGATAATCAAAAGCTTCTTTACTTTATTGGACATAAAAAACATAAACTGACAAACTCGACTAAAACTCAAAAATTAACGAAAGACTAATGTAACTAAAATGAACAATTAAATTTAAAGACTGATGAAAACTGAATTAAAACTAAGAGAAAACTTAGGGACGCTTATCTACAGAGCGGGAGGTCCTTTTGGGTGGATAGACTACTTGGACTTGACATTGGTACTCTGGAAAGATGACTTTCTTCATGGACCCAGAGTGGTACATATGATGGTTTAGAACGTTTAGGAGCAATTAATTCCTGATTGGAAGTAAACCAAGGTTAACCATTGACTCTTAACCACATAATTAAAATTTTGATATAACTTAACCTAAGTCCGGTTGGAAACATTGAATCCAAATGCACTATAAGTCTATAGTGACCAAGAAGGTGAAACAGATTAGTCACGGGTCTACCCCTGATTGGGATTGAACCTCTGATTAGACAAAATAATTTGACCCTAAGATCTAATCCTTTTGGTATAAAATAGTCTAAATCTTTGAAAGTAAAACCAATTGGTCCAACTGGTTTGGAGTTGATTAGTTTGATCCATTTGTCGATTGGGCCAATTGATTTACATTTCACACATTGGGTCGGATCGATATTGCGAGTTTAATTTGAACGGTCTGGATCGGTCCGTCCACTTACCTGTTGATTGGATTGAATAGAGCAACCCAGGAACACCCATAGTTAGGTCGGGTCGTGACCTATAGGAAGGCTTCTAGACTCTAGGTTTACTACATGCAATGCAACTTATCTGGCCACCCTTGCCCAAGTGCACCTATATACCTTTCAAGCGTATTCAATCAGATGGTACGTGGTGACTTGGTTTGATATATCGTATAGGTGATAATCTAAGACTCCAATCCAAATCTCTGAAGTCAAAAGTAATTAGTTTAATCCCCAGTTGAGAGGTGGCGCACAATGCTGAGTAAGGACACTCTTAAGTCACCTCTCAATTAGAATAGATGTAATCTATCCCCCTTGTACCATAGTATATCGGGGCAGGATCTTGCTTAGCACTAATTTTAACCAAGAAGTGCAGTTGGTAAATTTAGATTAACTTTGATATACTGTATAGGTACGAGTCTAGGGTTGACGATCGGGACATGTGACTTTGTGGCTTACAATAGACAAAGGCTCAGGTCATTCTAGCCTGGGTGCATCGATATACCTTTTAGAGTCATCTGATCAAACGGTACTGATGCCCCAGTTTTATATACCCTAAGATACGTGACTGGAGTTGTGGTTTTCATGAATGACTTCGCATCTTCGAAGTGACCGGGTCATGCACTAGTGCCACGTTGGCTAGAAGGGACATGCAAGCATGTAATGCAACAAAATAAATGTGCTAGTGGTGTGTGCAAAATAGGGGAATTTTTCAAATAAATGGGCCCGTGGGCCAGATCAAATCATCAAATTATGGATTCCATACAAATATTGATCAAAATACATCAAATCCATAACATCAAAATCAAAATTAAGGCATGCACATCAAAATATATATCAATTAGGATCATGACATATCAAGTAGGCAATCAATCAAGGTAGAGAAAAAGAGAATGATGATCAATAAATCAGGATAACACTTAAAAAAATATCAATTATCGACCAACCATGTAGGCACAAGAAAAAACTTCTTTTTTTTTAAAAAAAAATAATTTAATTTTACCAGCACAAAGATATTTCAAAGTTTACTAAAGGTCACTAAGTCAACGTGGCCATCTCATTAGTAATCTAATACCATGGCCTTTTTAGAAAAAAATTTGGATCTGAGAATAAAATTCAATATATTTTTTTTAATTTAGATCCAAGTTTTTTAAAATGGGCCACGATGAAATCTCAAATTTAAAATCAAAATTCAAAATAAAAATTAATTAAATTTTTTTTTTTAAATTTTCTTTTAAAAGTTCTTAGAATTCTATCTGCCATAAGCACATGGCGTTGGATCATGCTCTTGGATGCCACATGGTAAGGTCAACAACCTTGAGCAACTTTTGAAATCTTACTAAATTGGTGAGGATAGCCTTACCTTTTTATTTGTTTTTTCTCTTGGTTGCTGCCAGCACACACAACTCACACATTCAATACTCATTACTTATTATCTTTTCTTTATGTTGTTGGCAGCAACACTCACAACCTCTTTTTTGTTTTATTTTATTTTATGTTGCTGCAAACAACAAATAAAACAGAACCAAAGAGATAGAAAAAAACAAAGGCTTATCTTCTCCCAACACAGTTGCGATTATTCAAACTGAAAAAGACAAAGACTTACATTCTCCCAACTAGAAACATACTCAATTTTGAAACCTGATAAAATCCAACAGAGTTTAACATGAAGCTCAAATTCATACCCGTGATTGACGCATTGGCAGCAATTGAGAACCATAAAGGCTCCCACAAAGGTACATGCTTTGATATGGAATTGCTAGCAGATTTAGACACCAGATCAGTCAGCGCAGTCGCAGCGAAGTTGAAACCATAACCATTGGGGGACATAAGCTGCTGGTTGGTCATGATAATGCCGACAAAGCTGATAACATTCATCGCCCATGCACCAACATCTGAAATAGAAGAAGCACTCTTCTTTGCCTCAATCTTTCTCCCCCAAAGAGAAAGACAGGCAAATCTATCTCACAAACACACAAATAGAGAGAGAGAGAGAGAGAAAAAGATTTTTGCTTTGATTTCCCTTTTTTTAAAAGAAAAAGAAATTACTAATAATTTATTATTAAGAAAAACAAAACAAAAAAAATGAAGAAAAAATAATGAATCATCAATAACAATTCTTTTAATGGTGGCTAGAAATCGTCCCCGTTGGAATCCTAGCGTCACGAGGCACCAATTGTCCCTATGCCATCAGCGATTTATAGATCTCGATGATCATCTTCTCATCATACTCCTTTAGTGGGATTTTCCCAAACCCGTATTCGAGTGAACCATTTGTTTCCACTACCAAATCTGTTGTTAAAAGCCTTAGAATTAACAAATCCAAGCATCATATTAACGTATGCACCTTAAAGACATACAAAGAACCTTTTTTTTTGGGGAATCGACGTTGAATAATTGGAGCTTAGGCGTGATCTTTATTCGCCAAAATCGTCTCCTCTGGTTCGATTCCAAAGTAGTGACTTCAACCATGTTCTTGCGACGCCTATTGGATCCACAGGGACGTGTCTAATTTTTTCTCCCTCCAGTCCCTTTAATGCTTTTGTAAGATTTAGAAGAGAAGCCTTCTATTCTTAGAGAGAGATAAAAAAATGAGAGACTCCCTTTCCACATTTCATATGTCATTTTGAATCTTTCATTATTATTGGAATCGACAAAATAAAAAACTCAAAATAATAAAAAAATCTACTAACATGCCCTAAAAAAATAAAATTAATTAATAAAAAATAAATAAATAAGTAAAATAAATAAAATAAAGAAAAATAAGCCAATTTTGCAATGTGACACTTTTTAAGGTTTTCAAGTTTGATACTCAAACAATCCCCAATGGAGTCGCCACTGAAAGTTCCCTCGATCCGCGGGGAGTGTGGATCCGCTTTTGATTTTTGAGGTTTGGGAGTCGCCACCTAGTTATTACAGTCTAGGAATCGAGCATTGACTCTAAATACATAGAAACAATTAATCTACGAATAAAAAGAAACTATGGTCCGGGGATCACGTTACGGGGTTGGAAGGTGCTAGGCACCAGCCTCGCCCGTCAAACATCGGTTTCTACTATTTTCTAAAAAATATTACATTGCTAAAAGACCTAAAATCAATAAAAAATAAATAAATAAGAAGTATACCTAGATGATCGCAAGGATTTGTTCCCTTAGAACTGGCAGAGAGACTCCTTATATGAAATTCCTTGCTTTATTTCTGTTACTGGATCTGCTTTTGATCTCCAAGTTGAAGTATCTAGATCTGAGTACTTTCTATATTTTTTGAAGGATTTCTGGATGTTTTTGAAAGATTTTTGAGTGTTTTTTGAGTAAAAGTTGAGGTTTGGATGATAGGCAGGGAGTTAGGACTTCAAAATTAGGATTTGGAGAAGGCTAGGGAGACTTTTTGACCTACTTTTTCTAGGATTTGTTTTGACATGCGAGATTGGATTGTGGAGGCACTTATTTATAGATTTTTTGGAAGAGTTGGTGTTTAATTAGGTTTCTTTTAGATAAGGTGAATTAGGGTTTTGACTTAAGTCTTATTTGATTGACTAGGTTTCTTTAGATTAGAATATTAATTAGGATTTTCACTTAAGTCTTATTTGATTGACTAGGTTTCTTTAGATTAGGATTTTAATTCTTATGTACAACGAATGAATATATTTTTAATTTTTGGAGAACCCTCCTTAATTATATTTTAATTCTTTAAGCCCCTAGATGGAGGGATTTTTTAATAAATATCACGGGGGTCCTCTTAAATAAGTGGGCAACCATCAACAATTTTGCCTGAGAGCTTAATTAATTAGTTTAAAAATTTTAATTTTAATTAGGATTTCACTTTATATTAATTAATGTTTTTAAATTGTTAAAATTGAAAAATTATCGTTTAGTCCCCGAAGAGGACTTTTATGTTTCAAAGTCATTTTTCGATGTTTTGAAATCAATTTTTTACAAGGAATTCAATGAGAGTATCGATTTGTGTTATTTATGGATTTTTGGTCAGTATAGAGGTGTAATCGAGTTTTACCTTGATCGTCCCTACCCTATTGATCCAAAGTAGCTCCCCGGTCCCTTCTATAAGCATCGGTATGGCACCTACCAATAATTCTCCAAAGCCCAAGTTAGAATTGTAGAGAAATCCTATTAAAAAAAAGTTTCAGTATTTATTTTCTCAACCAAAAAGATCCCCTTGCCTCTGTTAACTCTTCTATTTATAAGTTTTCCCTATAATCGGGATTAGATTACGGTGAATCCCCTGATTGCAAGGATCCTGAATAGAATTTGAATCAATGAGATTGAGTCCAAGATTCTCTAGAGATCTCTTTCAAGATCTTTGGACTTGACATGCTTAATCTATAATTATGAAAATATTAGGACTAGGCCTATCCTACTAAACAGACCAGATCTTTTCTTATGTTGTCCTGCCACATCAGTCAGACCAGGCATTACAAACTTGGTCTTCCTTGCTGTTGGGCAAGATTGGTTTTACTGACTCATTCCATGTAGCAATTTCTCTACTAGGATATGTGTACAATCTAGATAATGTACCAATATTACACTCTACATTTACCTCTTCTCGAGGATACACAAAGTCTCGTTGACTTCTCAAGACACGCATCTCTTTCTTAATTGGTTGCCATTATCTCCTATCATTACATCTATTGTTGACGTCTTAACGCATTAAATGTAACATCGTTTCTATTCCCTTTTATCAGTTTGTAGACATGAAATATTCACCATGAATCTTAATGCTACATTGTTTGGAGTAGTTACCATTCTTTTTTGGAAATGGGTGTGAATGGACACCCGAATCAATTTTTTTGAAAAACATTTTTTCCATGGCATTGTAGTGACTCTCATGTGTTGGAAAGGGTAAGGTCTACCCAAGATCTAGGTAAGGAGGTCTTGTTAGAGGATGGAGAAGGTGTTAGGCATCCCATCCTCTCCACCAAAGGTGGTTACCTTGCTTGGCCATTTTATCTTGTAAAAAATTTAAGAAAGTAAATACTAAAATGCATGAGAATGCATGATAAGAGTGGTGTGTGCATTGGAGTAAAATGTCCTCTTAACAAAGGGTTTTGATTTCAAAGTGACGTTCAGGCATTCTATAGAAAAGAATGACCCACATAGTTACATTAAATTTATGAATATAAATGTAAGTTTGAGCTTTTAGAGAGACTCCATGATGGAGTTCCCTTGAGGCCACAACCTTGATGCATGTATGCATGACTAGAACTTAGTGTTTCACCCCATCAAGAGGGTGACACATTTTTTCATCATTGTCATGCATAGGTGAGTGTGTGCATTGTGTACAATATGATGCATGAAATTAAGGTAAAGAGGGCTTCAACCCTCGTCCTTTCGATCGAACCTTAATCCAATCTATTGAAGATGGGAGAAAGTGTGCATTACATCCTAAGGGATTTCTAAAAGAAAAATAAAGTAGAGGGTTAGAAGAAGAAGATGCAAGCTTTAAAACAAGCTATATCTTAGTACCACCTTGTCCCTTGGTGGTCTTGAACATTGAGATGTAGACTTGAGAGTTGAGTGAGATGGTTGAGGGTTGAGTGAGTTGAAATTAAAAGATGAGAGAATGAGTGGGGATTTTGGTAGAGTTTTAGGTTGAGAGATGGTGGCTTAAGAGCATTTAATTGCTCTTAAAAAATGAGGGTATTTATAGTATTTTTGGATAACTTTTGGGGATAAAGTGGTCCAACCCTAAAAATAAAGAGAATGGACATAAGGTTTATATTATTTCTTTTTGGATTTTTCATTTGTATGAGGGCAAAAATGACATTTGTGAACAAATCCTAAAAGTATTATTTGATTTTTTATTTTTTTGATAAATAGAGGTGAGAGAACAAAAAGTACTTTTGGAAGGATGAATAGGGGAGTGACATGTGTAAAGGTGAAGTGGTAAGTGAAAAGTAGACCTTGATTCATTTGCAAATAACTCATAAAGCAAGGGTGGATGCATTTTTTAAAATGGACAAATGGGAGAATAAAAATACTTTTGGGAGAGTGAGTAGGTGATGAGTGTCTCCAAACACTAAATTATACGCACATTTTCTGGATATTTATCTTGATTTTTGTACCTATTTCTCTACATTAAGATAATAATCATGATAAGCCTCAAATCACCACGTTGCATGTTAATTAGGCTTAATTATATATAAATAAATTCATTTACTAGATAAATCTAATTACGTGTGTTTCTTGTGCAGAAAATCAACAATTTGAAATCAAAATCTCAAGGCAAAAGCATTTTTTGGAATGCCCACTTTGGAATGCCCTAATCCTTAACTCATATTCTCCTATTTTATCTTTTTGTGCAAAGAAAAGTGGAGGCTACTTTTAGACTCTTCTACACACATTTTTCTCTATAAATAGAGCCTTCATTTCTAGAGAAAGGGTCCCATTTTGGTTCTCTTATCCAAGACTCCTTTAATCTAAGGCTCTTTGCCTATTCTCTTATTTTTTGTATTTTCATTTTCTAGTTATTTCCTTTTGGCTAATTAGTCTTGTAAGAAGTAGAAGAAGAAGAAGTTGTAATTTTCTCCATGAAATGAAGAAAAGTTATTTCATCTCTTATCTTCCCTCTCTTGCAATGACATTAGGCTAAGTTCCCCTCCATTGGAGAGTGGAAAAGCCTAGAGCAAGTTCTTGTGTTATTTTTAATTTCATGCCTTTCTTTTATTTAAAATGCTTATGAATTCTCTTTAAGTTTCTTGCACCTATTATTCTTAATATAGATACTTTATGCTTGGATTAGATCAAGATAAAGTATGCTTAAACTAGATAATTGGTAGTAGGAAGTTTTCAAAGAATTCTACTTTGTTTATGTTCCCTTATTTCATTTCATTTGCAAAACTTTTCGATCTAAGGAGCTAATACCAAGCCCTTACGATTGAGTTATAAAAAGGCTTGAAACTAAGAATTGCTCATCAACATGTTCTAGGTAGATCTACCTCTAATGGTGTTTTAATTTCATAAGTTTACTTACTTTTAATTTCATTTACTTTAGTTTCTTTTCTAGTAATTTTACATTTTCTTATAAGTTCAAAAATACAAAGAAAAACAGTTTTAATTCCTTTTAGTTAATTTTAATTTTATCTTCTTAGCTTAACTCTATTCCTCATTTCTCTTGGGTTCGATCCCCTACTTGCCCCACAAGTAAGGTAAACGTCAGATTTTATTAACTCCGGTGAGAAGAACAACGATAGTCTCATCAGTAGGAGAATGACATGTGTAAAGGTGAAGTGGTAGGTGAAAAGTAGACCTTAGTTCATTTGTAAATAACTCATAAAGCAAGGGTGGAAGTATATTTTTGAAATTGACTAATGGGATAGCTCCATGTATATACTTGAAGATTCCCACCTTTTGAGGGTATGATTGGAAGATCTCTCAACTTTATGAATTATTACCAAAGACCAAATAACCTTTTTAATTTGACCAACCTTTTTAATTTAACCAACCTTTTTAGGAAAGACATTCTTGAATTTTCACAAGGGGGAGTTGACTCTCCAATTAGATAATGCATTGGGTATTGAGGGCTTATGGGAGATCAACATGTGTCATCTTTTGAGGGGATGTGAGAAAATGGGCTTAGAGTGGGCTTGGTATTGGGCTTAGAGAATGGACTTGGTTTATGGATAATGGATAATGGGTTAGGAGATGGACTTGGTTATGGATGATGGATAATGGGTTTAGAGATGAATTTGGTTATGGATAATGGATGATGGGTTTGAAAATGAACCTGGATATGGACAATGGAATTTGTTTATAAACTTGAGCTAGGGTATGGGTGATGGATCGGTTAATAGAGAACATATATGAATTTAGATTGGATCATGGAAGTGGTATGGAATTAAATTGGATTAGGGATAAGGTGGGGCATGCAAACTATATGACATGATGCATGTATGCATGAAAGTGATGCTAAGTGGTAATGCGAGCTCATTGAAAGGCTTGAGTTCTTAGTTGGAATCAATTCGAGAAAATTTGGATTTTCCTACGGGTTCGTGCAAATTGGGGTATTTACACTTCCCCTCTTTGTAGGAGTTGCTTGCAAAAAACTATAAAAAATAAATTAGACCCATTATTTGTATGAATCCGAAATAATTTGTTGTTTGATGATTATAACGTCGTATGGATTGAGGAATTTTATTTTGTAGAATGTTGCTACCCAAGCACGGGGTCTGACAGGGTTAACCTTTTTGAAACCCTTGATTTCGTGGTACGGAGTTCGTTTGAAATCTTAGATACCATTTTTTTATGATTTTTGAAAGTGATCGACGTTTTAAACCATGCAATCCAATTTTGAGATATTATTTTCTTTTTTTCTCACTGATTTTGAATTTCGAACTTAGTTTCCCCTTCATGGAAGTTATAGGATCATCTTGAGAGAGCTTAGCGTAACATGACCGTCCTTGAGAGAAACTTGCATGATGGCATGATATTTGAGTATTTGATGTGTCATCATGCCTCGGATGTGGAGAGAATCATCGTTGATCAAGCTGCTCAGATCAAAGCCCTAGAAGTTGACTTGTTGCTTATTACGCTTCCCAGGGAAATGCTTGAGTGGTTCTTTACCCGTTATTCCTTCTTGTACCCTACTTTTAAAGAGAATGATATAACACTATTTTAAATGAATGAAATAGGTTTTTATGTAGTGGCCTCAGATATATTTACTACTTCCAAAAACTCTTGATTTTAAGAAAAGTCCTAGATTCTTTGTCATAGGCCAAAAATAGTAATTTTGATGATGCATTTTTTTTGTTTTAGGTTTTAAAAAAATTGCCTTTGTCGAACAATCTGTTACAAACTAGTATTTGACGCCTCTAAACATCAACGATTATGGTATCTTTGCCAAATGCCGAGGATACAAGTGTCAGCTAATCCTTAGCATCTTCAGAATCATCCCCGAGACTGAGGATTTTGACTGAATTATCTTCATTGGAATATTGAGGACTTCCAGATTTTTACCGTTCACAGTTTATACTTTTGCGGGTTAAGAGTTGTTTTTTTTGTTTTTTTTTTTTTTTTTCACTTTTGCCCCTAGCGCCAATTTCGGTTTTCACCAGACCCGGTTTCCACATTTTTGCACATCGACGCCCTTTTGGGATTTTCATCGTGCTGGTGGTTTTGATCTTGCATAAACTGATTTTTTTACTCATAGTGCCCCTGTAGGTTTTCACCATGCCCTTTCAGTCTATGTTTATTTTATAGATTTTCACTTTGAATACCTTTTCAATTTCTCTGTGTCCCTTGTGGCTTGGTGACTCAAGTTGAGCTGCGAGATCAAACACTTTGCTCTTCTATTGACATTTTTTCTTGAGTTACAGATCTGGTTTCCCCTCTTGAGTTCCTCCGACGATTTTCATGGTGTTGTGACTCAAGTTGAGCTTTGAGATCAATGACTCTACACTTCAAGTTGCTATTTTTTTTTCAAATATTTGACCTGACCTCCCCTCTCGGGTCTTCCAACGACTTTGGCCGCTTGAAATCCGAGTTAAGTAGCAAAATCAACTATACCCTGACAATGTTTTTCATGACATGCTTCTACCGTGATTGAGTCGCCTTGAACCATTCCTTGATATGAGATGACTTTAAATAGGACGAAACATAGGCTTAGGTTATGGTTGCGAAAGGATAAGAAATGTTGAATCTGGATTTATTGAGGGATAGAATGGACACGGGTTTTATCTATTTTTTGTTCTGGAAGTATGATCTATGTCTCCTCTCAGTGTCTCATGAATCGTTTAAGCGGGGGATTTGGGTCGAACTTGAGATCAAGTATTCAAGATTTTTGACTTTATGAATTTTTTTTTTGTACTTTTAGTCGTTCAACAATCCAAATGAATAAGTATATATAAGGCTATGAGATAAAAGTTTGACTTGAACGACAAAGTTGGGCCTTTCACAGTCCATGAACATGATGACACTCCAATTTACTTTTGACATTATTTTGTCCCTAATAGTGGAAAAACTAATCTGGTCTCTGGAAGTAAAACGGTCAACTTCATTCAACCAAAGACATACAGGTAAACAGATTGGTAATGGGAATGTGCTCCCTTATGATCACACATCCTTTAGGAACATCTTTAAAGCCTAGTCATAGAGAACAAAACTCACTATAAGATGTAGAAAGAGAAAGGAGACTAACAAAAGAAAAGAACAAAAGGATCATACAGTACTCACCATTGGTGATTGGAAGCAACTTCAAAATATGGGGTCAAACCATCTCTTATAAAACTCAATTTGGAAATCAATGGAAGCATTGTCATACTTTGCAGCAGCTTTATTAGCTTCTGCTTCCTGAACACGTCAAAGCATTTGCAGTGCCTGGAGATGGCAAAACTGGCATTCGTCCGCCACAAGAATCTGAAAATAGATGGATCTTAAGTAAAGTATCAAAAACCACAAAGCCTTTTATTTATAGATTTTCTTCAACAAAATTGAGATCATGAGTCAGTTATGAGTAATCTATAATGTTCTAGAAGAAAGGTAGACTGCAAAACTTCATGGAACTTCCCATAAATTGGGATTTCAATTTAAAAAATTGTTCATAGATCCAAACCATAGGGAGTTTTTGTGGCCGCAAGAACAACAACTTCCTGATCATTGTGTCTTACACCAAAGATTGGTCATAGATCGAAATTGGTAATCAGCTGCAACAATAACTTTGTGCTGGTCTAACATACATCTAAACCCTTCCATTACCCATACAAACCATGCTGAAGCTGATCCAACACCATTAAACCTCACCTCAACCCCTTCATCTACATTCACACCTACTACTACCCTTGCAATTCAGCCCACCCAAACCTATCCCTACTATTGTCCAGCCCAATTACATCCCTCCATAACTCTTCCTACATCTATTCCAATCCTCAATACTGTTGTTTCATCTCATTCCAACCACCCAAACTGTTGCCACACCCTCCCAATAGCCCCAATTGCTACCTACCCTACAAACCCTAGCCTCATCCCTTCTAGTAATCTAACTAAACCTATGCATTACCCTTAAAATCCAATACAAAAATCAGAACATTAGAAGAAAAAAATGCTACAAAAAATAACTGATTAATCAAAAATTACTAAGAGACATATATGAGAGTCTGCATCTGAGCTCGTACATCTTTAGCATTGATTTTTGATAAACCTAGGGCGTGCTTCATTTGCCTTTTCTATCTAAAATGTCTAGCAATGCAATGCACAAATGCGATGCCATACATGATATGAACAAGGACATTGTTCATGTCACTGACTCATTGATCAAATGAAAGTCGTCTAGGTTGGCCACAAGTGACATATGCACCCCCCCCCCAACCCACAAAAAAAAAAAAAAAAACAAACAAACAAACAAAACAAAAAAAACAGTCACTTTAGAAAAAAAGATATGCACTTTCCTATTAATGTTTCCCTTCAAACATGAGAAATATCATGGAGGCTACCAGAAAGTAGTAATACGTGTGCAGTGTGCTTGAACGAGTTGAAGAAGCTAGGGAAGGTGAAAATTTAACAGATCTAGATGCAAATGAGATGAAATTCTATAAATAAGTAACAGACGATATAATTGTAAAAATCGAAAGAAACAAAACAAAAGACAACAACATAGTAGTTCTTATTAAAGTGGAGAAACTCACAATGGAGATGTAGTATATGCTCTTGTTCTTCAAGATTAGCTCATTTCTAAGCCCAAAGTGTTTGGATTTTGGGTTGAGATGTTCCCAATCCATTACACAGAATCCTAATACAACTAATACACAGTTGCCACTGAAGATGTGGCTATGACTATGAACAACCATAGCTTAGTAGGTTGCATGGGAAAGGTAAGCCTTGCACCAACTGCTAGCATATCAGAAACATACTCCCCCAAGTTAGCCAAATGTGTGATATCACCTTCGTCAAACCATCTTCTTGCACACTTCAATTACAGTAAAAAGAAAGAAAAAATCCATTCTCTAGATTCACAAAAAAAAAAAATACAAACCATTTGTTGATTGCTCAACTATATAAAAAAGAAAACAACCACACTAACCTGTAAATTGAGGAACAACAATACCAACATGATTTTATAAGCTCTAATGCTGCCAGAACCAGCAAATATATATATATATGGGGCGGATCATGGGACATATGTAAAAACAATGGTTCTTCAAAATATGGGATAAAAGTTTCGGATTGAGCTGATTTTTTGTGAGGATGATCTCTATGATGAGAAGATCATCCTCACATAAAATCAGCTCAATCTGAAACTTCTAAATCCATCAAAAGTGATTTAAAAATTATTGATAAAAAATAGACGGTCCACATTCTACATCACTTTTGATGGGGTTAGAAGTTTCAGATTGGACTGATTATTTTTTAAGATGAACTTCTCATGATATATGCGTTCAGACGACAATCATATCAACTCACATCTCTACAAATCAACTCAGCTGTTTGATACCGAATGGATCTACGGTTCAGATCGTTTGTAGCGTTACATACTTTTGTAAACAAACGACTTTTTCGATTTTGCAACTACCTCCCTAAACACAGATCGATTAGGTGGTGCTTGTTATCGCTTCTTGAGGCGTTTTTTTGCGCTTTGGTGGTGAGAATCTGCGTCTCACTCTTAAATTACCGTTTGGTAATATTTTTTGCGTTCAAAATTTGCGTTTTAAAACGCAGATTGAAAAAGCTAATAAAAGACGCTTTTATATTTGAGTTTGCGGGAGTTTCTAACACCGAAAAACGGCTCAGCAGAAAAGACCAAAGTACCCTCGATCTCTTCTCTACTTCTCTACTTCTCTTCTTCCCTTCTCTGCGACAGAACTGCACAGCAGCTTCCTTTCTCGACGAATCATGCATCTCTTCTTCTTGAAAATACCTCGCACATCCATTCTTTATCTCTCTCTCTCTCTTCTTCTCGACAGCACGCAGCTGTTCTTCGTTCAACCGAAACCCCACAGACACCTCTAGATCCCCATTGACGATGGCACACATCTCTGATCGAAGCCATCGACGATAAATTGGCAACGACAGGCATCTCTGATCGATGCCATCGACGATCGATTCTTGGGTTTCTTCTCGTATTAGTTGTGTTAGTAGAGCCAGGGTTCAATCGAGCATTCAATGGCCGAGTTATCGATAAGGTAACTCTCTACTAAGTATTTAAAACTGTTAAATTTTCTATTTTTCTTCGTTTTCTGTTCTTAGATCTGTTTTCTTTCTCTGATTTAGTAGTTGCGAAACATTTGAGTTCACAGGGACGAACAACAGTCAACTTCGGCCCAACGAATCTGTTATGTTGCAGGGAAGGTAAAGTTTCTACAAATTCTTGTTTCATCTAGTTTGCAATTATTTTGATTTAGAAAATTTGATATTTTAGAGTGATTTAGTTGGTTCTTATACATAGTTAGCATTTTTCAAGCTTATGAAATATTTTGTGTGGGAATAGTGTAGGTTGAGTTCTGAATGAACATTTAAGAATCCAATGGAGAATGAAAAAAAATTCAAATTCAGGAATAATTTTAGTAAAATTTGAATTTAAACCAAAAACATAAAATTTATTAATTTTATTGCCCTTCAATGCCTCTGAAGGTTAAGTGGTAGTTCTGATCTCACCACCTCAATAAAATGAAAAAGTATGTCCTTACTATTTAGGTGTTGGAAATTCCACCCATCATGTGTATACTTCAACACCCTTAGGTACAACAATTTTTTTTTGAAAAGAGGTACCAATCTAATGAAAGTTATATTTCTTTGAATTTTAAATGATAAATATCTCTTAAGAACAAAATGGCATGACTGACCAACATTACAATGAGTACCAATTTGAACATCATTGTTGTTACAAGCTATATTTCTTGGTCACATACTCATTGTTATTGTTGTTGTTGTTGTTGGAATTGTTGTCATTGTTTGGCTCCTTGTACTCGTAGCTTTCACCCAAGTTCCACACATCCCAACAACATTAGTTAGTAATGATGGTTCCTTTGTATTTGGTATTTTACCAACTAAGCTACCTGACACCTTTGCCTCAATAGAGACTATTATTTCATCAAAAAATTTATGATTTGTATGGTAGTTGTTTATTAGTTATTTTGTGCTCAGGATTGTCCTAAATCAAATTTGAAGACTGAGGTAGAAGACAAATAGATGGAGGGCAGTCAGTCACAGAACTTGGGAGGAGGATCTCATAAGGGTTTGAACATGAATTGGGTCTTGCAACTTACTGATATTGCTAGAGGTTTATTGGCTAAGATGTATAGATTGAATTAGATTTTAGATTATCCCGATTCGTTTTCTCATGTGTTCTCGAATGCATTTTGGAAAGCGGGTGTGATTTCAAACCATCCGAGGATTTGTATGTTGGTTTCGAAGAAGTTTTCGGAGCATCCAAGCAAATTGCAACTCGAACGTGTAAGTTTTTTTTTTTTTTTTTTGAAGCCTGTTTAGTTTCTAAGATTTTCGTGCCGGTAAAAATAAAAATTGATTATTTCTGATTTGGGGAAATTATTTGTGTAAGTTGATAAGGTTGCTCTTGATGCTTTGCACGATATTACTAAAGACTATTTTCAATGTTTGGAACCATGGGTCACGGTACACAGTTTTTTTCATTGCTACTAGAAGAAATATCATCTTTTTTAGTATTTGATTGATCTACATGTATTTATGAGCGTGCTTTTAGGTTGTGTTCATTGTTACTGGTAATATTATTTGTTTTGTTCACTTGAAAATAAGACTGGAATCCATTTACCACATTCTGATCTTGGTAAATATGCAAGAGAGTTGAGCTAAATGATGTCATCATATGCTACATACTGATCATGTAGTGTGGATTACCTATTAAATGATGTCATAATATAAATGAGATATTATGTGGATGTGTTATGAATATAAATAATACTGGTCATTTTTAGAACATTCTGAGTGCATTATCAATATTAATTATGCAGGTATTTTGTTTATAAGGAATCTCATATGTCCATTTTTTAGAGGAGATATTGTCGAAATTTCTATAGAATTATAAATTTTTCTATAATTTATTTTTAGAATTATAAACATTTTAAAATTAAAATAATAATTTTTTTAATTTGTTATATAGTTTTATTATATTTATATATATTTAGTGTAATTATATATTTATAGGGGTATTCTGATAATTTTTTATGCATTCTGGGTGCATTATGTTGGATTGCGTATTATGCAGGTATTTTATTTATCAGGAAAATTTCATATGTCTATTTTTAAGAGGAGATGCTGTCGAAATTTCTATAGAATTATAAATTTTTCTATATTATTTTTAGAATTATAAATATTTTAAAATTAATATAATTATTTTTTAATTTTTATATAATTTTATTATATTTATATATATTTAGTGTAATTATATATTTATAGGGGTATTTTGATAATTTTTTATGCATTATGTTGGATTCCGTATTATGTAGGTATTTTATTTATTAGGAAAATTTCATATGTCTATTTTTAAGAGGAAATGCTGCCGAAATTTCTATAGAATTATAAATTTTTCTATAGTTTTTTTAGAATTATAAATATTTTAAAATTAATATAATTATTTTTTTAATTTTTATATAATTTTATTATATTTATATATATTTAGTGTAATTATATATTTATAGGGGTATTCTGGTAAGTTTTAATGCATTCTGGGTGCACTATCAACCTTAAGGGTATTCTGGTCATTTTACCCTAAACAACAGATTCTAGAAACTGTATCAAACAATAATTACCAGATTCTGGTCAACAGCACAGCACTTTTACAAAGCTCTATCAAACAAGCTTTTCAGTGTTTCAGTTTCTGGCAGCAGATTCTAACAACAGATTCTGGCAGCAGAAGCTGACAGCAGATTCTGGCAGCTGAAACAAATGGGGCCTTAGTTTCTTCCTTCCTCTTCTTCTCTCTCTGCTATCGAGATCTTCCTTCCTCTTCTCTTCGATTCATGATCTTCCACCCAAATACGAAGGTAGATCGATTCGAAAATGAACCTTCCTTTTTAACTCAGCTCTCTTCCCTCAAAATCGAAGACAGATTTCTTCGATTCACTCTCTTCTTCTGATCTCTACAGGTACAAACAAAAATGAACTCAGCTCTCTTTGATTCATTGTCTTCCTCTTCTTCCCATTTCGATCTGCTGGATACGAAAACGAAGACAGATCGATCTCTACAACGCTTCTTCCTTATCTCTCTCTTTCTAACTCGCATTCCCTCTGCTAACGAAGACCCAAATCAAAAACTCAGCTCTCTTCGATTCACTCTCTTACCCCAAAAATGAAGACAGATCGATTCACTCTCTTCCTCCTCTTGACGAAAATGAACCCAAATCAGAACGCGACCCTCTCTCTCTCTCTCAATAACAGACGACGACTCATTGCGACGGAGACAACAGTTTGCGACAACGAAAACGATAATATTTTCGTTACTTTCGTCTCCTGAAAGTTAACTTTGTTTCTAAAATCTAATCTAATTTACTTTCGTCTAGGGTTAGTGTTTTAAAACATTTCCATAGTCTATTTTTCCCCTTTTTTTAAATTGTTTTCTTTGCTATTTGTCTCTTTTAATGGTATTTTGATTTGCAGTCATCGTGACAAGTATTTGATTTGAATTTTAACTGAAATCGAACTTGACCTCTATTTTTCCTCTTTTTAACTGAAATCGAAACTTCACCTCTAATGCATTCGGAAGACATAGAATCGAAGATAGCTAAATTTTTTCCCGTTTTGTAAACCATAGCTAAATTTTTTCCCATTTTATAAACCATGTGTGCATGGTTTCAATCCACTTTTTGTTGTTGTTGTTATTTTGTTCATTTTCTCATACCTGTGGTCGTCACTGATTCTATAGTTCTGTAAATTGATACACCTTATTATGTACAGTAACATGTTGAAAGAGGAAAAAGGAATATTTTGTATTTAAATCCTTCCTTCACTTCAAGGAGGTAGTGCAATATAACAAAGTGGCCTAGTGTTTTCATCTGTTATGTTATGGCCTTATATATAGGTCAATAAACTCAATTTGAAACAGACATAAACCACTGTCGTGGCTTGGCTTATATTGCACACGAGAAGGGCCAATGAAGATCTGACAAAGAGATCAGGCTAATAAACCTTATGTGCATGAACTGCAAGTTCTTCCAACAATTTCATCAATTGTTTATCTTCATTGCCTTTCAGAATTAGCATTGTTGAAGGCCTCATGACCATTGTCCATGCTGTCACTGGTTGGTTTCTTAGATTATAGCTTTATATTTCTTGAAAGTTTGTATTGTTTGTTGATGTTGGAGAATATGAGTTAGTCTTGTGTTCTTCCACTATGGGTTATTATTTGGTAAGGAGGGAATGTGGTTGGTTTGAACATTGAAGATCTGATGAGGTTTTGATGAATGGGAATGGATATGTACGTAGTGAGGATTGAGTTTTTAAGGATTTGATGTTATGATTAGGATATTTTTAGGAAAGAAAATGTGTTTATATGGATTTAAATGTAACGGGTTCCCTTTATTTCAATATATTTTGTAGTTGAATTAGTTTTCTCAATGTGTCTCCATGAATTTGATTCTAGTGCATCTTTTCTTCTTTAGATGTAAAAGCTACTTAGTTTTTTCTTATATTTATTGGAAATTTTTGGTGTTTGTTGATATTGGAGGATATGGGTTTGTGTTCTTCAACTATGGATTATAATTTGTTAAGGAGGGAATGGTGTTGGTTTGAAGGTTTATTGAAGATCTGATGAGGTTTTGATGAATGGGTGTGTAGTGGTGAGGACTTATTTATCATAGAATGTGAAATTACCCGCTTTGACAATGTAGAGACCTAGAGGGGGGTGAATAGGACTATTTAAAAATTCTTCTGAATGTGAACATTAGGGTATGAATGAACTTTTAATGAGTTTGTTAATCATGGTGCATTCACCAAATCATTCATGAAACAAGATATTTATGCAAGTGAAAGCGCCCTCGATCCGTGGGGTGCGCGGATCCGCTTTTGACCCTTGAGGTTTGGGAGTCGCCACCTAGTTATTACGGTCTAGGAATCAAATTGACCCTACAATGGATAAAAAGAACTAATCTACTATAGAAATCTGAATCCGGGGATCATGTTACGGGGTTGGAAGGTGTTAGGCACCAACCCCGCCCGGCCAATGCCGGTCTCTACTTATCCCAAATAGATTTACATTGCTAATGATAAACCTAGATTAAAAAAAAATTTACCTTTGATCTGCAAAAGTGTTATTCCCTCAGATCTAGTTAGAATGGCTCCTTGTACCGTATTCCTTACTTCGTTCTATCTCCGGATCTGATTCCTGATCTCCGAGGTAAGGTATCTCCTTCTTGGATCTGAGTGCTTCAAATTTGTTGTGGATTTTTGGGATGTTTTTGAGAGGTTTTTGGGTGTTTTTTAGGCTAAAATCGGAGTAGGGGTGTTAGGGAAGGAGTTGGGGCTCCAAAATTAGGGTTTTGGGGAGGCTATGGAGGCTTCTTTATCTACTTTTCCTAGGACTTCTTCTTTGATACGAAAATAGGGTGTGGAGGCTCCTATTTATAAAGTTTTTAGAAGCATTAGGGTTTGATTAGGGTTTCTTTTAGGGTTTCAATTAGGGTTTTGACTTAGTCTTTAGGGTTTTAATTTAGGGTTTTGACTTTAGTCTTATGAGATTGATTTGATTAGTTTAGATTAGGGTTTTGATTTAGGATTTTGACCTTGGTCTTATGAGATTGACTTGATTAGATTAGGGTTTTGATTTAGGGTTTTGACCTTAGTCTAATGAGATTGACTCGATTAGTTTAAATTAGGCTTTTGATTTAGGGTTTTGACTTTAGTCTTATGAGATTGACTTTAATACTTGACTCTAGTCTTATTTGATTGACTTTAATATCTTGACTTTAGTCTTCCTTGATTGAATTTAAATTTTTGGAGAACCCCCCTCTATTATATCTTTGATTCTTTGGACCCCCAAATGGAGGGGTCCTTAAAGAAATATCTTACGAACCATCAACAATTTTTCTTGAAAGCCTGATTGATGAATTTTTTGATTTAAATTTTATAATTAATTTTATTAATGTTTCACTTTACATTATTTAATGATTTATTTATTAATTTCGAAATTTTTAATTATTAAAATTGTGAAATTATCGTTTTGCCCTCGGAGAGGATTTTTTACGTTTTAAGTCATTTTTCAATGTTCCGGGATGTTTTGAAATCAGTTTTTCGTAAGGAATTCAATGGGAATGTTGGTTTTTTTCATTTATGAAATTTTTTGTGTGAAATGGTCGTGAATTTTATGAGGGGTATTTTCGTAATTTTGTCAAATTTTGTGAAAATTGGCTAAGTGGTTTACTTGGTTTCGATTTGTTGTTTTATGTGTTTGAGTGGGTTTTCCTAAGCGTAATGCAGGCTCTAGGGCTGTTTTGATGTTAGGGGTATTTTGGTAATTTGGTCATTTTTAGTGATTTTTATCGTGAAGCTTCTTTTTGGCTTTATAGGATGATGATTTCTATGTTTCTGGGGTAGTATTTTCCTAGCGTAGCGTGGTTTCTAAGTTTTGTCAGTTCGAGATACCTCATCCGGATTTCTGAAACATATCTGGTAACAAAATAAAGCATTGGAATAGACATCCATCATTGGGAACCTTTGCAATCGGATTGACGACTTGATTAATCAAGCGGATGCAAAAATGGGGTGTCTACAGATGCCCCTCTTTGGCAGAGGGTTGAAGCAAACTAGATAGCAAATCTATTTTGGTAGATAGTGCGATATCCGAATGCCAAAGCTAGTGACAGTTCATTTTGCAGCCTGATTTAGCAATTCGTCGGGGTGTTCGGATCCTTGAGCGTAAAACTCTCCCCGAACTAGAAAAATGTCACGTCCTTGAGCGCGAGCTCTCACTGGCAGTGTCAGATCCTTGAATTTTAGAAAATTCTCCTTGACTGATGTAACAACTGTGCAAGTGTGTGGGCTCAAAATCTGAGATAGATTTCAAAGAGTTTGAATTGGAAATGAGTCAAAAATGGAGTAAATTTAAACTGAGCATAAATCCAAGAAAACCCTTGGCGGCATCTGAGCATAATTTCGAGAAAACCCTCGGCGGTAACTGAGCATAGTTCCGAGAAAATCCTCGGCGGCATCTGGGCATAATTCAAAGAAAACCCTTAGCGGCATCTGAGCATAGTTCCAAGAAAACCCTTGGCGGCATCTGAGCATATTTCCGAGAAAACCCTCGGCGGCATCTGAGCATAATTCCAAGAAACCCTTGGCGGCATCTGAGCATAGTTCCGAGAAAACCCTCGGCGGCATCTGAGCATAGTTCCAAGAAAACCCTTGGCGGCATCTGAGCATAGTTCCGAGAAAACCCTCGGCGGCATCTGAGCATAATTCCAAGAAAATCCTTGGCGGCATCTGAGCATAGTTCCGAGAAAACCCTCGGTGGCATCTGAGCATAATTCCAAGAAAACCCTTGGCGGCATCTGAGCATAATTCCAAGAAAACCCTTGGCGGCATCTGAGCATAGTTCCGAGAAAACCCTCGGCGGCATCTGAGCATAATTCCAAGAAAACCCTCGGCGGCATCTGAGCATAATTCCAAGAAAACCCTTTGCGGCATCTAAGCATAGTTCCGAGAAAACCCTCGGCAGCATCTGAGCATAATTCCAAGAAAACCCTTGGCGGCATCTGAGCATAGTTCCGAGAAAAACCCTCGGCGGCATCTAGCTGAGTAAAACTGAGAACAAAGAAATAAATCTGGGAGAGAAACGATTGAAAATGAATCTGGAAAAAAGTTGTAAAATCTGGGAATGAATAGATTTGATACAGAATGGATGTCCTATCTCCTATGTGAGATTCAGAATGCATTTGTTTGAACCTCAAGGTTTTATCAACAAAGTTTTGTAAATTTAAAACCTGAGTTTGAACCTCAAGAGTTTTTTGAAAAAACTGCTATCAAGAGGGTAACCTTAAGTTTGGAGTTCTCATTATTTTTTTTAGGATTAACATTGCTCAAAAACAAAATGTCCCTAGTTTGACAATAAACATGGCATTGAAAATAATTGAACACATCATAAAAAATGCCCCTAGTATAAGGGGGGAAATTACATATCTAGAAGAAAAAGAAAAAATGCCCCTTGTATGAAGGTTTGAAATATTTGATTATCACAAGCGCAATAAAGATCCAACTTTTAATTTTGATTAATTTTATTAAAGATTTTGAGTCAGGCTCAAGAGAACAAAATATTTCCTTTTGAGACTCATCATAGAATTTACCATTCTCCATTGGTTCACTTGGGGAAGTAAGAATTTTCAGATCGATCGTAGACAAGATACTTGTGGCTTCTGAATCTATGCCTGGTTTAAGCTGAGTATTGAACTTGATTATTCGGATTTCTGATGTTTCAGCTCGAACTGCTCTCAACTTGGGATTTTCTTTTGTTTTTTTTTTTTTATTGCTCTAACTTTTGCCTAGATCGCCTTTCCAAGTTTTCAATCTATCGAGCTTGCTCTAACTTTTGCCTAGATCGCCTTTTCAGGTTTTCAATCTAGCGAGCTTTTTCTTTTTTCTTGGCTCTGATTGTTGCCAAAGTTGTCCTTTCAGATTTTTAACTTTGCGAGCTTGCCTTAATTTTTGCCTAAGTCGCCCTTTTCGGGTTTTCAACTTAGCAGGCTTCATCATTTCATTTTTTTTTATATTTTTTCTTCTCCTCTGAAGTTCTAGAATTACTATCTGATCATGCTTTGCTACCCTCCTTAACTTTTTCACACGGTACTTAGGAGGACTTTTATAGGTAGGCTTGGGACTAGGCATAAAATGAAAGGGATTTTGAAGCTCAAAAACCCAAATGCCCCTTGTGTGGCATTTCATTTAAACTTTATCTTGAATTTTCTATCTCATTCTTTTGAATTTTTTGTTTTTAGATTTTTTCTTCATTGGGGAATCTATTTTTTTATTTTGATGTGGTCGGGCCTGAAGTGACTTCTCAGGTTGCCTACGTACCCCAAATTTTTGGGATCAGACCAAAACGTAGTTCGGATTTTTCCCTCCCCTAGGTTAGGTGATCAGGCTAAGAAATAAAAGGCACAATTTTTCTCTTTTTGAACAGGCTGCAAAGGGGTTGAGAAAGGAGATAAAGAATTAGGTAGTAGGAAAATTGATTCGGCAAAAAATGGCCTCCTTAAATGTAGTACCGTTTGATTTGGTCAAGGTTGGTTGGTTCTGGTAACTCGATTCCATCATGATCTTGAAGCCTGACAGCTTTTCCTGGTAGTATCTCCTTGATGATGTACGGACCTCCCCAATTTGGTTTGAACTTCCCTCTAGGGTCAAAGATAGGTGCCCGATTCTCTTTGAGTACTAAATCCCCGACTTGTAAGTGACGAACCTTGATCTTTTTATCAAATGCACGGGCAACTCTTCTTTGATAAGCTTGCACGTGATACAAAGCTCTCAGTCGTTTTTCTTCAATCAAATTCAATTCTTCATACCGCTGGCGAACCCAATCTGTTTCTGACAACTGACTTTCCAACAAGACCCTCAGAGATGGAATTTCCATTTCAACTGGCAAGACTGCTTCCATGCCATACACTAAGGAGTAGGGAGTAGCTCCAGTAGAGGATCGAATTGAAGTTCGATATGCCCATAGTGCAAATGACAGTTTTTCAGACCAATCTCGATGTGATTGACACATTTTCCTTATGATAGTTTTAAGATTCTTATTAGCTGCTTCGACTGCTCCATTAGTTTGAGGGCGGTAAGGAGATGATTTGTGGTGTGAGATTTTAAACTTTGAACACAAAGTAATAACCTCAGCTTTGAAATGTGACCCGTTGTCAGAAATCAGTTCCGAAGGTACCCCGTACCGGCTAATGATGTTCGTTTGGATAAATTTTGCAACTCGAGATGCAGTGAGGACAGCATAAGAGGCAGCTTCGACCCACTTAGTAAAATAATCGATAGCAACTAAAATGTATTCATGCCCATTTGATGCTTTAGGCGATATTTTACCAATAATGTCGATTCCCCAAACTGAGAATGGCCATGGTGAAGTCAGACCAACTAATCGAGAAGGTGGCACATGTATGAGATTTGCATGTATTTGGCATTTGTGGCAGGTCTTGACCATGTGATGACAATCTGTTTCCATCGTAGGCCAGTAGTACCCTTGTCTCATAATTTTCTTAGCTAACATTTTCCCACTCATGTGAGGGCCGCATTCTCCTGAATGTAGTTCAACCATTATCTGTTCAGCTTGATCTTCATCGACGCACGACAAATGAATCCCATCATAAGACCTTTTGTACAAACTTCCTGCGCACAGGATGAATTGAGATGCTAATCTTAAAAGGGTTTGCCGTTCCTTCCTCGATGCTTCTTCTGGAAATTCTTGTTTTTCCAACACCTTTGTAATATCTGTGTACCACGGCTTTCCATCGGGTAGTCGAGTAGCAATATTGATCTGACAACAATATGCAGGTTTGTCTTTGACTTCAACAGTGATCGGCCTCAATTCCATGCCAGGGGGTAAATGGATCATTGAAGATAGAGTGGCTAACGAGTCAGCAAATCTATTATCTTCCCTTGACACGTGTTGGAACAGAATAGCTTCAAACTTACTCACTAAGTTTAACAAATATTCATGATAAGGCTTCAGCTTTTCGTCCCTAGTCTTCCATTCTTCCAATGACTGGTGTATGACCAAGGCTGAATCCCCAAAGACTTCGATTTCTGTAATGCCCAGATTCAAAGCAGCTTCAAGTCCAGCGATGCATGCCTCATATTCAGCTGTATTATTGGTATTAGAGAAGGCTAACTTAATAGCGATCGGAATGTGGCATCCTTCCGGAGAAAACAGGACTGTCCCTATTCCATATTCATTCTGATTGGCGGCTCCATCAAAATACAACTGCCATGTTTGGTTCTGAGGCTCTTCTTCAACATGTAAGATGTTCTCATCTGGGAACTGATCAATAGGCCTTATTCCTTCTGCTACTGGGTGATCTGCCAAGTATTCTGCTACAGCTCTCCCCTTGATGGATTTCTGTGTAACGTGCGTGATGTCAAACTCTGATAACAACAATAACCATCGTGCGGTTCTTCCTGTCAGTGCCGATTTCTCGAAAAGATACTTGAGAGGATCCATCCGAGATAACAAGATAATTGAATGAGATAGCATATAGTGTCGAAGTCTCTGAGTAGCCCATACCAGTGCCAAGCAAGTTTTTTCCAGGGCTGAATACTTTCGTTCATACTCTAACATCTTCTTACTGATGTAGTAGATAGCCCTTTCTTTGCGAGTATCTTTGTCATACTGTGCCAGCATGCATCCCATAGCTTCTTCTGTGACTGACAGATAAAGAAGAAGTGGTTCACCCGGTGTGGGTGGAACCAAAATAGGTGGGTTTAAGAGATACTCTTTGACTTGGTCGAAGGCCTTTTGACATTGCTCATTCCAAACTGTTGGTTCATTTTTCTTGAGGAGCTTGAAAATAGGTTCGCAGACGTTGGTGAGTTGAGCGATGAATCTACTGACATACTGGATTCTGCCTAAAAAACCTCGAATTTGCTTTTCAGTTTCCGGCGGTGGCATATCTTGGATAGCTTTAATCTTCACAGGGTCTACTTCGATCCCTCTTTGACTGACCACAAATCCTAACAATTTTCCAGAAGTTACTCCAAACACACATTTCTGCGGGTTGAGGCGGAGTTTATACTTTTGAATCTCATGAGAAATTTTTCTAAAGCAGCAACATGCCCCAGTCGTTCTTTGGACTTGACTATCATATCGTCTACATAGACTTCAACTTCCTTGTGTATCATGTCATGTAGTAAAGTCGTGGCTGCTCTTTGATAAGTGGCTCCGGCATTCTTCAGACCAAAAGGCATAACCTTGTAGCAAAAGGTTCCCCACTGTGTGATAAATGACGTCTTTTGCATATCTCGAGGATCCATTTTTATCTGATTGTACCCCGAAAAACCATCCATGAAGGATAATAAAGCGTGCCCTGCTGTACTATCTACTAGAACGTCTATGTGTGGTAAAGGAAAACTATCCTTTGGGCTTGCTTTGTTTAGATCTCTAAAGTCCACACACATCCTGACTTTTCCATCCTTCTTCGGCACCGGGACGACATTGGCAATCCACTCAGGGTATTCTACTACTTCCAAGAATCCAGCGTTAATCTGCTTCGTAACTTCTTCTTTTATTTTCAGAGTCCATTCCGGTTTCATACGTCGAAGTTTCTGTTTAATGGGTCGAGCATCTGGATATAACGGAATCCGATGTTGAACAATGTCTGTGCTTATTCCCGGCATATCCTCATAAGACCACGCGAACACGTCTTTGAACTTTCTGAGCAACTCTACTATCCCTTTGCGTTCATCGGGGGATAATGTGATCCCAATCCGAATCTCTTGAGGATTTTCTTTTGTTCCGAGATTGATAACCTCTACTTCCTCCATTGGAGGTTGAGCCCGACGTTCATTTTCTTGGTCAAGTAATTTGATTATTTCAGGGGGAGGTTCTTCATCAGAAGATTCTCCCTCCGAAGTCAGATTATTAGTTAAATTATTATTGCGCTCGGGGTAATCAAGAATTTCTTTCATTTCATTAAAAGAAGATGGGGTAATAGGACTCATTGCCAACTTGACAGACTCACTTAACTTAGTAGCAATAGTGGACTTACTTGACTCAACAGAAACAAATGACTCATCTAGCATGTCAGACTGAACAGGACTAAGGGGACTGACAAACCCAGTCTTGACATGCAATACAGGACTAATTACATGATAGCTAGAGAGACACCCTACAGCGGGTTTGATTGTAGACTGAGGATTTGGGATCCCCTTCTCAGTTGACAACATCAAGACACTGTGATCTTCAATGAATAACTGGTCGATGTTGAGGGAGTCTAGATTGAACTGCCAGTCTTCAATTTTCTTCTCTTCAGCTTCTGTGCTTGCTTCCTCTTCAGGCCAATCCATACCAAAGAAGATCTCAAACCCTGGCAGACGAGTACCTGTGATGTGGTCAATGAATGGCTCGGGGAACCCACAGTAACGAAAATCTTCTCCTTCCTTCACGAAATAGCCATTAAGGGTCTTACGATAAGGCTTCATTTTGATGAGATCCGTGGTGCGTCTTTGCCTTTTCGCAATTGCCTTGTCTCGCTTTGTCTTCCAGTACTGGGCCCAATCTTCATTAGTAGGCTTATATCCTAGCCCAAATGTGCCAATGACCTCTTTAATCACTGGTGCCTCCTTAATACCTTGCTGCTTGCGGCCTAAGCCCATACCAGGGAAAAATCTCATTTTCTTGAATATATTGGCCATATTGCAGTTAGAAGTATTTTCCATTGGAAAATATTCTTTCATGGCTTGATCCCATTGGACTGAGCATATTTTCTCAAACTCGAATCCACTGAGCTCTACTCCTTGTTGTTCTGGCTGAATCTCAAGCAGCGGCTCATCCTTAGCTTCAGTACTATTTATGATCCCTACAATTTCAGCATCTCCATGGAGAGTAATCACTAGCCCATCTTTGATAAACTTGACCTTCTGGTGCAGCGTGGAAGGTATGGCTTTGATTTGGTGTAGCCACGGTCTTCCTAATAACAGATTAAAGGAGGACTGGATGTCTATGACCTGAAATTCTGCCAGAAATCAGCTATGCCCGTGGACAATCGAAGGTGCAGAATTCCCAGTACGTCCCTTTTAGTGTTATCATAGGCCCTAACCCCTTGATTAGTGGGCTTGAGATCTTCAGTTTTAAACCCAAGGCAAGTGGCGGTCTTCAAAGGGCAAACATTCAATGCACTCCCATTATCGATCAATACCAGAGGTACCCTCATCCCGTTACAGTCAACTGTGATGTGCAGTGGCTTAGTGTGGTTTGCTCCTTCCTTTGGGAGATCGGAGTCCGAGAATGACAAGATATTTTCCACATAGGTCGCCCCTACTATGTTGGCTAGCTGATCTGGAGAAGTGTCGAAGGGAGACTTGGGCTGTACTTAATGCTTTGAGAACAGCCTCCCTATGGGCAGTGGAAGCCATAAGTAAACCCCAGACTGAGATGTTGGCTCCTGATTTCTTCAGTTGCTTGATCACAGAGTTATCTTCTTCAATATTTTCTGTGATAGGATCTTCTTTTTCTTTTCTTGCCAAAGCTGCCGGATTATCAACACAGAGTTCTTGTGGCTTAAAAACTCTTCCCCCTCGAGTCATATGTCTAACTTCATCACAGGAGAGAGGATAAGGTTCATCTTCTTCAGTCAGCACGTATGGATCTTCATCTGTTAAAGGTACAGGGCTTTTTAAGTTCATCTGGGCCAACAGGTAACTGGTGAATGCGGGGCTACTGTATCGAGGTGGGGATAAACAATACGTATCATCTGAGGTTAAATCGAATGGTTCGTAGTTTGTGGTGAAAACCTCATCAGTGAAGGCTATCCCGGCAAGGGGGTAACTAGGCGGTTTGACTTGAATGGGATGGATGAGAGAGACTGGATCGAATGGCAATGGTGTGTGAGAAACCATGTTCAAAGTTGGTGGAGGTTGATAGGTAGGCAGTGGATTAGTGGTGACATTCGGTGGGCTAGGGATTGTGACCTTCTTGTTGTCAATCAGGTTTTGAATGGCATGACGTAGGGTAATACATCGATCCGTGTGATGGCCAGGGTTTTGATGGAACTCGCAGAATAAGTTAGAATTGTGTCCAGCTGGCAAGGGATTAGGTAGAGGTCGGGGTTGGATAGGGGTAAGAAGCCCTTTTTTCACCAATTTGTGAAAAGCTACAGTGAGACTCATCCCTAGATTGGTAAATTGACGCGGAGTTCGAGGTTGACTTGGGTGAGCCTGGTTATAGTTCGGACTGGGGGTTGAGCTGGGGTAGCTGATGTGTTGGCTATGTAGACATGGTTGGTGCTAGGTTTAGAAACATAGGGTTTCTTAAGCTTGTTATCCGAGGGGTTAGAAAGAATCCCAGAGGCAAATGCGTCCTCGAGTTGGCTTCCGGCTTGTAACAAAGACTCGAAAGTAGGGAGATATTGGGCCACTAAGTGCTGAGCATATCCTTGCGAGAGGTTCTTTAGGATAATCGCTACTTGTTCTTTCTCTGACGGTCTATCCCACATTTGGGCAGCCTTGGCCCTCCAACGACCAATGAAATCAGTAAATGTCTCCCCATTTCTCTGCTTAGTCGCCTCCAAATCTCTTCTTGAAGTCTCAATCTCGGTACTGTACTTATACTGATGCCAGAAGGCCTTTGACATGCTCTCCCAGGTGCCCACAGTAACTGGATCCTGAGACATTAGCCAACGTAGTGCTGACCCTGATAAAGTCCTCTGAAACAACAACGTCATATGTTCGTCACTGAGCCCCATAGTGCGCATGTTAGTAACATATACCTTAAGATGTGTTTTTGCACACCCTATACCACTAAACTTGTCCATTTCTGGCATCACGAACTTCTCGGGCAGATGGATTCTAGGGATGCGGTTCAGAGCTTCAATACCTGCTGCAATTTCATCGATGCCTTTTATACTTTTCATAGCCGACTCTAACTGAGACATTCTGTTAGCTAACATCGGATTTTCATTGACATATTCTTCATCTCCGTCAGTTCGAAGACTTCATGTGGACGTCTCTCTTCTACTTTCTTTCCTTTTGGATCATTTAAGGGATTGCCTGTTGATTCCGAGGTCTGTTCTAGCACTTCTACTTTACCCTTTATACTGGTGATATCATTGGCAAAGGCTGCCAAGATCTTACGGATCTCTGTAAGTTCAGATTCTGAAGCCATCTCTGCTTGTTGACTTGGTACCGTAGCTCGTTCTAACCGACTGGACTTACGACTCCAACTAGGAGGTGGACGCTTGAGTTTGGGCGCAATGATAATCCTATATGACCCCATCAAAGGTAAATTTAGTCAATTTCAGTATTACCCTCTTGATAACATTTTAAGGAATCATTTCATTGAGGTTTGTGCACCAATCCATTAATTAATCCATTCACATAATGAACATTCAAAGAAGAAATCAATATTTATTTGAAAGAAAAAATAGCTTTATTGATTGACAAATAAATGTTCTCATTAAAAACATCTTTCAACAAATTTGAATTGAACTATTTTTACATGGACGCTTGGCTTTGTCTTGACAGTCATCAGGATTGCTGTCAGGCTTGACCCTTTTGGCTCTAACAACTGGATCTTTGAATTCTGCTGGTCCGTCTGGATACCCTAAGGTGCACTTGTTCCAGGCTTTCTCAATGAGGTGTACTAACTTTTCAGTCAATGGCTCGGGGGGAAAGAAAGCTTTGTGCTGAGGTAAAGATAACTCTATAGGCACGTCGTATTGTTCTGGGATCAGATTAGGATGGTAAAAAGATGTTTCTTCTAAACCAATCAGACGGACATAGTATGATCCTTTGGTTCCTAGAACAGGGGGATCAGTCATCCACCAAGGGCACCTAAAACCAATATGACAGGCAAGGCGAGAGTCTAACCATTTGCTCCAAGCTTTGACTGAGTTGTGACGCACTAACAGGTTTCTCTTGGAAAAGTGTTCTGACCCATATTCGAGGTTTGATGGAACCTCTACGATTTTGAGACGATCACAAAGCCACATATAGAGTAAGTAGGGGCTTCCTTTGAAGCTTTCCAGCTCACCATTTTTTATGGCATCTAATCCTGAGAAAGTTTCAGCTAGGATGAGAGGTACTGGGTTGGCTTTCCTTGAGAGTTGTGAGGCTATATCTATGAAGGACTCAGGGATAGTTTGGCCATCACTATTGGAGGTCAGTATGTATTGGGTTAGGATTCCTAGGCACAATCGATAATCTCTAGTAGTTCGCCAGGCTTCGGGTTTTACATTGATAGGGTGACTGCGGGAGCGATACGGGCCCAGTAACGGTACTAAGTTCAATCTCCCGTCATTGACTAAGACTTTGGCTTCTTCCTTGGAAATGTTTAGTCCTGTGGCGAGTTCACCAGAATATCCGGTCTTCAATGAGGGCCTGACTAGAGGTCCTGCAGTGGATATCCTCATTATACACAATAATCCTCGTGAGTGGGGCACAAATGCATATACCCCATATGGAATATGTGAAGCTAGGGGTTCCATCGCTTAGCCATAGCATGTAGGAGGTTCCAGTCTATCTCAAACTCATGGAAGTAAAGAGCACTCCTCAACATGAATCTCCCAAAATTGATCTTCTCTACAGGGTGCATTCCTATGATGGTTGTTTTGACTAACTGTTCGATTGGGTTGTCGCCTGCGACTAGCATCCTGGTTTGACACAAAAGGGTATTTTAGTACTCTTCCAATGGTCCATGTAAAAGATCAATTTTTTATTTTCTTTTGGAAAATCTTATTCTTATGGAAAATATTTTTCGAAAAATATTTTTTTCTACAGAACACTTCTTTTGGAAAATAATATTTTTTGGAAAATATTTTCTTTCTATAAATTATTTGAAAATTTGATTTCCATTTTCAATTTAAATGACTCGGCCTACCATGATTGTTGGATCGGGATGGACTGAGTCATTATTATAAAAGAATGGATTCTTTATTGGGTCGGTGCACCCATTTTAATTTTCAAAAATAACATTTGATCCTTGAGGACAATCATACACTCTGATCTACACCATTCACATCACTCACATACATTCATCAATCAACAGGCTCCATTCAATAAACAACCCGGGAACACCCACGATAAGTTCGAGTCGTGACCTACTAGGAAGGTTTCTAGACTCTAAGCTTACTACGTGCAATGCATTTTTATCTGGCCACCCTTGCCCAAGCACACCTATATACCTTTCGATACGTGGTGACTTGGTTTGATATACCGTGTAGGTGATAATCTAAAATCTCAATTCACTTCTCTGAAGCCAAAAACAGCCAGTTTGATCTCCAGTTGAGAGGTAGCGCACAATGTTGAGCAAAGGCCCACTTAAATACCTCTCGTCTAGAATAGACGTAGTCTATCCCCCTCGTACAGTAGGGTACAGGGGGGCAAGATCTGCTTAGGCACCAGTTTTGATCAAGAAGTGCAATTCATATACTTAGATTATCTTTTATACCTATGGGTACGAGTCAAGAGTTGTAGCTTTCATAAATGGTTTGGCATCCCACGAGGGGACCGACCACGTACTAGTACTACGTTGGCAATCGGGACATGTGACTGTGTGGCTCACAATAGGTCAAAGGCTCAGGTCGCTCCAGCCTGGGTGCATCAATATACCTCTCAGAATCACCTGATCAGATGGTGTTGATGCCCCCAGTTTGATATACCCTAAGGCACGTAACTGGAGTTGTGGGTTTCATGAATGACGTCGCATCTCCGAAGAGACCGGGCCACACACTAGTGCCACGTTGGCTAAATGGGACGTGTAAGTGCTCAAAACAGTAAACGTGCATGTGGTGTGTGCAAAACAGGGTGGGGTGTGCCCGGGGCCTTTTTCAAACACGTGGACCCATAGATCCAATCAAACCAATCATTACAAAAGGAATTACATGAATATTTAATCGAAATAAACACCATACCAATCACATGAATATCAAGATTAACACTATTCAAATCACATGATTGCAAATAAACATATCAAGCATATATCCATGTTAGAAACAAGCATTTAATCCGACATATTTATTTATGTGTTTCAATCGAGGGTCATTTTGAATGGTCCAAAATAATTCAAAATTTCAAAACGCATCGAATTGAGGATAAATGGATAATCGTTAGGATGGAGATTTTAAAATCAAATAACCCTTTTTTTTTTTTTTTTTTTTTAAATCCTAAAAAATAGCCAACACGTGAATTGTTATTGACATACCAACTTTTACTAGTGTCACCCCAACTTCTATGCAAATTGTTAGATAATTACGGTAATTAAAGTGACATTAGAACAATTGGTGCGTCAAACTCATAAAGACCAGAATCATTCTCTATTTAATCATAGAGAGGGCTGTTACAACGTTTAAGATAAAATTTTGAGACATTATTAGCATACTCATTATTTATTTACAACACCCCAATTATCTTCAAAAGTGAATAATTGTTTATATTCAAATTAGTGTATTATAAACAAACGATGGTGTGTTAATAATAATTCTCTAAAACTTCTCATCAAAGAGTACTCAAGAATAAAAAAAATAGGTTGCTGCCAATATTAACAATCTATTTGATTTTTATTTTATTATTATTATTTTTAAATAAATAAACTCTCTTCGATTATTGCCAAGGCATGAGTCCATTCTTTCTTTTCTTCATGTTGCCGCCACACACCGAAACCTTTTTTTTTATGTTAAAAACACTCTTTGCTAGATTTCAAAACAATATATAAATATTTGCTTAGAAATTTTGTTGGAACGCAGCCCTACTCGATGATCTTAACTCAGCCAAAGGGCAAAGACCCATGATTCTGTTCTTCAAGTTTGGATACAACCCAAATCAGATCTCCGAATTTCTCATTCATCTGATCACATTAATTTGTGTCCGTCTGATTTGTGCTATTATTATAGCATTGAAATCAAAAAAAAAAAACAAGCAAACAAAAAACACAAAAAAATATCTGATTTAAACATGGGTTGACGTTCGACTGGTGCTGCCATTACAGCTCGAGATCAGATTCTCTTTCCCCTTTCTTTTTTTTTTATAAAAAGAATGAAAAATTGAGAATGAAAATATCAAGGATCCATCGATCTCGTCGTCGAGATGAACATCCGCAACAGTGGGTTAGAATTCAGTGGTTCAAATCAGAAAAAAAAAGAACCGAAAAAACACAAGAGAGCCCATTTTTTTAAAAAAAACTCATCAATAACAACGAGTTTTCCTCTTCAATCTCGACAGATTCAACCCACATTTCTCACTATTCCTTAGTGTTTTCGAATGGACGGATCTGAAATCAGATCTTCCTTAGTTTGGATCGTCAAAATCCAACCTCAACAACTTGATTAAAATTCTTCGACCCAACGAAATTTTATTCCGAACAAAATCTGTTCCTTCACTTTGGATCAATGATCTCTTGTTGATCTGAACCAGTATCTCCGAATTTCTCTTCTATCGACAGAAAAGATATCGATGAAATCACTTAGTTTAAGTTGGTTCTTTTTTTTTCTTTTTTTTTTTATTCTGTTTTGAATCAAAAGGGATCAGCGTTTTCGAGCAAAAATTGCAAACGATCGAGCTGAGATTTCAGCCGATCGAACAGAGAGATGTTTGGCTTTTTTTTTTGTTTGTTAAATAACGTTGAAACAAGGTCATTCTCTTAAGGAAGATGATGTGATAATAGGAAAAAACAGATTTTGTTTATTACACCCCAAATCACACTCTCAAACGCTGTTATTAAATAGGGTGTAAACCGAAAGCCGACGTAAATAATACTGACACACCAACCCAAATTCTTTGTCGACAGCACCTCAAAACGAAAAATTTTCTCTCTTTTTTTTGTTCAAAAAAATTTTCCCCTTGCTGTCAATGTACAGCGCCACTTTCCTAACCTCCAAAAAAAATTATTTTATTTTAAAAAACTAATAACACATGTTTTTTTTTTTTAAAACACAACACTATCCAATGATTAATGGCCCTCACCCTTAAACAAAATCAAAAAAATAAAAAATAAAAAAAAATAAAAAAATAACAGAAAAAAGAAAACTACACACGTAAAAATTGAACGCCAATGGTCCACCAATCATCATATTATTTTCCATACAACCAACCATTCCGAAATCCTTCATTATTTAGGATCACGTTCGATAACCCTTGATTGACTCACAAGAATAGTATGTCGAAGCCGGATATTTAAAATCAAAACACATGCTCAATAATCGAAATAAAATATAAAAAAAATAACAAAAACGCAAATAATGAATAAACAAATATACAAAGAACAAATAAATAAAAAGAAACTAGTTTATTTTAGCGATACTCCCATACTTGGGGTTTTTCAAGTTTGATCATCAATGTCCCCAGTGGAGTCGCCACTGAAAGCACCCTCGATCCGCGGGATGCGCGGATCCGCTTTTGACCCTTGAGGTTTGGGAGTCGCTACCTAGTTATTACGGTCTAGGAACCAAATTGACCCTACAATGGATAAAAAGAACTAATCTACTATAGAAATCTGAATTCGGGGATCATGTTACGGAGTTGGAAGGTGTTAAGCACCAACCCCGCCCGGCCAATGCCGGTCTCTACTTATCCCAAATAGATCTACATTGCTAATGATAAACCTAGATTAAAAAAAATAAAAAAAAATTTACCTTTGATCTGCAAAAGTGTTATTCCCTCAGATCTGGTTAGAATTGCTCCTTGTACCGTATTCCTTACTTCGTTCTATCTCCGGATCTGATTCCTGATCTCCGAGGTAAGGTATCTCCTTCTTGGATCTGAGTGCTTCAAATTTGTTGTGGATTTTTGGGATGTTTTTGAGAGGTTTTTGGGTGTTTTTTAGGCTAAAATCGGAGTAGGGGTGTTAGGGAAGGAGTTGGGACTCCAAAATAAGGGTTTTGGGGAGGCTATGGAGGCTTCTTTACCTATTTTTCCTAGATTTTTTCTTTGATACGAAAATAGGCTGTGGAGGCTCCTATTTATAAAGTTTTTAGAAGCATTAGGGTTTGATTAGGGTTTCTTTTAGGGTTTCAATTAGGATTTTGACTTAGTCTTTAGGGTTTTAATTAGGGTTTTGACTTTAGTCTTATGAGATTGATTTGATTAGTTTAGATTAGGGTTTTGATTTAGGGTTTTGACCTTGGTCTTATGAGATTGACTTGATTAGATTAGGGTTTTGATTTAGGGTTTTGACCTTAGTCTTATGAGATTGACTCGATTAGTTTAGATTAGGGTTTTGATTTAGAGTTTTGACTTTAGTCTTATGAGATTGACTTTAATACTTGACTCTAGTCTTATTTGATTGACTTTAATATCTTGACTTTAGTCTTCCTTGATTGACTTTAAATTTTTGGAGAAACCCCCTCTATTATATCTTTGATTCTTTGGACCCCCAAATGGAGGGGTCCTTAAAGAAATATCTTACAAACCATCAATAATTTTTCTTGAAAGCCTGATTAATCAATTTTTTGGTTTAAATTTTATAATTAATTTTATTAATGTTTCACTTTACATTATTTAATGATTTATTTATTAATTTAAAATTTTTAATTATTAAAATTGTGAAATTATCGTTTTGCCCTCGGAGAGGATTTTTTACGTTTTAAGTCGTTTTTCAATGTTCCAGGATGTTTTGAAATCATTTTTTCATAAGGAATTCAATGGGAATGTTGGTTTTTGTCATTTATGAAATTTATTGTGTGAAATGGTCGTGAATTTTATGAGGGGTACTTTCGTAATTTTGTCAAATTTTGTGAAAATTGACGAAGTGGTTTACTTGGTTTCGATTTGTTTTTTATGTGTTTGAGTGGGTTTTCCTAAGTGTAATGCAGGCTCTATGACTGTTTTGATGTTAGGGGTATTTTGGTAATTTGGTCATTTTTAGTGATTTTTATTGTGAAGCTTCTTTTTGACTTGCAGATGATGATTTCTATGTTTCTGGGGTAGTATTTTCTTAGCGTAGCGTGGTTTCTAAGTTTTGTCAGTTCGAGATACCTCATCCAGATTTCTGAAACATATCTGGTAACAAAATAAAGCATTGGAATAGACATCCATCATTGGGAACCTTTGCGATCGGATTGACGACTTGATTAATCAGGCGGATGCAAAAATGGGGTGTCTACAACAAGTTATGATCAGTCATGATGTACATCCAGATTGGCAAAAAGATAAGGAAATCTGAGGCAAAATATGAGACACACGATTTATAGTGGTTCAGCACCTGTGCCTACATCCACTCCCAAGACCCAAATAGATGGTTCTTTGGTGTCCACTAAAACTGAGGTTTGTGGTTTACCTTAAACAACACATAGAATTTTCCGAGTTAATTCCGCAACCCTAAGATTGAGTGGACCACATCCACTCAAAATGCTTGAGTTTTATACTTCGGAAACTCAGTAACCTTTGTCACTCAACTTGAGTCCACAACTCAATCAAGTACTTGATTTTGAAGAAGAAATCAAGTAAACTATTACAAGAGTATTTTTAAATTTAAAATACAAACAATCAAACTCACAGTTATGACGATTGAAGTGAGTTTGTTGTTCTTCAGTTCTTCATTACTCCCTTCAACAATGGCTCCTTGCCTAGCTCGATGTTAGAATGTAACTCTTGAAAGATGGAGTAAGTAGAGCTTGATCAACTCAGATGAGGTAGTTTGATATGCATGATTTCGACTACCCTTCACCACTCTTCTTACTTCGATAAGCCTTTTGAAGTATGCTTATTAGCTTGGGCTGAATTTTGAAGATGTTGATCAATCCAAAGAGAAGCCTGGAGCTTTTCTTTTATGTGAACAGCTCTTAACGACTTTCTGTCGGTGGCACCTGAATCCCAACGATGGCACCGACCTAACACAACGATCGAAAATCTTACCATTGAGCATTTTCGGCAGCTCTGTCGGTGGAACCTCCCAGAGTCATCAGTGGGACCGATGAGTATTGTTACGGTGGAACCGCCAGAAGTATGCTTCTGCCACCGAACAATAATTCCTTAATTAGTTCTGACGGTGGATGGCGGTGGGACCGACAGAATGTTCTTCGGTAGAACCGATTCCTAGTCTATCGGTGGGACCGACAGGATTGTTCTTCTGCCACCGATAGAAGGTATCCCATGTTAATTGGTGGATGGATAACGGTGGGACCGTCAAGATGTTCATCGGTGGGACCGATGAATATGCTATCGGTGGAACCGATAGGTTAGAGATTCTGCAACCGATTGAAGATATCCCAAAATGTTCAGTCGGTGGCTGGTGGTGAGTCCTTTACTCCTGCCGACAGCTTCTGATCTCCTTGAGATATACCTGTTCTGATGCTTCATGGGTGAAGATGTCCCTTGATCTTGATTGGTTTTGATATATTATGGATTTGTCGTTGAGTAATGCATACACAATAATGTTTCTAGTAGTTACATCATGACATCACACGACTACCCTTGGAATTGACAAAACATGGTACTAACAGAATGCATTGACCAGACCAATATATAATAGGCTTTGGAGATACTTATCCAAAAAAAGAAAAAAAATTATAGGCATTGAAGATGCAGGCATGTTGGGAATTGTGTTTATCATAGAAGATATTGGCACTCCAACTTTTACTTATTACTTTTTTTTTCTTTGCTAGATTTATATTTTTGGGATTGCTATACCCTTTCTTCAGTAGTTGTAATATTTCATTTAAAATATTCATGTTGGTTAGTGTTTTATGATGCTTATCCAACTGTCTCTATTTTTCTTTCTTTTCATATTATCTTTTCAAGTGGATTTCATTAAATTATTTTTATCTAAACTGGGACTTCATTAAATTATTTGTATCTAAAAAAGAAATAAATTCATGGATTTTTATGACGAATCATCAAAAATAATTAATTTGTTAATTGTTAATTTTTTTTAGATAATTCCTCATGGATACGATTGATGTTGACTAGTGTGGGAGTGTACCTATGAATAAAAATGTGCGATCATATTCAATTAAGGAAGTAGAAAGTGGGGAACGTGTTGATTGCCTCTAATAAAGATGTTCGAAAGTTAAATGCACCATATGTTGGGATGATTTTTTATTCAGCCGAGGGAGCAAAAAAATACTATGAAGAATACGGACGTCGGGAAGGGTTTTGCATTTGTGTACGAAGTAGTTCAAGGATAATACGAGGTTCAAATGCGGTGACTGAGATAACATATTTTTGCATACATGAAGGTAAATATACATCAAGGACAAAAGAAAATGCGATGACAGATAAGAATAAAAGGGGGAAGAAGAGAGTTGCAAGAAGTTGTTCCACTTTTAAATGTGGATGTGAAGCATACATGCGCATTGTATTCGACCAATATGCAGTAAAATGAAAAATGTCACTTTTCAACGATGATCATAATCAAAAGGTTGTCATACCATCGAAGAGAATGAAAATGAAGTCGAATCGAAATATGCCGAGCATAGCTAAGGATCTAACATAAATATTCCGTAATCAAAACCTTCAAATTAATAAAGTTCCATCAATTCTTCATGGAGATATGATCGATTTTGATGGTCAAGACTGTTACAATCACCTTCGAAATGTTAGGCAACATGATTTGGAAAGAGGCGATGCACAATGTGTACTTGAGTACTTTATTGAAAAACAAAATGAAAATCCACAATTTTTTTATGGGATACAATGTGATGAAGATGGGAGAGCATTTAATTTTTTTTGGGTGGATGCGAAGTCAAGATTGTCATATGAATATTTCGGTGATGTGGTGACATTTGACACAATTTATAGGACAAATAAGTACAAGATGTCGTTCGTCCCGTTTATTGAAGTCAATCATCATTTTCAATCTATCCAATTTGAATGTGCTCTTCTAGGAGATGAGACAGAGACTACTTTTGTATGATTGGTCGAGATGTGGCTTAAAGCTATGAAGGGAAAACATCCAATTTCAATAATCACAGATAAGCATTTGGCATTCAGGAATGCAATTGCCAAAGCTTTTCCCAACACCCATCATTGTCTATGCATTTGCCACATTCGGAAGAAGTTTGTGGAGAAATTGTCCCATAAATACTTTGAAAATTCTACTTTTAGAAGTAAGATATAAAAATGTATTTGGTCGACATATACTGGGGAAGAGTTCAAAAACATTGGTAGAATGTGATTCAGGAAAATGGATTAGAAGAAAATGAATGGCTTCAACACCTGTTTGAAATACGGGAATCTTGGGTACATACGTATAATCGAACAATTTTTTTTGCTGGTATGAATACCACTGAATGTAGCGAAAACATCAATGCATTCTTTGATGGATTTATTAATTCGACAACAAATCTCAGAGAATTTGTTGTGAAGTGTGAGGAAGCATTGAAGAATATTTTGAAAAAGGAGAGTGATGAAGATTATGAGACAGAGTACAAGCTTCGATGTGTCAATGACAACGACTTGCTTTTGAAACATGCAGCAAAAGTTTATACGAGAAGTATATTCGAAAAATTAAAAAAAGAATGGGTCCAAGTTTTGCGATATAAAGTTGAAAGAAGGGAGATGGAAGAAGGAATTGAGACGTTTTTAGTGAAAACTAAGTTTGGCGAGCCTGATGACTTTATTTTGAAAATAAATGTGGATACCTACGAGGGTACATGCAAGTGCAAAAAATTTGAGTTTCTTGGAATTATTTGTCGACATTTTTTAAAGGTATTCACACACCTTGACATTGATGCGATACCATCACACTCTATTATTGAGAGATGGAGATAAAGGGTTAATAAATTTAGGGTGATGCATGTACAAGTAACAATCGATGGGAATGAACCATCCGAAGCATTGAGATATGGCAATATGTTGATGCTGACACATGCACCAATTACTTTTGAATAATGCTTGACCTCAAGCTGGAACCTAAGATCGCACTTTCATGGCGTGAAAGTGGATGGGAATCATGGATGTTTTTTCATCGATAAATTAGGTTCCAGCTTGAGGTCTCTCTAGCACGACTCATTCAAATTCATGTTAGATTCTTTGAAGTAATGTTGCTGCCGACCTCGGATTTTTTATCCCCCTTTTTCCAACACTTGAAGTAAATAGAGGATTTATTCAATTTCAAAGTCAACTCGTTGTGACATAATTTCATAAGATTCTTAACTAGTAAACTATGTGTTGGCGAAATTGGCTTCATAAGATGCACCAAGTACAACTGAACCCTATGCTTTAAGAGCTTAACCTTCACAGAGTTCCTGTCAGGCATTCCGAAGGAATGAGTTTTCAATTTCAAACATTAGATCAAACACTTCTTTGTTGGTTCATCCACTCGATTCTGTTTCAAGTTAAAAAGAAGCACTTCCTTCAATAAGAACCCATTACCAAGAGTTGATCTTCTTTGCAAACAATTTAACTAAAAAATCAATGACCCTGCAATGTAAAGAAGCAGACATGCCAAATATAAAAGACGAGAATAAGTTAATACTGGCTCATTAACAGAACTTATGATCATTTTTAAGAGGACCACTGCATGTATCTTCTTGGGTGGCAATTAGTAAAGGAAGATACAAAATGAGTATATTTTTGCATTTGTGTCTCAAACTATTTGTATATATATGGTCACCAACAGAAACCTGTGACCAAAACATCCATACATAGATCGATATTATATACAAGGAAATTCTAAGATAAGTTACTGTATGGTCGTGTCAAGGAGTTGAAGCACTAGAGCCGGTTTCACCATTTTTTTGTATTGCCATTTTCTTCATTTCTTCATGCATCACCTGGTCAGACTAGCTAGCTTTGTGCGGAACTCGTTGAAGTCTTTGGATGGAACCCCCTCTGCTTTGAGGAAAACTTGTAATTCCTTTTCTGCACATTGATATAGCCGTTCTAACCCAGCCTCGGCCTCGCCGTTCTAACACATTGATGATTGTGTTATCATGTGTAGAACTATTTCGTGATGGGGCAAAAAACAACATATGCTTCTCTTCTTAAATGGAGGAGAACTAGGAATTGTAGTTTAATATGATTTTTTAAGAACATACACAAATGAAATAAGGCACCAAGGATTTATCTTAGCTGCATTCTTTGAATAAGGCAATCTCCTTTCTAATATCTAAAGGTGGCACAAGGTGAACCCCAACCAATGTCAAGAGAAAATATCATCCAAGTTAAAGAGGTAATATATCATTTAACCAACGATAATTTGATAAATAAATTAAATAACACACAACAATATAATGGAATGAAGGAATGTGATTCATTTAACCATAATTGGAATCTCATAAGAAAATTATTGAAAATTTTGGTGATATTACAAGATTCCTTAGATGGATCCATATAGAAAATACAAATTACAAATTTCTATTCTAGTCCTCAATTTCTAATTTATCTAATTTTTCTTTCAAATTATTACATAGATTTACAATATTCTCACAAAGGTCTTCGATCATTTTTTTCCCATTTGTAATTTCTTCACCCGCCTCTATGTTTGTTGATGCATTAATCTTCAACTCCTCATCCTACATGAAAAAATCGCAATCATTTTCTTCTGACTGAAAAAAAATTCATATAGGACATAATTTAAGAAAAAAAGTCATTATAAACTACAATGTTGATTCATTACAAATAAAAAAATTTACTTACAGTTGATTTAGGACAACAATAAAAAAATTTCTTTTTATTGTCATTTTTGTTTGATGTGGTAGTTATTAATTTGCAAGGTCCACACCCACATCTACACCATTTTAGTTTATCCATCCAAATCTAATATCCACAACCATTGTCATTTCCAACCTAGAAGAGATAAATAAAAGAATTCATAAATCTTTCAATAATTTCTTATGAAAACATGTTAAATAATTAAAGTTTACCGCATTTGGACATTTAAGATAATGACGATTAGGATTTCTTGAAGTCTAAAAAATGAATACTTTGCAAATTCCTTTGCCACAAGCACATGAAATTTTTATTTCCATCGAGATATCCCAAACACTTGAGAAGATAATATGAAAATAAAGAAAAATAATAAAATTAGATGGAATAGTATCATAAAACACTAACCAGCATAAATATTTTAAATGAAATATTACAATTACTGAAACAAGGGTATAGCCACCCCAAAATATAAATATAATCTAACAAAGAAAAAAAAAGTAAAAAGTAAAAGTTGGGGTGCCAATAGCAGTTCTCAAATATAAACACATTTTCTTCCCTAAAAATATCCTAATCATAACATTAAATCCTTAAAAACTCAACCCTCACTACCTACATATCCATTCATCAAAACCTCATCAAATCTTCAATGTTCAAATCAACCACATTCCCTCCTTACCAAATAATAACCCATAGTGGAAGAACACAAGACTAACTCATATACTCCAACATCAACAAACAATACAAACTTAAAATAAGAGAAACCCATTGCATTTAAATCCTTATAAACACATTTTCTTCCTTACACATAGCATAATTATAACATCAAATCCTTAAAAACCCAACTCAATCCTCACTACCTACATACCCATTCTTCAAAACCTCATCAGATCGTCAAACCAACCTCATTCCCCCTCAACAAACTATAAAAGAACAACACAAACTCATATCTTCCAACATCAACAAACATTACATACTTTCGAGAAATATAAGAAAAAAAACTCAGTAATTTTCACATCTAAAAAGGAAAAGAGGCATTAAAATCAAATTCATGGAGAAATTTTTGAGAAAACTAACTAAACTACAAACATATAAAAATAAAAGAAACTCATTACATTTAAATCGACTTAAAGCTCGTGTTCGGAAGACCGTTCGGAAGACATTTAAATAGATATTGGTATATTTTAATCCCTGCTCCCTGCTCCATAGAATCGGTCACTTAAACAAAGATTTATATAGTAAGATCTGCATGCTTTTAAATCCTTCAAATTCTATTGGTGAAATAAAGCAGCTAAAAAAAAGTGGCAAAATAGAGGTGAAGTTTCAAAACACTACCTTTCATTGGCAAAATATTAGAGTGTCTACCAAGACATTCATACTATTGCTTCTTGGATGGTTACTCTAGGTATAACCAAATACCCATTGCTCCCACCAATTAGGAAAAAGAAAATTTTACCTATCCCTTTGAAACTTTCGTGTATCGTCGCATGCCTTTTAGGTTATGCAATACACCTACTACCTTCCAACGGTGTATGATGAGTATATTTTCAAACATGATAAAAAGATATCTCGAAGTGTTCATGGATGATTTTTCAATATTCGAATCAATTTTTGAGGAATGTCTTCATCACTTGACTTTTGTCCTCATGCGTTATAAAGAAGTTAACTTAGTACTCAATTGGGAAAAATACCATTTTATAATTGTAGACACCCCAATTTGCACGAACCCATTAGGAAAATCAAAATTTCCTCGAATTGATTCCAAGTTAGACTTAAAGCCTCTCAATGGACCCGCATTGCCACTTGGCATCATTATTCATGCATACATGCACACTTATTGCATCTCATATCATTGCATGCCCATACCTTGTCCCTAATCCACTTTAAACCCATATCCATCACTCATACCCTATCCCAAGTCCATATCCCAAACTCAAAACCAAGTCCATCCTAAGCCCAAACCCAAGTCCATATCCTAACCCAAACCCAAGCCCAACACCAAGTCCACTCCAAACCCATTCTCTCACACCCCTTCACAAGATGACACATGTTGATATCTCATAAGCCCCCAATACCCAATGCATCATCTAATTGGAGAGTCAACTTCTCCTATGTGAAAACTCAAGAATGCCCTTCTCAAAAAGTTTAGTTAAACCAAAAAGGTTATTTGGTCTTTGTTAATAATCCATAAAGGTGAGAGAACTTCCAATCATACACTCAAAAGGTGAAAATCTTCAAGTACATACATGAATTCTCCCGTTAGTCCATTTCAAAATTATACTTCCACCCTTGCTTTATGTGTTATTTACAAATGAACCAATGTCTACTTTTCACTTATTACTTCACCTTTACACATGTCACTCTCCTACTCACCCTCCCAAAAGTACTTTTGTTCTCCCATTGGTCCATTTTAAAAATATACTTCCACCCTTGCTTTATGTGTTATTTACAAATGAACCAAGGTTTACCTTTCACCTACCACTCCACCTTTACACATGTCATTCTCCTACTCACCCTCTCAAAAGTACTTTTGTTCTCCCATTGGTCCATTTCAAAAATATACTTCCACCCTTGCTTTATATGTTATTTACAAATGAACCAAGGTCTACCTTTCACCTACCACTCCACATTTACACATGTCACTCCCCTATTCATCATCCCAAAAGTACTTTTATTCTCTCATCTCTATTTACCAAAAAAATCAAAGATCAAATAATGTTTTTAGGATTTCTTCACAAATGTGATCTTTACCCTTATACAAATGAAAAATTCAAAAAGAAACAACCTAAACCTCATGTCCATTTTCTTTATTTTTAGGGTTGGACCACTTTATCCTCAAAAGTTCTCCAAAAACTCTATAAATACCCTCACTTTTCTAAGAACAACTCATGCTCGAAAGCCCCATCTTTCAACCTAAAACTCTACAAAAATTCTTACCCATTCTCTCATCTTCTAAACTTCAACTCAACCGTCAACCATCTCACTCAACTCTCAAGTTTACTTTTCAAGGTTCAAACCACCAAGAGACAAGGTGGGGTTTAACATGTAGTATATTTATTTCAAAGTTTGCATTCTCTTCTTCTAACCCTCTCCTTTTCTTTTATTTTTAGAAATTCCTAAGATGTAATGTATACCCTCTCCCATCCCCGGTAGATTGGACTCAGGTTCAATCGAAAGGATGGGGTTGAAGTCCATTTTTACCTTAAAATCATGCATCATATTGTACACAATGCACACACTCACCTATGCATGGCAATGATAAAGAAATGTGTCACCCTCTTGATGGGGTGAAACACTAAGTTTCTAGCCATGCATACATGTATCAAGGTTGTGGCCTCAAGGGAACTCCATCATGGAGTCTCTCTAAAAGCTCAAACCTACATTCATATTCATAAATTTAATTTGACTATATGGGTCATTTTTTTTCATAGAATGCCCTTAATGTCATGTTGAAATCAAAACCCTTTGTTAAGGGGACATTTCACTCAAATGCACACACCACCCTTATCATGCATTCTCATGCATTTTAATCTTTATTTTATTAAGATTTTTTACAAAATAAAATTTCCAAGCAAGGTAACCACCTTTGGTGGAGAGGATGGGGTGCCTAACACCTTCCCCATCCTCTAATCAGACCTCCTTACCTAGATCTTAAGTAGACCTTGCCCTTTCCAACACATGAGAGTCACTACAATGCCATGGAAAAATGAATTTCAAAAAAATCAATTCGGGTGCCCATTCACACCCATTTCCAAAAAAGAATGGTGGCGACTCCAAACAATGTAGCATTGAGGTTCATGGCGAACATTTCATGTCTACAACTTAGCGACTCCACTGGGGAAGAGTGGGTCCAAGCCGATTTTACTTGGCCATTTGTTGTTCTTTAAAAAAATATCCAACTTTCTTTCTTATTCTTACTTTTGTTTCTAACATGTTTGTTTATTGATTGACTCCATTGTCTTTATTGTTTTCCTTTCTTTGTGGGAGTGCATGTAATATTTATTTTTTTACTTGCTTTGATTCAAAGTTGTAAGGGTTGATACATATTTGTAATGCACTTGTGCACATTCGATTCATAGCTCATTGCACAAATCACATTCTCCTATTTTAAAATCTAACCCCAGATGCCGATACTCTCAAGCCCCCTAGATCGTTCATTTGGGGAGGCGGGGAGGAGAACATCCACCTCAATCACCAACCTAAGAAGTGTACATTTCAATGTGCATGGAGGTTTGAAGATTGGGTAACCTCAAACCACCTATAGCCGCATGCATCAAAATACGATTAGAAGCATAGGACACAAATGTCAAGATGTATCAACCCTTGAGTATCACGTAATCTTCTTTTTTTTTAGCCCTTGAAGGCAAAGTTGTATAGATTTTAGGTTTTTTTATTTTTTCTCCTTTGTTTCCTTACATGTCCCCCTAGGTAAAGGGGGAAATCTATATTTTTTTTTATGCTTTGCATCATAAAATAAAAATAAAAAAAATTTCCAAAATTAAGTTTCTGGTTCGTTTTTAAAGAGTGGACCAGTACAAAAGCTCTTCGGTCCATTCATTAAAAACGGACCCTAAAAAATAATATATATATATTTTTTGCTCATTTCGTCTCTTATATCAGTCCTAACAACTTTTCTCTTGAACTTTATTTTTCTTTTGAGTTTTAAGGCTTGAAAATGATTAAATACATCATTTCTATTGTTAAACTTAGGGCCTACCACTCGTTACTTTGTGTTTGATTCAAACGGAGCTAGCCTACACTTTACCTATCGAAATTGATCCCAACCCAATGTGGCATACTATCAACCTTACCATCATCAATCGGGTCCACAACCCATAACCACTCCGAATCGGGTCCGTGACCCGATATCCACACCAAAATGGATCCACGACCCATATCTATTTCCAAATGGGTCCACGACCCATATCCACTTTCAAATGGATCCACGACCCATACCCATTTCAAAATGAGTCTACGACCCATATCCATTTCAAAATGAGTCCACAATCCATATCCATTTCAAAATGGGTCCACGACCCATATCCACTTCCAAATGGATCCACGACCCATACCCACTTAAAACTGGATCTTCGACCCATATTCACTTCCAAAATGAGTCCACGACCCATATCCATTTCGATTCGGATCCACAACTCGTACCCAACTCGAACAATATCTATCCTTTAACCTCAACCATGTCCATAATCTATGTGTGAACCATCAAGATCAACAATTGGTCGATCAATTCAAATAAATCCAATCATTTTCCAACAAACTAGATTTGAAAAAAAAATAAAGAAATTTTAAAGCACCAATTGTAATTCTTGATCAAAGTCGGTGCCTAAAAACGATCTTACCCTATTGATACGAGAGGGATAGACTACGTCTATTTAAGGAAATAAGGTGATTTAAGAGTGTCATTGTGCGCCACCTTTTTCTTGGGGATTTGACTAGCCGATTTTGATTTCAGGGAATTGAATTGATGGGCTAACAAAATGATTTTTCGACTCAATCTTTCGACAGTAATCCATTTTTACAAAATGTGTTTCCTGGCTCTACGGCGATAAACCTCCAGCTCCGTGCTGCCAAACCTCCGACTCCGTGCCGATAAACCTTCGGCTCCGTGCTGATGAACCTTTGGCTTCATGCCGATAAACCTCCAACTTCGCGCCGAAAAAACCTCCAGCTCCGTGCTGACAAACCTCTAGCTCCGTGCTAACAAACCTCCAACTTCGTGCTGATGAACCTCCGACTCTGTGTTGATAAACTTACAGCTCCGTGCTGACAAACCTTCAGCCTCGTACCAATAAACCCACAGCTCCGTGCTGGTGAACCTCTGACTCCACGTCGATAAACCTCCAGCTCCGTGCTAACAAACCTCCGGCTCCGTGCTGATGAAACTTCGGTTCCATGCCGATAAACCTCCGGCTTCGCACCGAAAAAACCTCTAGCTCCGTGCTGACAAACCTCTAGCTCCGACTTAATAAACCTCTAGCTCCATGCTGATGAACCTCCGACTCCGTGTCGATAAACCTACAGCTCCATGCTGACAAACCTTCGACTTCGTACCGATAAACCCACAGTTCCGTATTGACGAACCTCCGGCTCCGCGCTGATAAACCTCTAGCTCTATGATTGACAAACCTCCAGCTCCGCGTCGACAAACCTCAAGCTCCGTGCTAACAAACCTTCGACTCCGTGCCGACAAACCTCTAGCTCCGTGCTGACAAACCTCTTACTCCGTGCTGATGAACCTTTGGCTCCATGATGATAAACCTCTAGCTCGTGCTGACAAACCTCCAGATCCGTGTTGATAAACCTTCGGTTCCATGCCGACGAATCTTTAGCTCCATGTTGACAAACCTTTGGCTCTTTGTCGATGAACCTCCTGCTCCTTACTGACAAACCTTTGGCTCAACGTTAATAAACCTTCAGCTCCGTACTGACAAACCCTAGCTCCGTGCTGATCAATATCTGGCTCCGTGCCGACGAACCCCAACTCCGTGCTGACAAAAAAATCCAACCTCAACCAAATTCAAGGTTTTCTTAATACAACTTTGCCAATTAATCCAATCTGACCTAATAAATCATCATGCATCTTCATTATGTAAATGATATATTAATGCCTAACCTCTTATCCACAGGTGGCCAAATGACCCAAAAAGAAATACTTACCACCCGACAATCCTCCGTATTTTCTACGCTCACAACCAATCATGAGCACTTCAGAGCAACCTCAGTAGACAGCGACAGAAGTAGTAACAGATCTCGTTTCAAAGCTTGATTTGGTAGTGAAGGCACTAGAAAAACATGATAAGATTCTTAATCTGTTGATGGCCAACCCAAGTATCATCCAAGCTGTCCAACATCAAGCTTCTAGCTCAAATCAGGCCATGCCAGAGCAACCACAACAACAACCTCCACAAGCACAGAATACCTCACCACCCACCGTTCCTGCCAACCAAAGACCTCCAATTTACATTCACTGTAATCCACCACGACATGAGGTCGTTCAAGAGGAAGAATGTGAATTCAAAGAAGCTGAGGTAAGAAGTACCATAGAGAAGAGACTTGCAAGCAAGCTTGAGGCAATCGAGGAAGAGATCAGAAGGATGAAAGGCAAAGACTCCACAAATGGAATGAGGTTCAGAGATCTGTGCCTGTACCCTAATGCATTATTGCCGCCAAAGTTCAAGTGTCCCGACTTCGAAAATACAATGGCATTGGGTGTCCTCTGTCCCACTTGAAGCTTTATTGTGGGTCTATGTGCCAATTTGGTGACGATGACAGGTTGTTGGTTCAGCTCTTCCAAAGCAGTCTAACAGGGGCGGCTCTCTCATGGTTCTCTCAATTAGATCATTCTTGGATTAAAAGCTAGCAGGATCTGGCCACAATTTTCTTGGAAGAATACAGGTTCAATACAGACATGGGATTGGACAGAAATGACATGGCCAAGATGACTCGGAAGCCAAAGGAAAATGTGAAAGAATATGCCTAAAGGTGGCGAGAATCAGCTTCTAAGGTTAAGCCACCAATGACTAAACAAGAGATGAACACCATATTCATCTCAACTCTAAGCCACTCATTCTACACACATTTAGTGGGTCATACAACTGCAAGCTTCCCGTCATTGGTCCAAGTGGCAGATCGGGTTGAAGACGGTATTCGGTCAGGACTGATCTACGACTTGTCCAGTCTAGGGACACCAGTAGAGGGGTCTACTCAACCAAAATCGGTAGTCTTGAACAAGAAAAAAAGAAGAAGCATAGGTTAACAATGTACAACCCATTCGTCCTTTCTTCATCTCAGCACCAAACCAGAGGCCGCCAATACCTCAGGTCCCTTTTAAGGTTAACCCACCTCAAGCCGCACCAGTTCCACAGACATTCCAGTTCGGACAAAATCTGATGTTTGGTCAAAACCCACAATTTGCCCAGAATCACCAAATCGAGCAACGTAGACCCAACAGGGTCCCTCGAGTTTTCACCCGACTACCTATGACTCTGTCAGAACTACTCCCAGCACTACTCAGGGAAGAATATCTCATCAAAAGGCAGCCAAACCCTAAGGCAATTAAGGGACCAGGGTACAATCCCAATCAATTATGCGAGTTTCACATGGGGGCACCAGGGCATGCCACCGACCAATGTTGGCAACTCAATCACCAAGTTCAAAATCTGATCGATAGGAAAACAATCATCTTGGATGGTCCAGCAACCCAAGCACCTCAGCAGAATATCAATCAGAACCCGTTACCAACACATAATGGGGGAGGCAATGGGCCGACAGTCAATGCCATAGAGAGGGATGAACCGAACGTCAACCCTTCAGTTTTGATAGCACCTATTGGCTCTAAGGTAAGAGTTAATTTAAGGAAAGAACTAACATCATCAAGCATCAATGCATTATCACAAGATACAACCAACCAACCATTATCCCAATTTCCAGTCAAACTGGCCGATCTCACCATTCACTCCAACTCCCGAACCTCAAGTCCTTCACGACCATCTCTCATTATACCTTACACATTACCAACTTCAAGCTCTTTCTCTCGGCCACCTCTCACTATACCTTGTACCATACCAACTTTAGGCCCTCCTGTCCGACCACCTCTTATCATATCCTACACTGCATCGACCTCTCAAACTTCAAGCTTCTCCTCCCGACCACCCCTCATCCTATCTTATACCAATCCACAAACCCCAAATATCACTACACCAATCGTCAAACCCAATCCACCACCTCTCGTCCTTCATCTAAAACCGAACCTTCAACCCATGACCATCATATCCCCTAAACCATTCCCGTACCAGTCAAACCAAACCGTTTCATGAAATTATAAGACGATGATCGTGACATCCGCGGGGGTTGAAAAACCGAAGGAGGCCATGGTAGCGGACATTGGTTATATGACCAGATCAGGAAGATGCTACAAAATACCAGAAAAGGAATAGAAGAAGCAGAACGAGGAGGAAAAAATAAGGAAAGAAAAGGGAAAAGGAAAACTTGTAGAGGAGGAACAAGTACTACAAGGGGAACCAGAGAGGAAGAAGAGCAGAGTAACTGACAAAGAGGCAGCTGACCTCCTCAAACTCATTCGAAAGAGTGAGTACAACATAGTAGAGCAGTTGAACAGAATGCCAGCTCAAATCAGTAACTTTGACCTACTTTTAAACTCAGAGCACCATCGGGAAGCATTACTCAAGGTCCTTAGTAGTGCACATGTACCTAAGACCACCTCGTCAGAAGAGTTGAAAAAGATAGTAGGTCCCCCCAATCCGATCACCTTCACCGAGGATGAATTTATCAGCGGGGGGTGTGGACACATTGAACCATTGCACATTATGGTAATGTGCAAAGGTATGATGGTAGCAAGGGTATTGATCGACAATGGTTCGACTCTTAATGTCTGTCCTCTACTAACTTTGCACAAGTTAAACGTAGATTTATCTTACCTCAGGCCAACTAGAAATACCATAAGGGCTTTTGATAGTAGAAAAACTGAGTCGTTAGGAGAACTAGATCTCCCAGTCACTATTGATCATGCACGTTTGAAGTGACATTTGAAATCTTAGACATACCCTCAGCATTCAATCTCCTTCTAGGAAGACCCTAGATCCATACCGTAGGGGCAGTCCCTTCTTCCTTGCACCAGCGAGTCAAATTCATCATGGGACAAAGGGTAATATCGATCCTCGAAGAAAATCTCATACCAGTCGATCGATCGTCGGATGTGCCTTATATCGATGTAGAGATGGCCGGGGATAAAAAGGGGTTTCACGCTTTCCAGTTCACATTTATCAATTATATCCCAAGAGGGAAGGAGAAAACAAGGGTAGAATTGTCAAAAATGAACCTAATGATCGGACGAATAATGAAAAAGGCATGATATCATCCGAAAACAAGGTTTAGGACCTAAAGGAAAAGGGAGTACCCGAAAACATACTCCCTACTTCGACCTCGGGTTCAGGCCTACAAAGGAGGACATCCTTGACATGAATGATAAGAAGAAAGAGCTTCGACTTGCACGAAGACAGAACCGCGAGCCTAATGTGTGGAACTTGGGCAAAGTACCACACATCACATCAGCTTTTCACAGTCACAAAAAGAGCCGGATAATCTATTAGAACCATTGTCAACAAACCGCACAGGAGAACCAAATGTTGTAAGTATCGAGCCCATTCAATCGCAAGAAGACTCATTCGTTGAGTCCCCACATTCCTTCACAGATGGCATGGACATCTTGTTTGGAGGAGATTCCGAATGGGGTCAAAAGGAAAAGAAAGAGAGCCCGCTAAGGTGGAAGTCGTAATATGCGAAAAGAAAGATCAATGTTCCCCTTTCAAATCGATTGGGGATCTGTCGTAATTCCACCCACCCTACAAATGCCTGCACCCGGATTTGACGACAGTCATCCGGAAGTGATGGTCATATCTGAACCGTCAAGGGAGCCACTCTCCCAATCTATCTACCATGCGGAGGAAGGACAAGTCTTCAGAAATTGGGAAGAGTACCCAATCGCTTATGAGGCCACCATGGGGTTCAGAAACCCTACGGCCTCCAAAAAAATGCCATTAGTGGAATCTCATTTGCCCGAGAACCGTAATGAGCCCTCGTCCTCGGAGCAAAACTGTTTTGGGGGCTCACCTTCGTTGCTAATGAATTTGCATGATTTTTCTTTATCTTATTTCAGGAATACAGATAGTCCACAAAATCCAAAAAAATTAAAAAGTTTTCAAAATCTAAAAAAATCAAAAATCTTTCAAAATTCAAAAAAATTAAAAACTCTACAAAATTCAAAAAAATCAAATATTTTCAAAATTTCAAAAAAATCAAAATCTTCAAAATACCTAAGGTTTTCAAAAAATTTCATCAGTTGAATGAATCATGTGATAGAACAGAGTATGAAAGAGATGAATATGACTTTGACCTCGAGCTCAACTTTGATCTCATGGAGATTGAAGAAGAGTTAGAGGAAGAGGTAGAATATCCTTCAAAAGAAATCAAAGAACTCATAGAACGTTAAGAAAAGGGTGTTCAACCAAATATAGAGGATACAAACTCAGTGAACCTAGGCACCGAAGATGACCCACGGATCGTTAAAATTGGAGTCCTATTAATGATTGAGCAGAAAGAGGAGATGACAAAGTTTTTGCAACAGTACCAAGATGTCTTTGCATGGTCCTATCAAGACATGCCTAGTTTAGACACAGATTTAGTCGTCCACAAATTACCTATCAAATCAGAAAGCAAGCCAGTCAAGCATAAATTATGAAGGTTGAAACCAGAGTAGACACTTAAGGTCAAGGATGAAGTAATGAAGCAGTTTCAAGCTGGGTTTCTTGCAATATCCACCTACCGTGAGTGGCTCGCCAACGTTGTTCCTGTACCAAAGAAAGATAGAAAGGTGCATATGTGTGTGGACTACAGGGATCTGAAAAGAGCCAGTCCTAAAGATGACTTTCCATTACCACACATCGACACTTTGGTCGATAATACAGCGGGGCACGGTATGTTCTCGTTCATGGACGGTTTCTCGGGATACAATCAAATAAAAATGGCGGAAGAAGATCAAGAGAAGACTGCATTCATTATACCTTGGGGTACCTTTCACTATAAGGTCATGTCATTCGGTCTCAAGAATGCTGGAGCAACTTATCAACGAGCTATGATTGCTTTGTTTCATGACATGATTCACAAGGAGATAGAAGTATACGTGGATGACATGATAGCTAAATCAAATCTCGACGAGAATCATTTGGTAAACTTGAAGAAACTGTTTGATCGATTAAGGAAGTATAGTTTAAGACTCAATCCGGCAAAATGTGTATTTGGGGCAATATCAGGGAAGTTATTGGGGTTCATTGTCAGTAGAAGAGGCATCAAAATCAATCCAGCTAAAACAAAGTACATCATAAATATGGAGCCACCCAAGTCAGAGAAAGAGATCAGGGGATTCCTAGGAAGAATTTAGTACATTAGTCGGTTCATCGCACAACTAACTCCGATCTGTAAGCCAGTATTCAAACTACTGAAGAAGAATGAGCCAAAAGAATGGAATGAAGACTGTCAAGAAGCCTTCGACAAGATTAAGAGATACCTGCTTAATCCACCAGTCCTAGTTCCACTACACCAGGTCGACCTCTACTGATGTATCTCTCCGTGCAAGAAAACTCCATGGGCTGTGTACTGGGGCAACATGGTAAAACTGGTCGGAAAGAACAAGTCATCTATTACCTTAGCAAGAAATTCACAAGTTACGAGGTGAACTATTCAACCCTCGAAAAGATATGTTGTGCCCTCGTCTGGGCATCACAACGGGTACACCACTACTTGCTCAATTACTCGACTATGCTCATTGCTCGGATGGACCCCTTGAAGTACCTCTTCAAGAAGTCGTTACTAACGGGACGCACCGTAAAATGGCAGCTACTATTATCTGAGTTCAACATCACCTATGTCACTCAAAAAGCCATCAAAGGACAAACCATTGCTGACCACTTAGCGGAATAACTTTTGTCCGACTATGAGCCACTGAAGATAAATTTTCCTGATGAAGCCATCTTATTTGCTGAAGCCGAGAGCGATGATGAAGAATCTAATTGAAAAATGTACTTCGACGGAGCAGTAAATCAAAAGGGAAACGGAATTGGGGCAGTTTTGGTTAAGCTGGATGGGACTCATATCCCTATTGCGGTTAGACTAAGGTTCCAATGTTCGAATAACGAAGTCGAATATGAAGCATGCATTGTGGGGTTGAAAGCAGCGATCGACCTCGAAGTGGATGAAATAGATGTATTCGGAGACTCAAGTCTGGTAGTCTACCAGACAACGGGAGAATAGAAGACCCGAGAGCAAAGACTAGTTCCGTATCATGAGTATCTCGAGAATCTAAGCTCAAACTTCGTCCAAATCTCATTCACTTATATGTCGAGGGCTAAGAACCAGTTTGCAGACGCACTGGCTACTCTGGCCTCAATGATCAGCATCTCCGAAAACACCATAGTCGACCCTCTTGAGATTGGTATTCAAGACGAGCCAACGTATTGCTTGCCTGTGGGGATCGAAAAACCGGAAGAAAAATCATGGTATGCAGACATCAAGGCATTCTTAGAGGATCAAACTTTTCCATCCAATGCCACGACGACGGACCGAAAGACTATTCAGAGATTGGCAGGACAATACTTCTTGAGTAGTGGAGTCTTATACAAAAAGTCGCATCACGAGGTCCTCCTCAAGTATGTAACACAAACAGAAGCTCAATGCTTAATCGAGACCGTGCATGGAGGAGTCTGTGGACCTCACATGAATGGACATATGCTCGCAAAGAAGATTATGAGAATGGGTTACTACTGGATGACTATGGAGAGCGACGGGTACCAACATGTTCGGAAGTGTCATTTGTGTCAAATCTATGCCAACAAAATCAATGCACCACCTTCAGAATTGCATAACATGACTTCCCCCTAGCCATTCTCACTCTGGGGTATGGATGTCATCGGTCAAATCAATCTTCAAACTTCCAATGGGCATCTCTTCATCTTAGTCGCCATCGACTACTTTACAAAATGGGTAGAAGCTGCGTCCTACGCCAATGTTACAAGGGGCAATGTCTTGAAGTTTGTGAAGAACAACATCATATGTTGGTACGGCCTTCCAAGCGGGATAATAACCGATAACGCCAAAAGTCTCAAGAACAAAGACATGTCAAAAATGTGTCAGGATTTTCAGATCACCCATCACAACTCAGTTATTTACAGACCAAATATGAATGGAGCAGTTGAAGCCGCTAATACAAAAATCAAGAAGATCATCGAGAAAATGGTCGTTACTTACAAGGATTGGCACGAAATGTTACCCTTCACTCTACATGCTTATCGAACGTCAATCCGAACCTCGACTGGGGCAACACCTTACTCATTGGTTTATGGAATGGAAGCAGTCCTGCCCGTTGAGGTCGAGATTCCCTCCCTTCAGATCTTAAAAGAATTTGAATTGGATGAGGCAGAATGGGTCCAAGCCCGGTTCGACCAGTTAAACTTAATAGAAGAGAAACGACTTTCAGCAATCTGTCATGGGCAAACTTATCAATGAAGAATAGCACATGCATATAACAAGAAGGTTCGACCTCGAGAGTTCGTACTAGGAGACCTAGTTCTGAAGAAAATTCTACCAATACAATAAGATGCGAAAGGGAAGTTTCGTCCAAATTACGAGGGACCATTCGTCGTCCAAAAGGTACTTTCTGGGGGAGCGCTAATTCTCACAGAGATGGACGGGAAAATCTTTCCACAACCGATCAATGCTGACACCGTTAAAAAATATTATGCCTGAAGTCATCCTTTGAAATGAAGAGAGGCCATCTTTCCACTACCTGAACAACTATCTACCCTTAGTTAACCATTTTTGAGCCATCACATTCATTTCTTAACCCAGGACTGGGGCAAGTCACCGTTATCAAGAGAATCAAATAAACAAAAAAAAAAGCAATCAAAAGTCAAAACAAAAATACCAAAGGATACTCCTGGCCCGCATGAGGATAAACTGTGAACGACTAAAAGTACAAAAAAATTAAAAAGTCAAAAACCTCGAATGTCTAATCTCAAGCTCGACCCAAATCTCCTACCTAAACAAGTTCATGTGACGATGGGACGAGACATAGATCATATTTTCGAAACAAAAACAGACAAACCCCGTGTCCAATCTACCCCTCAATAAATCCAGACTCAGCCTTCCTTACATCCTTTCACAACCTAACCTAAGCCTACGTTTCGTCCTATTTAAAGTCCTCTCAGATCAGGAAATGGTTCAAGGCAACTCAATCACGGTGGAAGTATGTCATGAAAAATATTGTCTAGGTATAGTTGATTTTGCTACTTAATTAGGATTTCAAGCTACCAAAGTCGTTGGAAAACCTGAGAGGGGAGGTCAGGTCAAATATTTGAAAAAAAAAGAGCGACTTAAAGTGTAGAGTCATTGATCTTGAAGCTCAACTTGAGTCACCGCACCATAAAAATCGTCGGAGGAACTCGAGAGGGGAGTCCAGATCTGTTACTCAAGAAAAAGCGTCACTAGAAGAGTAGAGTGTTCGATCTCGCAGCTCAACTTGAGTCATCAAGCCACAAGGGGCATAGAGAAATCAAGAAAGGTATTCAAAGTGAAAATCTATAAAGAAAGCATAGACTGAAAGGGCATGGTGAAAACCCGCAAGGGCACTGTGAGTAAAAAGATCAGTTTATAGAAAGATCAAAACCACCGGCATGATGAAAACTCAAAAAGGGCGTCGATGCGCAACAATGTGAAAATCGAATCTGGTGAAAACCGTAACTGGAACCAGGGGCAAAAATGAAAAAAAAATAAATAAATAACAAAAAAAATAAGAAAAGAAAAAAACAACTCCTGGCCCGTAAGAGTATAAACTGTGAACGGTAAAAAATCTCGAAATACTCAATGTTCCAACGAATACAGCGAAGATAACTCAGTCAAAATTCTCAGTCTCGGGGATGACTCTAAAGAGGATAAGGATTAGCTGACACTTGTATCCTTGACATTTGGCAAAGACACCATGATCGTTGACATTTAGAGTCATCAAACACTAGTCTGCCACAAATTATTCGACAAAGACGATCTTTTAAAATCTAAAAATAAAAATAAAAAGCAAAAAACAAAAAAATGAAAAAAAATGCATCATCAAAATTACTATTTTTGGCCTATGATGAAGAATCTAGGACTTTTATTAAAATCAAGAGTTTTCGAAAGTAGTAGATATATCTAAGGCCATTACATAAAAACCTATTTCATTCATTTCAAATAGTGCTACATCATCTTCTCAAAAGTAGGGTACGAAAAGGAATAACGGGCAAAGAACCACTCATATATCCCCTTGAGGAGCATAGTAGACACCAAATCTATCCTCTAAGGCTTTGATTTGAGAAGACTGGTCAATGATGATTATCTCAGCATCCGAGGCAAGATGACTCACCGAATACTCAAATATCAAGTCATCATGCATTTTCAAAGCAAGTCCCTCTCAAGAACGATCACGCTACGCTAAGGCCTCCCAAGACGATCCCGTAACTTTCATGAAGGGGAAACTATGTTCAAAACTCAAAATCAATGAGGGAAAAAGAAAATATATTTCAAAATTGCATTGCATGGTTTAAAACGTCGATCACTTTCAAAAATCATAAAAAATTTGTATCTAAGATTTCAAATGAGCTTCGTGCCACGAAATCAAAGGTTTCAAAAAGGCCAACCCTGTCAGACCTCGTGCTTGGGTAGCCACATTCTACACAAAAAAAATTCTTCAATCCATCCGATGTTTTTAATCATCAGGCAATAAATTATTTCGTATTCGTGCAAATAAAGGGTCTAATTTATTCTTTGCAAGCAACTCCTGCAAAGAGGAGCAGCTGTAGACACCCCAATTTGCACGAACCCATTAGGAAAATCAAAATTTTCTCGAATTGATTCCAAGTTAAACTTAAACCTCTCAATGGACCCGCATTGCAACTTGGTATCATTATTCATGCATACATGCACACTTATTGCATCTCATATCATTGCATGCCCATACCTTGTCCCTAATCCACTTTAAACCCATATCCATCACTCATACCCTATCCCAAGTCCATATCCCAAACCCAAAACCAAGTCCATCCTAAGCCCAAACCCAAGTCCATATCCTAACCCAAACCCAAGCCCAACACGAAGTCCACTCCAAACCCATTCTCTCATACCCCTTCACAAGATGACATATGTTGATATCTCATAAGCCCCCAATACCCAATGCATCATCTAATTGGAGAGTCAACTTCCCCTTTGTGAAAACTCAAGAATGCCCTTCTCAAAAAGTTTAGTCAAACCAAAAAGGTTATTTGATCTTTAGTAATAATCCATAAAGGTGAGAGAACTTCCAATCATACCTTCAAAAGGTGGGAATCTTCAAGTACATACATGGAGTTCTCCCATTAGTCCATTTCAAAATTATACTTTCACCCTTGCTTTATGTGTTATTTACAAATGAACCAATGTCTACTTTTCACCTATCACTTCACCTTTACACATGTCATTCTCCTACTCACCCTTCCAAAAGTATTTTTGTTCTCCCATTGGTCCATTTCAAAAATATACTTCCACCCTTACTTTATGTGTTATTTACAAATAAACCAAGGTTTACCTTTCACCTACCACTCCACATTTACACATGTCACTCCCCTATTCATCATCCCAAAAATACTTTTATTCTCTCATCTCTATTTACCAAAAAATTAAAGATCAAAGAATGCTTTTAGGGTTTCTTCACAAATGTCATCTTTATCCTTATACAAATGAAAAATCCAAAAAGAAACAACCTAAACCTCATGTCCATTTTCTTTCTTTTTAGGGTTGGACCATTTTATCCCCAAAAGTTATCTAAAAACTCTATAAATACCCTTACTTTTCTAAGAACAACTCATGCTCAAAAGTCCCCCATCTTTCAACCTAAAACTCTACAAAAATTCCTACTCATTCTCTCATCTTCTAAACTTCAACTCAACCCTCAACCATCTCACTCAACTCTCAAGTTTACTTTTCAAGATTCAAGACCACCAAGGGAAAAGGTGGGGTTTAACATGTAGTATATTTATTTCAAAGTTTGCATTCTCTTCTTCTAACCCTCTCCTTTTCTTTTATTTTTAGAAATTCCTAAGATGTAATGTATACCCTCTCCTATCCCCGGTAGATTGGACTAAGGTTCGATCAAAAGGATGGGGGTTGAAGTCCATTTTTACCTTAAAATCATGCATCATATTGTACACAATGCACACACTCACCTATGCATGGCAATGATGAAGAAATGTGTCACCTTCTTGATGGGGTGAAACACTAAGTTTCTAACCATGCATACATGCATCAAGGTTGTGGCCTCAAGGGAACTCCATCATGGAGTCTCTCTAAAAGCTTAAACCTACATTCATATTCATAAATTTAATGTGACTACATGGGTCATTCTTTTCCATAGAATGCCCTTAATGTCATGTTGAAATCAAAACCCTTTGTTAAGGGGACATTTCACTCCAATGCACACACCACCCTTATCATGCATTGTCATGCATTTTAATATTTATTTTCTTAAGATTTTTTACAAAATAAAATGGTCAAGCAAAGTAACCACCTTTGGTGGAGAGGATGGGGTGGCTAACACCTTCCCCATCCTCTAATCGGACCTCCTTACCTAGATCTTAGGTAGACCTTGCCCTTTCCAACACATGAGAGTCACTACAATGTCATGGAAAAATGGTTTTTAAAAAAATCAATTCGGGTGTCCATTCACACTTATTTCCAAAAAAGAATGGTGGCGACTCCAAACAATGTAGCATTGAGGTTCATGGCGAACATTTCATGTCTACAATGATAACATCCAAAATTGTGCTATGACACATTATTTCTACGAGAGGGATTGAAGTAAATAAAGCAAAGGTAGGTTTAATTGACAAGTTACTACCTTCTAAAACAGTCAAATAAATTAGATAATTCCTAAGCCATACAGCTTTCTACTGTAGATTCACTAAAGATTTCAGAAAAATCTCGAAGCTTTATGTCAACTCTTTGGCAATGATGTTCCTTTCAACTTCTCAGAGTCATGTTTTTCCATGTTCAACAAGCTTAAGTCCGAGTTAACCTCAACACCAATCATTCAACCTCCAAATTAGAACATTCCATTTGAGATTATGTGTGACACTTCGGATTATGCGATAAGTATTATTTTGGGTTAGTGAATCGATACACATCCTCATGTTATCTAGTACACTAGTAAAACCCTTAGTGATGCTCAACTAAACTACTCTACAATAGATAAGAAAATACTAGCAGTGGTCTATGCTATTGATAAATTTTATCCCTATCTAATAGGATCAAAAGTTGTGGTCTACACAGACCATACTACATTAAAATATCTTTTATCAAAGAAGGATGTTAAAGCAAGTTTTATCCATTGGATTCTATTCTTGCAAGAGTTTGATCTCGAGATCTGAGACAAAAAGGATACAGAGAATGTCATAGCTAATCATTTATTTAAGATTATTACTAAGTCGTCTCAGGAATCGTCACCCATTTTTTTATCCCTTTCTTGATGAGTAAAATATGTAAATCTCCAATTTTAACATTTCGTGGTATGTTGACATTGTCAACTACCTAGTTAAAGATCCATTGCCAATATCAATTACTAAGCAAGAGAAACTCTGTCTCCATTCAAAAGTCAAATGGTATTTTTGGGATGAACCATACTTATTCAAGTACTATCCCGACTAGATCATTAGACGTTGTGTTCCAACCTGTGAGTTAGCTAATATCATAGAGTTTTGTCATAATTATGCTTGTAAAGGGCACTTTAGTGGTAAGAAAACCATTGCAAAAATCTTGCAATGTGATTTATTCTGGATTTTCATTTTTCAAGATACCCAAGAATTTAGCAAATCTTGCAATGTGATTTCTTCTGGATTTCCATTTTTGAAATATTATTCAAAAATACTCGATAGGCGAAAGTAGCAGACAAACTTCTGCTACATACACCACAAGTATGTGGGTGTATGCAATAAGTAGGTGCAACGAGCAAAAAGGTGGGTATAGATAGCCCGCGTCTGAAGTGATTTGTTTAGGTGATTGAGATTACAGCAAAATGTCAGTTAGGAAAATTTTTACTTTTTTTCAAATTTGTATAATATATTACTGTAGAAGATACAATGTATCTCATGCATCATAATATGAGAACATACATCTCATCTTGGATTTGATAATCTAAACCATTAACTTAAATTTTCCCCTTGGTTGGAGAAGATCATTATCTGAATAAGAAATAAAGGTAACACAGTGGAAATAGTAAAAATTTAATTAAAAAATATTCATAATAGGTAATAAGTTTTTATTTAAATGTAAACACTTTATAAATGATATTATTGCAAAAATCTATATAATAGGCCATAAAATGGGCAAGACAACTAGAAATCCGAGTAGGGACGGAGCCAACATTTTGTGGGGGCAACTAAGAGTAGAAAAAAAAATTGTGGAGGCAAGATTGGCGAATCTTTTTATCTACCGCTAATATCTATCGCAATAGCTCATTAATCAACAGACTTTGAAAATTCCTGTAAATCCACCCCTAAACCTAACAATTTGAATAATCGAATTTAACAAGTTTGGATCCTTTGAGTAGATCCAAATTAAAAATGGATCGAATATGGTTCAATGTCCCATGACCCAACTCGGATCCTTGTAGATACGCATCCATCCCTACATCCACCCTAATGAAAATGATTTACCATTTTGAAAACTATATTTTCAACTTCCTCAAAATATTTTTTCTAAAGGTTATAATAGTAAAATAAAATAATATTACTAGTAGTGGCATGTGCAAGCCCAGTTTTATTATAAGGGCCCTTTTGTAATTAGAATTACTAACTAGAGGGATTTTAAAGATAAAATAAAAAAATGAATTTTTTTATAATTTTAAAAAACAAGCATTTTTATAAGATTGTGGGATTGTAATTTTATTGATTTTTGACAAAAATGATCCTGATAGTATTAAAGTTAAATGTAAAGGTAGGGGTATTTTTGTCCATTGAAATTTTAGTGTCAGCCCCCTTCTACTCTGCCTTCTCTCATTAAATATCAACTTTTTTTTTATTATTATTATAAATGGTCAATTTGTAAATGCGAGCAATCAGTTACATTATCTATTAACACAACACTACAAATGATTGATTATATATATATATATATATATATATTTGACTTTAATATTGTTAAAAAAGGCAATCCTAAGAGCATCTCTAATGTTAATGCTAAATTAGTCTCTAGCAATTCAAATTTTTTAAACAATAAAATGCAAAAATATCATATTTGACATGAACCCCTCCAATGCTTCTCTCAAAAAAAAAAAAAATTTGTCATTTATTTGCTTTGGATGACAATTTGGTTAAAAAAACAATCCAAAAAGTACTTTTTCATTTATTTTGATGGCAATTTGGTCAAAAAATATTTCTAAGACACCTTTATAATCTAAAAGCTACTTTAGCAAATTATGAGATATACTAAAACCAATGTCAAATATAGAATCGGTTTGAGTTTATGTTATATTTGAGATAGCATTTGAGACATGCATTGGAGCTCATTTTTAAAAGGCTATTTCAAAATTTGGAATTGCCATCGCAATTTGAGAAACCATTGGAGATGCTCTAAGTAATTAATAGTATTGCCTTAATTCGAAATGCGTAGACTTTTTTGGAAAAAGATTGACCAAAAGGTTAAAGATCGGAAAGAATTCCCCGTCGATAATTATAAGGGAATAGTTTTGTATTTAATCCAAGTAGGACGCAAGTTTCAATACCAATTTGACATGTACCCCAATATCGAGGGTGTGAGGCTTGTCGGCTTCCATTAAGAGACCAGACTGGTAAGGTGAGATTTGAATTGAATTTTATCCAATAAAAAATGGAACCATCTTTACTACTTCTACGAAAGACGGCTGAGTAGAAGTGTTTCAACACCAAAAGTTTGAGTGGTAAAAAATGCTATATTTAAATTTAATATAATCAATGTCATTTTGATAAAAACCTATAAATCATGTTGCTTGATTTTAAAAATTCAAAATTTGTTTTTTTATTATATAGTATATAGTCTTCAAAAATCCTTTAATCAATTTGGATGACATGTGCATTTGCAGATGCCACCTTCTAGTTTCTTAAAATAGAAAGACACTTTTTTTAGGGGAGTTATAATATTTTAGTCCATATCCACCACCTTCTTCCTTAGGCTCATCAACTTAATTTATCTATGAAGGAGATCTCCTCGTTCTTTGGAGAAAAGGAGAAAATGCCATATATTGTAGAGCAAGTATTGTAATATCTTTGAGCATAATCTCCGAAACCTAGGAATGTAATGGTTGAATTGGCAATGAAAACTGTTAACAAATCTCTCATTATCTACAAGTAGGTAAAAATCTTCACAGGCTCTTGCTCATGATGGGTTTGTGGTGTAAAATTTGCTCGAACTCCTGCTAATGGTGGTTTTTTTTATCTTTAATATTGCTGTAAAATTCTTTCGTAAGGTGTAACAAGTAGGGATATGTTGAATTTTTTTTAAAGTTAAATGGAATTGTTTTTGATAAATAGGAGTGCAATCCGTAGTAGGTGATGTGCAAACTAATCAGTCCCAATGACAAAATCTCAACCATGTGGCAACCAAATCTCAAATAGTGTCATTGTCTTTTGGAAAAAAAAAAAAAAAACCCCTTAACCCTGGCGTATGGACTTTTTTCTAAATAATCCATAAGTTTTTGGCAGTCTATTAATAGTCCATTTAGTAAACTTTTCTTTTCTTAACAATCCCTAGACTTCATCGACCATATTTCTCATGATTGAATGTCTTAACCATTCAAACTCATCATTTTCATCCAAAAAAATTAGATTTTTGAGATCTCAATCGAGTTTCGGAGATTCCATTCTGTCAAAAAGGATTTAATAAGAAAGAAGAAATCATTTTCAAGAGCTTTTTACATTTTTTTTCTTAATTTTTGAATGAAAATCGATCAAGAAAGGTTTTTCTGATTTGAAATCATCTAAACAAATCATTATCTCAAGTTTTTAGTTGATCCTTCCATGTATTTTAGTCGAAGAAACTCGAAAATCGAAAATGGGTGAATTTTATCAGTGTCAAGTTCACCACTTTTTATTTATTGTCGAGTTCGACTATAAAAGTTGTGAACTCAACAATAAATAAAAAAGCGATGAGTTCGCCAATAATGAGGGACCATTAAGAAATTAAAAGTTTACTAAATGTCCAATCAAGTTACCGTCGAAAACTTAAGAACTATTTAAAAATAAGTCCCTCCACCAAAGTCCTTTAAGTAATTTTCCCAAAAAATAAAAAGTTTCCAAGACCAGACAACATCAATGATCTAGTAATTTTATTAAAATTACCAATAGAGGTAGCAAAGAGTAAATTATTGTTTAGAAACAACATTCTAAAGTGTCATTGTTTGTAAAAAGTATAAAAGAGTTCAATAGTGAGTTTTGCCTAATTATATTTGGTCATTTTATGAGATTTGAGCGTAATTATTACTCAAACCATATGAAGTTATATTATGATCATGCTTCCTTTTTTAAAGAGCAAAAGTGCATTTTTTACATGGAAAAACTAATCACCCACAGAGCAAATCCAGTAATGTCCCATAAAAGATGATCCACAACAAATATCATCTTCGAAGATCTATCCCAAAAATTTGGGGCCAACTAAATGAATCATATTCTCTAATTCCAGTCCATCTAGAACGACGTATTTTGTTACTGAAAGAGTGTTCACATCCTCTACTTGCACTACTCATCCACATTCTTTTCAGTCTTTCTGTTGCTCTTTTAGAACTTTGAACTTGAATATTTATTTTAACTGGCATTGTAATCTACCTGCATTTAACATGCCCAAATCATATAAGTCATCTTTCTCTAAGTTTATTATCTGTTGGAGCTATTTCTACACTTTCTTGAATATGTTTGTTTCTAATTTTATCTCCTAGTCTTTCCACTCATCCCTCTCTACTACCCTTAAATTATTCACATTAAGCTTCTTTACCTTCCTAACATTTAATTATTCTATAAAGCATAATTGATCTTTTTTTTCAATTGGGGAAAAAGAAATCTTGCTGATCCTCTTACAAATCAGTGACAAAATCATGAAGTCAATCTGATTATCATACAAATCAGTAAAACAATGTAAATGCTAAGAGTTTTGAGCATTAATTGATTTGCTTATATATAAAACACATTCGAGATTATGTCCTCTCGTTATACATAAATGAGAACTTAACAATTGTAATTTTCTGGACTACAGCAGAAGCCAAACTTAATGGCTCCTGCCTGATCCATCAAGTAACAATAAATAAACATTTATTATTCGACATTGACTGCCTAAGCATGAATGGCTAAGAATTCAAACTCTTACGATCAAGTGTCTTCACTACACCATCCCGTAAGTCACTAGCTCTTCCAACCCTCTCCTCAGTCTCCCCGCAGCAACTTCACAGTCAGCCTCTTTCAACCCTCCAAAGGAGATTCGAACATAGCCCGCCCCACCACTCGCACTCCCCGGTATTATGACTACTCTATGTCTCTGTGCAAGCCAACGAACAACCTCAAAATCATCGGGATATTTGTCTGGAAGCTTTGCCCATAAGTAGATTGCACCTTCCCCACCTTTAACCGCACCTTTTCCAAGGGGTGATAGTGCATCCAAGAGTAGTTCTCTGTTCTTAACAAGGTCTTTTACATGGTCACTGACCCACCCAGGTCCAGTTTCTAAGGAATAAAGAGCTAAGCGTTGTGAGATAATGCAAGCACAAATCGGTATGTTGTCCTGAACTTTGAGAAGCTGAGCTCCCAGACCCTTCACCTCTGTTGGATAAGCTATCTGCATTCATATACAGGATTAACTCTTAAGAGACCAACCACCAGATCCAATTTTCATTTTCATTTTCATTTTCATTGTCATTTTCATTTTCATAGAGAGCTGCTATTGGCACCCCAACTTTTACTTATTACACACCAATAAAAAAAAAATAAGTGAATGGTCGAGAATAAGCAAAAGTTTGGGTGCCAATAGCAGCTCTCTTTTAATAGAATATGATTGTAAACCTACTAATTGAGAAGAAAGATAGAATTGTTCTCTTGTTTCTATACAGAAAACAAATTAAATTTAATTCTCATTAGAAATAAAGATACAAAATCGAAACCTGTACTTACATATCCAACACGCCATCCCATCATCCCATAGGCCTTTGAAAAAGAAAAGATATTGATTATGTGATCACCCTCTATGCATGAATGCTTCAATCCATCATACATGAAGTACCTACAAGAGTAACGGTAAAAATCCCACTCGAAATAGAAGATCATTGGATTCATTGAACAGTTTTTTTTTTTTTTTTTTCTCCAGGGGTGGGGGGATTTGAATCTCCACATATAATCAAAATAGAATTGCAGAAGAATCTAAATTGAAAAACCCCAGTACTTACTGATGCTTTATGCTTTTATTTTATGAATGGTTGATGTTTATGCAAAGTCAATATATCCAATAGATTCATGACTGATACAATCAATCGATGCTTATGTTTTACATCTCGAGCTTTTAACATTTGAGTTAACTTTTCCCACTTGTTCCATAAACAAATAATTTTTTAACGTATTATAAGTATATTTGTTGAGGAGAATCATAAATTTCACAATCTACTTAAAAATTTAATCACAATACTCAGATGATTCAATTATAATTTTGACAACATTTGCTTTAGAACCATGGAAAAGAAGTAATTGTGGGTATCAAAATTTTAAGAGGCCCTCAATAAATTTTATAAATCAAAATTAAGTCCCTAAACTCATACTTGGGCCCACACATTTAAATTAGGACCTATTTGATTGAGATGGACCTCATATGGTTTGGGTTTAGGCTTTCACAGTCTAAAGAAAGTCAAGTGATCCACATATTAAATATTGGACCTACACCCAAATAAATGAGTTTAGCCCAACAACAATCCATAGAATCCTTAAAATCGAATTTGGACGAATTTAACTTTTAGATAAATCAATCAAAGCTCTATACCAAAGCTCCTTCCTTTAGAAGGGATTGGGAATCACTTTCTCTCAGAAGACAAAAGCTCTCCATCTTGAGAAGAAGAAGCTCTCAAACCCTTTTCTAGAGACAAAGTAAAATTCCTCAAGATACTCGGACTCTGATTAAAAAGAAGATCAAGCCCAAAGCCCTTCTTTGAAAGCTAAGAAATCATTCTCAGACGAAGTCTGGAGAGAAGAAAATCTACAGTAGCCTCTACAAAAGATCAAACATGAACAAAACCACCATCAAAGCAACCTTCTCAGTCGATTACACGCGAAACCCGGAGAGAAGAAAGCTACACACACGTCGCCATTTTTTGCTTTTGTATTTGACTATTAATCAGAGGAAAACACCAAGATCTGTATCTCCATTTCATCAAAATATATAAAACCATTTGCGATCTTATTTTACGAATCTCAATGTCGATTTGTGAAATTTGTTGTCGACAATAACGTCTATGTAGGATGCTATTTCAAAATCCATATTTCCTGGGAACTTAACTTATCATTTGCAAATTAAAAACTTATACTAACAAGAATACTTCTCAATGAAAATTCACCAACGTCATTGTAGATCATGGTCAATATAGTTTCTTTTGCAAACTGTTGGTGAAGGAAAAACAGAAAAGTCTTCTAGAGGAAGGAGAAATCAACTCAAGACTCGATCTTAGACATTTTAGGTTTATTGCTTGCAGGTTTAGTAAGGATTTTAAGTCTATTTTTGAAGATTTTGCATTTAGATGGGGTCTATTATGCTCTTTGTAATTATAAGGTAAGCTCTTTTCTATAATCTAAGGTGAGCCACTTCGACCCTTTTTTTTGGTATCGACCTAAGTAACTAGTGAAACTGAAGATGACACAAAAGAACTTCACAACTAAATAAAGATGTTTACCAATCAAACCAAAGGAAAATGGACTACCAAGAAATAATATGCACATATAATGTATGCAGCAGAGATGAGAATGTTGAGATGGATTAGTTGTAAGACTATGGAAAGATAATATAAGAAAAATGTGTGTATTCAAGGTAATTTAGGAATAGCTCTAATAGGACATGTAATAAAATAACATCTTTTGAGATGGTTGGAGTATGTGAAAAGAAACCAAATAATGATACCAATGAGAAGGAGCACCTCGGTGTAAGTTGAAAACTCTAAATGAACAAGAGGAAGGCTAAAAATGACGTGAATTGAGGTAGTAAGAAAAGATTTGAAGACAAGTGTGTTAATTGAAGATATGACTCAAGATAGAGATGAATGGAGAGATAAGATTCATGTTGTCAGCCCCAATAACTGGGATATTAATTGAGTTTCATTTCCAATCATCATGATCTGATTAACAATAGAACTCAATGTCAAATAAAAGGTTTTGGGATAAGACCAATATATACTTACTCATAAGTGTTATCTACAACAAGCCAAGAGCCAGCACTTTTGCATAGATCTGAGATTCTCTAGAAAAAGTACAATAAATCATCAGTTAAGAATGCTCAAGAGAAGTTGGAAAATAAAATTTTAAAAGTGTGTTCTAAGGTTTCCTTTGCACTCTCCATTCAGATATTTTTCTAGCTTGAATATGGGGGTTACCTTCAAAAGAGGCTCTGGTATGTAGGTCCCCGATGGGTTGCCTGGATTCACGATGGTAACAAGCTTCGGAACGGGTTTATTGGATAGAATCTTTTCTAACCAATCTACATAAATCATAAACATTATAAATGATAACAAAGATTAAGGATACTCAATCCAAGAAAACACAGAAAAAGGTGTTGAGTGTTCATCCATATGCTATTACGCATGATGGATAAGACAATCTTAATTTAAGACTTTCATCTCTTGTTCACATAAATATGTATAGAGCATAGACATTAGCCAACTTTTCACAAGTTTGATCAGGTAAAAAAAACTATAAATAAAGTATATTCAAGAAACAAAAACATTATACGAGATTGCATACCTACTATCTCAATATAACATCACTGATCTGTTTGGTTGTTTTGAATACACATTAATTTCATGACTTCATATTTTAATTTACATTTTTGGGGCCAATACAGATTTCATATGATATTTCTATAATTTAGTATACTTGTGCATGTATTTACAAATATTGGACCTCTAGAAGTCACAAAGTGTGTACCATTTGGTGCATGACATGGACACACATAAGTGTCCAATTTGCATTTCAAAACTACAAAAACAATTCTCGATAACTATGGAAAAAAGAAAAAAAGGAAAACAAGTTCAGAACAAATATGCCATCTCAAAATTAGGAAAATTAATTCCTAATTTCAGTTATGGAGTTGTGTCATCACAGTTAGAACTTGAGAAATACCACAACTACTCTGACTCGTATGGAAAGAATGGCATATTAAGGTCCCGTTTGGATAGAAAGTAGAAAGTAGCTTTTAAAAAGTAGAAAGTAATTTTCTTCTGTTTTTTAAAAATTTAGGATTTTTACTTTTGAAAAGTAGTTTTCTACAATGATTCTAAACTTACATTTTAATCTTTTAACTTTCAAAAGTTAAAAAAACAAAAAAAAAAAAAAAAAAACTTTTTTTAAGTGTATCCAAACGGGCACTAAGTTTCTTACCTGCATCTGGCTGAAGTGTCTTGGGATTGCCAGGACCAACCAATATGTCTGTGATTCCAGTCATTTGGAAGACATGTATGCATTGAAGTAGTAAGGTGCAAACATTACTACAGAATCCCCAGCATCACACAATGTGAGCACAAGGTTCACAAATGCCTGAAACTCAGAAAATAAAAACGATTATTAAATTTCAAGAAAAATGGAATAACAAACAATATATTTGAACGCATAAATAAAAATAGTTTCAAACGTTAAACTGAACAATTGAGTGAATTCTGGTGAAGCTTTGAAAATACAATAAAGCAAACAAACATTTTTTTAGTCTTTGAGATGCTTCCTTTCTAATTCTTACAGCAAGATTGCCCCCAGAAATCTCCAACAGAAATGTAAAACTTGGATCGTTCTTTTTTTAGGTCATGCACCTTTTAATTGGTTCTAAAGTTCTATGATTGGTTTACAATGTACATGACCAAATCAACTCAATAGTCTTATGACACCAACAGGGTTATTTCCTCGACTACGCTCCTTTCTTATTTGTCTTACCTATTTTTTCCACTCATCCATGTCACAGCGCTTATTTTATAAACAACTGGACTATTTTCCAACATTCTGCTCCATAAAGAATAGAAGGGCTTACCGGTCTCTTATACAATTTTACCTTTAGGGTATGCTTGATTGCACATGGAAAATAGGGTGGAAAATCAATTTCCATAGAAAATGACATTTTTCATGTGTTGATTGCATTTTTCCATGGAAATTGATTTTCCACCCCAATCAAAAAGTCCACCAAAACATGATTTTCACTTTCCCACCCATATGGGTGGGAAAGTCAAATCAACCCATATTTTTCATCCCCAAAATATCATCTTCTTCTTCCGCACTCGTATCTTCTTCTTCCCTACCACCACCATAGCCACCATCACACTAACCTCGCAATCGTTCCCATCGCTGTCACCATCATCACTATCTCCGACCACCTTCTCTATCTCTCTCTCTCTCTCTCTCTCTCTCTCTCTCTCTCTCTCTCTCTCTCTCTTCTCTCTCTCTCTCTCTTCTTCTTTCCTTCCCCACCTCCCTCACCTCCGCCGCCACCACCACCACATCCTCACCTCTTCTTCCTCACCCCCCCCACCGCCACCCCCCCAAGTCCCCCCCCCCCCCCCCCCCCCCCCCACTTATCATTTCCCAAGCCTCTCCCTCTCCTCTCATCTTCTTTCTCCTCCTCCTCCTCCTTCTTCTACTTCTTCTTCTTCTTCTTCTTCATCTTCCTCGGTTATTTTTCCCATGATTTTATCCAAGTAAAATAAAAAAATGGAATTTGATTTTCCAACCCTACCTATTTTTCACCATTATTTTTCCCTGGATTTCAAATTCCATGGAAAGTCACTTTCCATACAATCAAACATACCCTTAGTTTGATTGATATACTATGATTGCATGGTACTTCAGAAGCAAATTTCCTACTTTATTAACTATATCTACTTCTATAGGCTGACTCCTCAAACTCTCACCCTCCATATGGATTATCGAACTAAATATTCTTTTGGCTACCACTTGGGCATCAGTCTTAATTAATGCCTCATCTCTCTGTGTTCCTTAGCATGTCATATACATTTTGTCTAGGTTATTTAGCCAATATATATACATTTTGTCTAGGTCATATGCAATTTAAAACCACATCTACGCAATTCTATATTTTTTAAACCAATCTCCTCTTGACTGTCATTAACCAACACTATGTCACATTTGAACAATGTACACCAAGATCTCCTATTAAACATGTATGCTTTGCTAGATCATATAGACTCTGGATCAATCCCAGGTTTGATCCCATCATAATCAAGGTTGCATCGGCCTGACCACTGATTGCTTTGAAACTTGTGACCGATCCCTCGTACATTTACTAGATGATATCAAGATATTTGCTAAGGAATCGTTTCTTCTCCAATGTCCACCACACAATTAGAAAGCTTATATTGCCACAACAATGTTTGCTAATGCCACCTCAAGATATGTTCTAATTCGTTGGTGATTTACATATAAACTAGGGTGGCATTAGCAAAAGTTGGTGCAGCAATTAACCCTAGTACAAATAGCATCTTACATGAGCATGTCAATAAAATATCATAGCTCAATGAAACTTACATAAAAGTCATGAAACAAGTACACCTCACAGACATGGGTTGTACTTGGGTTTATTACATAAAATAAAATAAAAAATATTATACTTTTCAAATATAAAGTGCACCCTGCAAGAGTGCCCGAAATGCACCCCACAAGGAAAAATTTTATGAGGAGCGTACGTGTTACTTAATTCATGAAAAATATCTACTCGTAAAAGAATCACCAAACATACCATTGATAAAAAGAGTGAAACACATTAAGGAAGCTTTTATTTTTCAAGTCTGTCCTTATCTTGGGTGGCAGTGAGAGGGGGGGCGTATTTAAATGGAAAAAAGTTAAATTTCAGCTCCATGGTATTCAGCAAAACTAACCAAGAAACAACTACAAGATTAATCCCAATATCCTAACAAGGTTATATATCATGCAAGAAATTCTAAAATGTCAAACTAGTTTACCTGATTTGCACCAGCGGTAACCATGATTGAAGATTTGAACAGTTTATTCTCTTGATGCAACTGTAAAAAATGGAAAAGAAAACAGTATAAAAGGACACATATCTTTACTATTAAAATGAGAGAAGGCAGAGTAGAAGTGGTTCGACACCAAATTTTGGTTCCCACAAGTGCCCCAACCTTTAAATTTAAACTTAACATAATCACAGTCATTTTGTTCAATAACCAAGAAAATTGTAGCCCATAACCCTAGAATCACATTGGTTAGTTTTCAAAAATCAAAATTACAAAACTATCATTTTTTACAATGTATTATAATAGTAAAAAATCCTTTAATCAATGTTTTAGTTACAAATAAAGCCTTTTGATACGTGTGCTTTTGCACATGCCACCTTCTAGACTAATCTAACAGCACATGTTTACTATCGAATTGTAAATGAGACTAAGATCTAGATTGCTGATTTCATACCAAGACCACAATTTAATTTAATTTTTTTGATAAGTCAAAGATCTTTATTGAAATGAAACACAATCGAGGTGACCATGAAAAGGTACAAAAGAACAAGAAAAGGACTAAGACCACAATTTCACATGGAAACATGTCATAATGCAACTTATTGGAACTCTTAAGGTGAAGACTTCACTAAGATGGAATAACAATCAATTATATTATATTTCTTTCTGAAAGGTACCATCATTTGAACCTTTATTGCATAATACACCTAAAAATACCCAACAGTCAATCTAAAGTTTGAAGACATGAATGGTACATGGATAGCACCAAACTGGATAAGCATAGTCCTTATAATGATTTCATAAATTTTTTCCCTGCTAACTAATTCAGGTAGAAAAGCAGAAACAAGTAGACACTTGAAAGGAAATAAATGGACACTGGACTTACTAGTTTAATAAGACATTAGAAATGGTAAAACCTCCAATGCACCAGTAGTGGTAATTGGTAAAAATGGTTTGAGGCATAAAAGGTGGAAGGAATATCATAAAATTTAAGCACAGTTAGAGAAACTCCAACCCATGTCTCTAAATTTTTCCTCCCAACTGGCATCTTCTCTAAATTTAGAAAAGATGCTCACCTCCAAACCAATTTGAACTCCAACCAACCCCTCCTCTAAAACACTATTCATTCTCTTGAAAAAGTTGAAAAGTGAAAGGAACAAAAATGGTATTTAAAACATGTTCCATGAAAAGAGAAGGTCAAAAATGGCATTTATGGAAAAAGGGGGACAAATAGACATTTAAAAAAGGTGAATAGTGATTTAGAGAGGCCCTCTAAAATTTCTCAAGATCCCTATATTTGGAAATGTGAACAGTGATTTAGAGGGGATTTCTCAAAAATAGAGACTGGTTGGAATTAGATTTGGATGCCTCTATCTCTAAATTTAGAGTTTTAGAGATCGGTTGGAGTTGCTCTTATGTGCTATTGGGTTTATAGCTTACAAATTTGTACACGGCAGATATAGAGGCTCCTCAAGAGAATCTGCAAATTTACGAGTTCAGCTAGCCATTACTTATCAAGGTATTTCCATTTTGGTTGGATTGAGTTCCCCGTATGTTTGGTCAAGTGGGAATGTTGGATACGTGCAAAGACTACATAATTGTTAGATGATAATGGAATTGTTAAGCTGCTACTCCTACATGGATTTTTTTATTCTTCATTTCATCTAGCTCACCTCTCTGTGGGGATCTTAGAACCCTTCTATTAATTGCCTTACAGAGATTTGCTAAAAGCAAACTCGAGAAATTTCCTGTAGCTGATATCCCAATTGTCAAGTTTAATTATCAAAACCATCTCAAGTGAATGCTCACGAAATCAGTTTCATAAAAACTAAAAATAAAAATCCTTAACTTAATTAGACTTATAAAAAAATCCATAAAACAGGTAAAGAGAGTCATTCTGGTAAATAAATAGAATCTTTAGTGTAGTCTAGTAAAAGAGGCAGTTTTATCTAGTATCAACTAGGCATCACAAACAGTTCCAAAAAATAAGGCTATGTACAAAACATTCAATTCAATCCCGTGATTCTATAATTCAAGAAAATAAATAGATGCAAGATGCCTGATTCATCTATTGTCAGGTTAGTTACACAGATTAAAGTAACATGCAAATTACTTTTGTCAAACACATCGAAATATAGTAATCCTTGGCACTTCTAAATTTCTTATTTTCCTATTTTATGAATTATTCATATCATAAATCTATGGTTTAGTCTTCTTACTGAAAAGTCTTTGGACTGTAAGCATAGCATTACATTTCTTCCAACGAAGGGTTGGTGAGATGGTCAAGACCACGCCTCAAGAAGCGGGCCTGAGATCAATTCCCCCAACCCCCCTTGGCGGCCACCCCCTGGGATTTAGCCCAGTACACCTGGTACATGTGGAAGGGGTGACATACATGCCTCGTGGGATTAATCGGGTGCTCTAAGAGACTCGGATACCAAAGATATCAAAAAAGAGAAATATCTGATCTTAAACTTATCAATATACAAGTTTTTAACACCAAATATAAGATATAATCTACTGTATATCATATTATATAATACATCATATGGAAACAGCTAATTATATAAAAATTCAATAAAAGTTTTTAACGCCAAGTGTGACGCTTCGCATTCCATTTCAGAGTTAAACTCTCACATCCATACTTGTCCCACATAGTTCAGTATTTCAGTGGACTGAAACTCTACACTTAATGAGTGAATACCTTTTTAATCAATGCCTCACGAAGCTCTGGTAGACCTTCATCAGCTCCATAACAACTAATTGAAGGTTCCCATACAATTTCTTTGACTTTATCAAGAGCTTGCTCTGGCGGTTGCCAATAAACTACCCCCTACATTCACAATGCCATCAAAGAATGAGTGACAGCCTAGATGGCTCAAGAAACAGTATCATTTACTCCAATTGTATATCTATCCACACACAAAAAAAAAAAAAACAATATCATTTACATGGATAGTGAAACATAGGAACAAACACCTATTTCAAAATACACTATATCATGGATAAGGACTCAACTAATCAAATTAACAGAATCCAACCTATGGACCAAAGCAAGTAGGGACATACATTCCAATTTAGGCTTAACAGTTTGGCGATATAAGTTAACTTTTTCAAGTCCTGCTTAACCATAATATAAAAAAATTACTAAACTCTTTTATTTCAAACGAGGTCTTCAGAAAAACTGGATAATGATACGGAAACTAAAGTCACTAGAGTTTGATAGACTGTCCAATATGAAATCTCAAATCACGTTGGTACAAGTACATGGCTGCAGAGCTTATGACTCCTGAAGTGTTTGTGATAAAAAATAGTCTAAATTTAGAGATTAGGTCCCAACGGTTATACACAACATTCATTAGAAATTATTATAACTTCTGAATAACACCAAGGCCATGTTGCTAGAACCTTGCTTTATGCCTGCGGTTCCCCTGTTTCTCCATGGAGGAATCCATAGTTTCCATTCCTTGCCCATAGGTATGAGCAACAATTAGAGGAAATATTTATCAAAAAGACAAATAACATTTACATTGGCCATTATATTATGTCCCTTCAAAACCACATAAAATACTCTTGAGAGCTCAATCTGTCTAACAGACCATTTTCGACAAAAACTGTAACCTTTTACATATAAAAAACTCACACTCATCCATAGAAATATACCCCACCCCCAATACTGCATTTCTGTTTACTTCTCAGTTCATGGGTTACTTGTATCAAAGTAGACACTGAAGGAAGTAATTATAACCCATTTAAGATCATAGGTTCCTACTTAATTGGGATCTAAATTTAGTTATTTGATTAATTTAGAAGTATAAAGTCCTACTTCGAGTTGGTTCTAACTAGTAAGTAGGGTCATGGTTTTAAAAGCTGGTGTCTCATCTCATCTCACCTCCCCCGCCGATTTCAAGTTGACTCATCCAAGTTACATCATCTCAAACGAGTCTAACCATCAAAGTTATTTATAAATATATATATATATGGAAAATGTTCGGCACCCTACTATTTGCCCTACGTGTTATGTCCTACATGTGTTAGAAGTTTTGGAATGGGCTGATTTTTGGTGAGGATGATCTATATGGTGAGGAGATCATCCTCAGCAAAAATCAGCCCATTCCGAAACTTCTAGCCCCATGTTTAAAAGTTGAAGAATATGAACCATCCCTTTTTGTAAACCATTTTTGATGGGGTTAGAAGTTTCGGAATGAGCTGATTTTTGGTGAGGATGATCTCCTCACTGTAGAGATCATCCTCACCAAAAATCAGCCTATTCCAAAACTTCTAACCCATGTAGACAAAACACATAGGGCAAAATGTAGGGTAAATAGTAGGGTGCCGAACATGCCCATATATATATATATATATATATAATCAATAATTATATATTTTTTTCTTTTATTAGGTAGATTAGCCAATGCTTAGTCTCAAATCTTATTTTTCCTGGATAACAACAAACATTTAAATCACTAAAATTACTAACTATTTTACATAAAAAACACAACCCAATTGACTCTGTTTCATTAACTCCACCAATATTTTAAAATATCGAACAGTTATCTCCGGATGAATCACCTGATTCATCTCGGTCTCGGACTAGTCGCAAAATCATGTGTAGGGATGATTAAATATTTTAGACTAATAAATACACATTTTCAGGAGGAATCAAGAATTGGGCTTTGGCTAATTGGCTTAGGAAGTTATAATCACCTTCAAACTAATCTCCCAAAATATTCAAAATTTAATAGAAAACTAATATGACAATAAGAAGAAGAAAATAAACAAACCTGAGCCAGAGAAACAGGATCTTCAACACCTCGGATCAATTCTTGTATCTGTAAACATTCAATCCAACTACCACCATTATATCCCAAAACAGATTCTCATCCATCCATTAAAATTTGAAAAATAAAAATAAAAATACCTGAACCATTACGGGTGTATCTGTCTCCAAAGCCCTCCTCGCAAGCTTCTCGGAAGTACCCATCTCTCAACTCCTTCTCCTGTTCTTCTTCTGCTGCTTCTTTCTACAAAGCTCTCTTACAAACGAAGTCGAATTCTCCCAATAAGAAGCTAATCAGGTCAACAGTCAACAAAATAATCTTAACTTTTTTAAATTTGAGAGCTGTTATTGGCACCTCAACTTTTGCTTATTGGATTTTGCATTGGGAGTCAGGGGATCCTGACCTATCTTTAACCTTTAATTCAAGTGTCTTAAATAATTAAAGAAATTGGGGTGTAATAAATAAAAGTTGGGTGTCAGTAATAACTCTCTTAAATTTCGTTAGGCAAACACAAAAGGCAGAATCCCTTTCCAGTCCAGCCACCAATCCGTTTGACCTTCTCTCTTCAAAAATAATTGAATTTGAAATAAGGAAAATGTTCAAGTAACATTAAAATTGACATCGATTCTCACGTTGCTGACGTGGAGTATTTATAGAATCAGAGATACTTTTTATCGAGATACGATTTAAAGCATCTATGATTATTTCTAAAACTCCACATCATCATCAGCAATGTTAATTTTAATGTTACCAAGTACAGCACATGACTCTTTGAAATACCGTACCAGGCATCCTTGAAGCTTTTCATTGATTTGTCTTTATTTTTAGAGTTTTGACTTGAATGCCGCCACCTAGAATATTGGAAACTTACCCTCTCGTTCTATATCTGTAATTTAAAATTAATTACGTTATTATTGTCTGAATCTCGGATTCCAGGTCAAAAAAACGTGAAATTTTTTAGAATTTCTCTGACTCGGACCATCTGACTTTGTTTTATAAGAAACGTGGAATTAGATTTGCTCTTGTTCAAGGATTGAATCTGGAACGTGCATCATCCAAAAATAAAAAAATGTATTTCCCTTCGGATTTCTACAGTGCGACTACAGCTTTACCAAGAAAATCTATTGTGGATCGTTATATAAAACTAAATCTGAGATTAGATTTCCATTTTCATGATAAAGCCATTTGAATTTAATTTCACAATATCTGCTTAGATTTAGGATTTATAGTGGCGATTTGATAAGGGACGGATTTAGAGTGGGGGTTGTGGGGGTACTTGACCTCACAAGAGTTTTCAAATTCTATGGATTAGTGTGTTGTTGCGACAGATTTTAGCAGCGGATAAAAAAAAATCTATCACTATTGTCTCTCACAAATTTTCTTTTTTCACTCTTAATTGCCCCCACAATCATTTTTTTCACTTTAATTGTCCCCACAAAAATTTTTCAACTCTTGGCTGCCCCCCACATAAGCAAAATCCTGACTCCACCCTTAGATTTGATTGATTGTTTTAAATCATTTTAAAATCAGAGAAAAGAATATGATCAGTCAGGGATACAATACTTCCTTCAAAACATTGACTTTTTGCGAGATTCGCGTTCTAGGGTAGACTTTAACTTCACTGACCATTCATTTTCAAAACCTTTAGACTTTTGAATTTATTTTTTAAAATTTAATACCACATCAACTTTTGCTAATGTCATCCCAAGTCATATATAAATCATTAAATAATTAACACACACTTGGGGTGCATTAGCAAAAGTTGGTTTGGCAATAATAGCTCTCAAAAGATGTTATCAAAGATAATTTCAAGTTAAATCATCAAGCATAATCACTTTCAGCTCTTGAGAAAGAACAAAATCATCCTCACTTACAAAGAAATCTCTAACGTAAACACTCAATTGAGCTAAAAAACCAATCTCACAATTTGCATCTCTCCAAAAGAATTCAAAAACACATTATGTAAGCTCTCGATGAAGTTGCTGAAGTTCTTTAACTTGATCTCTACATTTCCATGAAGTCTCAACCACTTCCTTTGTGCAATTAATGGAGTAGAAAGAGTCCAAAGTAATGATAATCTTCGCATTATTGCTGAATTTTGCAAAAATCATAGCCTCCCAAATTGCCTTTAACTCAATTTGGATTATATCATCATCCTCTATCCCCGACCAACCCGTGAAGACAAAAATTTCAACTGAATTTCTTGCTATAAAATCAAATCCACTACCCAAAGATGAAAGAGCCCCATCCGTGTTGATTTTAATTAAATCATGATCTGGGCATGTCCAAACAATTGAACTTCGTTCATGTTTTTTTTTAATTTGACCATACAATTCCAATTTCTAAACAAGGACTCCATCATTCTCCATTTATCTTCTAAGATAACCAATCCATCAAACAAGTTTTTGATCACCTCCTCAACTAGATAGAGAATTCTTTCTTCCAATAATTTCAAACCTTCAAAGATTCTACTATTTTGTTCCCTCCAAGAATGATAAATAGTAGAACAAAAGGCAACATAAAGCATATCAAAAATATCCTTGATCGGGAATTAAACTCCATTGATCAAGTATAACTCATCCGCCAAAGTTCATTCACCCATACGAATTATACCAAATTTTCAGAGACATTGTAACTAAATCCAACTTGTAAATTCACACCCAAAAAATAGGTGATCATTTGATCCCACATGTCTCAAACATAAGGAGCACCTTGAAACAAATTGTAATCCTCTCTTCTGAAGAATTTCAATTGTTGCTAACTTTTTCTTGACGGCTGGCCATGAAATAACAAAATATCTTAGAATATTCTTCTTACTCCAAATGATTTTATTCCATGCAACTCTACTATTCTCCCCCAACATTGCAATATAAGCCAATTTTGTCGAAAACCTCCCATTGGCATTAAGAATCTAGATTAGTCTGTCCTTCAAAAAACCCATAGGCATTGGTTGAGCATACACCAAGTCTGTAACTTCATTCTATCATTGTAAACCATTGGAATATGCCAATGCCCTCCTACAAGAAAGTCTTTAACCGTGGCCTCCTCATTACTATAAAAAAAATTTGATAATATGGCCTCCCAAACCTAAATATAAGATTTTCATCCTCTATTCAAGGGTCATGCCACATTAACATTCGAGTTCCTTCCCCTACTAAAAGTTTGGTATGTTTAACTGTAAACTCCCTTGCCTTTAGGATACCTCGCCACACCCATGAAGCATTTTGTGGAGCTTGGCAAGTCCATAAATCCCCAAATTGAACATATCGCATCGTCATCCACTTAGCCCACAAAGAATTATTTTGGAGCATATTCCAAAAAAGTTTTGCTATTCCAATTTTGTTTGCCTCCCTCAAATTTTGAATGCCAAGTCCCCCAAAAATTAAAGGTTTACACAGACTATTCCAAACTTTTCTCGATGTGAAATCCCATCATAAGCATTTGATTTTGTGGCCGGTCATTGTTATCATGCTTGGAAGATTATTTATCCAGTTTAAAATTGGTTGTTAACCAAAGTCTTAAGAAATGGGTTAATTATGCTGGTTATTCATTTGACTACAGACTAAAAGTAATCATTAACTAGTCCAAGAGCGAACTCCCTACGTCTGATACATGTGAACCTCGATTATCTCTATGATATAAAAAGACCTCCTATACACACAATGTTCATTAGGAAAGAAGACAAGAAATTCTAAGATCTCACAAGTTATATTACACTATAAGGTTATATCATATTTCCAAATAGTATATAATATCAAGTGTTGTCCTAGATTGACCCGTCACTTCCGAAAATATATCAACGCATCACTCTTTCTAGGATTTCTACAATCCTTTACTAGTAAATAATTTTTTTTGTTTCATTACATATATACAATGTTTTTTATAGAAAATACAAGCAATGGTAACGTCTTCCATTTGTTTATGTTAATATATCCATTCATCTATCATTTCATTCATTATCTCTTCACGTGGTCGTGGGAGTGTACGAGATATTTATCTATCCATCTATCAATACATACGTCCATCTATCATATTTTTGGAGTCATTGTTTCATTTAATTAGGGGAGAATATAAGTTCTCACTATCCATCCGTCAATCTATCTTTCAATCATCAAACTTCTTAAGTATTTATCAAAGTATATATATTTTCTAAAAAATATTTATGATTTAAAGGTTCCAACCAATTTCATATGATGGTCTTAGTTGAGTAGAAAAAACACGATAAAAATAATAAATAGTTAAGTTATATGTAAACACCTCATTTTTGCATTTGCCTAATTTGACAATTTTTTCCTGGTTACTATATATTATTAATGATGAGCGTAAGGACCCTGAAAGCTTGTGAGTATTTTCTCTGATTTCTCTCATTTCTAGCACTTCCATCTCCCTTATTCGTTACGACTCGATATAGAAATTTACGCACGCGCTACTTATACACCACGTATAATTTTTAGCAAGTCGTACACAATTTAGCAATTGGTTCACAATTTGATAATCTAGAGACCTTGCAACTGAAAGCGCCCTCGATCCGCGGGGTGCGCGGATCCGCTTTTGACCCTTGAGGTTTGGGAGTCGCCACCTAGTTATTACGGTCTAGGAACCGTTCAATGACTCTAAACGGATAAAAACTAATCTAAAACCAAGAAAACTGAATTCGGGGATCATGTTACGGGATTGGAAGGTGTTAGGCACCAATCCCGCCCGGCCAAAGCCGGTCTCTACTAAATTCCCAAGTAAATTACATTGCTAAAACCTAGATAAAAATAGAAAATAAAAAAAATACCTTTCCGATGCAAGGACTTTACTCCCTCAGATCTGACAAAAAGGGCTCCTTGTACCGTGCTCCCTTGCTTCGTTCTGTTTCCGGATTTGTCTTCGGATCTCCGAGGCAAGGTATCTCCTTGTTTTTGAATCTGAACTCTTCAAGTTTGTTGCGGATTTGGAGGTGTTTTTAGAAGGTTTTGGGTATTTTCTAGACTAAAATTGAAGGAGGGATGTTAGCTAAGGAGTTGGGGCTCCAAAACTAGGGTTTATGGGGGGCTAGGGGAGCTTCTAGACCTACTTCTCTTAGGGTTTATTATTTGATACGAAAATAGGGTGTGAGCACCTCTATTTATAGATATTTTTAAGGGTTGATTTGGATAGAGTTAGTGTTTAATTAGAGATCTTTTAATTAGAGTTGTGTTTTAGTTAGACTTATTTTAGGTAGAATTGTGTTTTAATTAAAATTGTTTTAGGTAGAATTGTGTTTTAATTAAAATTGTTTTAGGTAGAATTATTTTTAAGTTAGAACTCTATTAGATAGAGTTATTATTTAATTAGATCTCTATTATGACTTTTGGTCTTATTTGATTGACTTTTAATGTTTTGACTTTAGTCTTAATTGATTGACTTTCAATATCTTGACTTTAGTCTTGCTTAATTGACTTTAATTTTGACTTCAGTCTCACTTGATTGACTTTAATACCTTGACTTCAGTCTTGCTTGATTTACTTTAAATTTTTGGAGAAGGCCCCTCCATTATTTCTTTAATTCTTTGGACCCCCAAATGGAGGGGTCCTTAAAGAAATATCCCACGAACCCTCAACAATTTTGCCTGAGAGTCCGATTAATCGATTTTTAGGTTCAAAATTTTAAATTAATTTCATTAATGTTTCACTTTAATTATTTAATGTTTTATTTATTAATTTCGGAATTTTTTATCATGAAAATTGTGAAATTACCGTTTTGCCCCCAGAGAGGACTTTTCACGTTTTAGGTCAGTTTTTAATGTTCTAGGATGTTTTAGAATCAGTTTTTCGTAAGGAATTCAATGAGAATGTTTTTGTCATTTATGAAAATTTTTATGTGAAATGGTCGTGAACTTTATGAGGGGCATTTTATGAGAATGTTGGTTTGTGTCATTTATGAAAATTTTATGTGAAATGGTCGTGAACTTTATGAGGGGCATTTTCGTAATTTTGTCGAATTCTATGAAAATTGACGAAATGATTTATTTGGTTTCGATTTGTTATTTTATGTGTTTGAATGAGTTTTCCTAAGCGTAACGTAGGCTCTAGGATTGTTTTGAGGTTAGGGGTATTTTGGTAATTTGATAGTTTTTAGTGATTTTTATCGTGAAGCTTCTTTTTGGTTTGCAAGATGATGATTTCTATGTTTCTGGGGTCGTATTTACCTAGCGTAGCGTGGTTTTTAAGGTTTTGTTAGTTTGAGATACCTCATCCGGATTTCTGAAACACATCTGGTAACAAAATAAAGCAATGGAATACACATCCATCATTGGGAATCATTGCGATCGGGTTGACGAGTTGATTAATCAGGCGAGTGCAAAAATGGGGTGTCTACAGATGCCCCTCTTTGGCAGAGGGTTGAAGCAAACTAGATAGCAAATCTATTTTGGTAGATAGTGCGATATCCGAATGCCAAAGCTAGTGACAGTTCATTTTGCAGCCTGATTTAGCAATTCGTCAGGGTGTTCGGATCCTTGAGCGTAAAACTCTTCCCGAACTAAAAGGTTGTCAGGTCCTCGAGCTTGAACTCTCACTGACGATGTCAGATCCTCAATTTTAGAAGATTCTCCCTGACTGATGCAAAAGTGCACGTGTGTGCAATGGTGTGATGCTGTGTGAAACTAAGTAAAAATGTGCCAGGTCCTAGAGATCTTCTCTCACTGACAATAATGATTCAAAATTGAGATGCACTTATGCAACGAAAACAATCATAGCAAGGTTTAACAAAGGTAATTGGAGTTATAACATTGTAGGAACTTCGTTAAATCCTATTTGAAATTCTTTTTAGAGTTCGAAAAAGTTTGAGTCTCATTTATCGGACTGAGCCTATTGTAGCCAAGCTTCTCAGGCTAAGGAACTTAAACAATCCTATTAATTCAATATGATTTCAAACAAAGCTGGAGTCTCGTTTCTCGGACTCTGGCTAAGGTTTGCAGGAACTTAAACAATCCTATTAAAATTGAAGTCTCGTTTCTCGGACTCGAACTAAGGTTAATAGGCACTTCAAAAAGCCTATGATTCAAAACGTTGGAGTCTCATTTCTCGGACTCGAACTTAGGTTTATAGGCACTTCAAAAAGCCTATGTATTATTCAAAAAGTTGGAGTCTCGTTTCTCGGACTCGAACTTAGGTTTGTAGGCACTTCAAAAAGCCTATTCATTCTATGATTCAAAAATTGGAGTCTCGTTTCTCGGACTCGAACTTAGGTTTGTAGGCACTTCAAAAAGCCTATTCATTCTATGATTCAAAAAGTTGGAGTCTCGTTTCTCGGACTCGAACTTAGGTTTGTAGGCACTTCAAAAAGCCTATTCATTCTATGATTCAAAAAGTTGGAGTCTCGTTTCTCGGACTCGAACTTAGGTTTGTAGGCACTTCAAAAAGCCTATTCATTCTATGATTCAACAAGTTGGAGTCTCGTTTCTCGTTTCTCGGACTCGAACTTAGGTTTGTAGGCACTTCAAAAAACCTATTCATTCTATGATTCAACAAGTTGGAGTCTCGTTTCTCGGACTCGAACTTAGGTTTATAGGCACTTCAACAAGCCCATTCATTCTATGATTCAAAAAAGTTGGAGTCTCGTTTCTCGGACTCGAACTTACTAAGCCACGTTTCTCGGGCTTAGATTTATAGGAACTTAAACAATCCTATTAATTGATTATATGATTCAAAATCGAGCTCAAAGTTTGAAAGATCAGGCCTTTATTGGCTTATCATGCATCTGGATTCGTAATTATCATTGGGTTTCGCCGGACTTTTAAGCTTTTGTATGATTTTCTTTTTATCATGTGATTAAGAACAAAAACTTTGGAATTAAATGACCTTCAAAAATGCCCCTAGTTTCAAGGTTGGCTTTAACTGGGACTTGACTACGAGACTGATGGAATGGATTACGCTTGAAAAATATGGACTCTGATGTATGATAGATAGAAGAACTGACATTCTCTTAAATTTAAGACTCTTAAGATTATCATATGTGCAATAAAGAATTGATCATTTTCTTTCGAATTTCTTTTGAAAAATGCTTGAGCTGGACTTAAAAAATCTTGATAAATATTAGAATAAAAGATCTTCCTCTTCAAAGTGGTTGATGATTCTACATCTTCCATTAGCGAACACTTGAACAAGTAAACATACTTTTGAAGATCCTACAATGTTCAAGATGACTTCTGATTTTTTCGACTTAAATATTGTCTTTGTCGGATGTGAGCTCTTGGCTAAAAGACAAATATCGTGGCTTGAATGGTTCTGTAGTTTCTGCACAAGCTTCCTTCTGAATTTTTCTTCTTGATGAGATTTTTCCTTCCATTTGATGATGCCCTAATTTTTGCCTAGATCGCCTCTTTAGGTTTTCAATCTAGCGGGCTTTTCTCTTTCTTTTTCTGATGATACCTTGATTTTTGCCTAGGTCGCCTTTTCAGGTTTTCAACCTAGCAGGCTTTCTTTTTTATGGTTATGCCCTAAATTTTGCCTAAGCCGCCTTTTCAGGTTTTCGACTTAGCGGGCTTCTCTTTTTTTTTCTTGATGATCTTGTGTAACCAAATCGACGATTTCTCAGTTTCCTGCACCTTAACCGAGTCAATTAGCCTTCAGGAGGACTTAATAGGTGGGCTTAGGATATGGTTTAGAAAGAAAAGGTATAAGGCTCAACTTCCCAAAATGCCCCTAGTTTGATATTCTCTCTTTTCTATCAATTATTTTGATTTTTTTTTTCTAAATGCCCCTAGTTTGGCATTCTTTTCTTTTTATCAATTCTTCTGATTCTTTTTTCTAATGCCCTTAGTTTGGCATTATTTTCTTTTGAACATTTCAATAGTAGATTTTTCTTTTGGATGACACTTTCCTTAAGATAATACATTTTTCTTTTAATGACCGGGCCTGAAGTAACTTCTCAGGTTGCCTACGTACCCCAAATATTTCTTCTTTTCCTTTTGGGATCAGGTCAAAACGTAGTTCATACTAAGATTCCTTCCCAAGGTTGGTCGGTATGGTTTAAAAAGAAGAGGCTACTGCTTTTATTTTTCTTTTAAAAGGCTGCGAGGGGCTAAAGAAGGTTTTTTTTTTCTTTTTTGGGGTAAGATAGGAAAATGATTCAACCAAAGGATGGCCTCCTTTGGTGAATGCTGCTTGACTTGGTCAAAGTTTCAGGAATTCGATATCTGAATTGCTCTGTCGAGCAAGGTCTTCTTTTGAGAATGAATATTCTTCAGTCTTCTTTTGTGAAATCGAGTATGATTGAGTTTTCTAACTCTAAAATTTCGAGAAACTCTTTTATTCTCTTATGAATGAAAATTCTCCTCTCTTGAGTGAGAAACCTGGTAGATCCACTTGTAAGTCTTAGTGTCTTTGTCGATGCCTTCAGCTATATCATTTTTGACCAATAATCTTCGACTTTGAAGTTCACCCTTGACTATATGTCTTGATCTATATTTTTATGCGATCCATCTATGAGACCATGCAAGAAATATTGTTGAATTTCTCAAGTAAGTTTACTATGCTCTCATGTTCTCCTGAGGATAATGTATCACCAATTTGCACTTCTTGAGTGTACTCTTTAATTCCAATATTTATCAAATTTGATTAGTGAGCTTTAAGTCATTTCTCATGTTAGATTTTATGTTCACATCATTATTGCACACATGATAATCAAAAGCTTCTTTATTAGAATAAAAGAACACAAACTGACAAACCTTACTAAAACCCAAAAATAAAGATGGCTAACTGAATTCAAAGACTGACGCAATTGAAGCTAAAAAAAAACTAAGAAAACTTAAAAGATGACATCATTATGAATAGAGGGACACAAATCTAGAGTCTATGCCACTTCGGTTATCTTCGATGGATGACTTGAACTTGCCTGCTTTTACTATCTCTTCATATTTTGATTCAAGCCTCTGTCATATACGCGACAATCCGTTGCTTCAATAATTTCCCTGTTCTTCAGTTCTGTCGCTGCCTTAGGGTAGTTGTGCTCATTCTGGCATGGAGCGAATGCACTGTTAAGACCCATTTGGTGAATGAAGGAAACTGGATCAATTGATTCGGGTTTGGATATGGATATTAGGTTCAGAGTAGGAGGGGGTTGATTTTGAAAAGTAGGCAAAGGGTTAGTCTTAACATTGGGAGTAGTAGGAGTGGGTATGGTGACTTTTCCTTGCTCAATAAGGTCTTGGATAGCATGTCTGAGAGTAATACACCTGTCAAGAACATGACCAGGCATCTGATGGAATTCACAGAATTGCCCATTATCCATGTTTGGAGGAAGAGGATTAGGCAAATGCTTAGGTTGTAAAGGCGTCAACAATCCCCTTTTCATCAATTTTTGATAAGCAACACTAAGGGACATTCCAAGATTGGCAAACTGTCTCCTAGGCTTAGTTTGTGAAGGTTGAGTAGCTTGAGGAGATAGTGCGAAGGAGGTGTTGGCCACTTGTAAGGAATTGACATTAGGCTTGAAATGTTTGGGTTTTGACTCAGACGAGTTACCAAAAAGTCCCGAAGAGTAGGCATCCTCAACTTGATTTCCAGCCTCAAGGAGGGATTGAAAAGTGGGAAGGTACTGAGGCATCAAGTACTTGGCATAATTTGGAGTGAGATTCCTAAGGATAATCTTAACTTGTTCCTTCTCTTGAGGTCGGTCCCACAGTTGAGCGGCTTTAGCTCTCCATCGAGCAATGAACTCAGTGAAAGTTTCCCCAGGTTTTTGTTTAGTAGTTTCTAAATCTCTTCTTGTGAGTTCAATATCCGTGTTGAATGAATATCGACCAATAAACTCTTTCATCAATTCATGCCATGTTCTTACCCGAGATGAGTCCAATGACATTAACCAGCGTAGTGCAGGACCTGTCAGGGTTCTTTGAAAAAGTTGAGCCATCTGTTCTTCACTTAGACCCTGAGATTGCATTATGCCGACATATACTTTTAAGTGAGTCCTAGGGCATCCAATACCGTCAAACTTCTCCATATCTGGCATTGTGAACTTTTCTGGTAGACGGACTGTGGGAAACAAGGTCATTGACCCTAATCCAAGAGTAAGATCATCAGGGTCTTTGATGTTCTTCAAAGCAGTTTCAACTTGAGTTATTCGATGAGCTAGGACAGGGTCAACGTGTAACTGATCATCTTCTTGGTTTTCAACGAGGTCAAACACATCCTGAGGTTCTATAGCTTTATCTTTTCCCTTTTCAATTTTCAGGGATTCGATTTGTGTTTGGACAGAGGCAATAATCTGGGCTTGAAAAGATTCTAAAATCTGACGGAGCGCAGCTTCATCCATGGTACTCGTTTCTTCTTGTGGCAAAGACTGACTACTTGGCAATGGTACTCTAGAAAGACGACTCTTTTCACGGACCCAAAGTGGTACAGATGGAGGTTTAGAACGTTTAGGACCAATTATCACCTGATTGGAAGTAAACCAAGGTTAACCATTGACTCTAAAGGTTAGACTCTTAACCACATGATTAAAGTTTTGACATAAAATAGTCCAGTCTGACGGAAAATCGAATCCAAATGCACCATAAGTCTATAGTGACCAAGAAAGTGAGAAAGGTTAGATGCGGGTCTACCCCTGATTGGGATTGAACCTTTGATCAGATAAATTAATTTGATCTTAAGATAGAATCTTTCTAGATAAAGCGGTCTGGATCTTTAAAAGTGAAACCAATTAGTCCAACTGATTTGGTATTGATCAGTTTGATCAATTTGTCCATTGGGTCAACTGGTTTAAGTGGTTCAAATTAATCAGTACATTTTACCGATTGGGTAGGACCGATATTGCGGGTTTTGTTTGATTATTCTTGGATCGGTCCGCCCACCTACCTGTTGGTTGGATTGAATAAAGCAACCCAGGAACACCCATAGTCAATTCGGGTCGTGACCTATAGGAAGGCTTCTAGACTCTAGGTTTACTACGTGCAATGCATTTTTATCTAGCCACCCTTGCCCAAGCACACCTATATACCTCTCGATACGTGGTGACTTGGTTTGATATACCGTATAGGTGATAATCTAAAACCTCAATTCACTTCTCTGAAGCCAAAACAACCAGTTCGATCTCCAGTTGAGAGGTGGCGCACAGTGCTGAGCAAGGGCCCACTTAAATACCTCTCGTCTAGAATAGACGTAGTCTATCCCCCTCGTACAGTAGGGTACAGCGGGGCAAGATCTTGCTTAGGCACCGATTTTGACCAAGAAGTACAATTGATATACTTAGACTATCTTTTATACCTACGGGTACGAGTCAAGAGTTGTAGCTTTCATAAATGGTTTGGTATCCCACGAGGGGACCGACCACGTACTAATACTACGTTGGCAATCGGGACATGAGACTGTGTGGCTTACAATAGGTCAAAGGCTCAGGTCGCTCCAGCCTAGGTGCATCAATATATCTCTCAGAATCACCTGATCAGACGGTATTAATGCCCCCAGTTTGATATACCCTAAGGTACGTGACTGGAGTTGTGAGTTTCATGAATGACGTCGCATCTCCGAAGAGACCGGGCCACGCACTAGTGCCACGTTGGCTAAATGGGACGTGTAAGTGAGTAAAGCAGTAAACGTGCATGTGGTGTATGCAAAACAGGGTGGGGTGTGCCCGTGACCTTTTTCAAACAAATGGGCCCATGGATCCAATCAAACCAATCATACATTTAATCAAAATCAAAATCATTCAAATCATATGAATATTCAATTAAGATCACATTATTCCCATCACATAAGCACATTAACATTACGATCAACATCAATCATGTATTTCAAACAAGATCATGGTAAATTAATCAATAAATATGGCATATGATAATGATCAAACAAACATTGCAATAGGCATAATTTTTATAATTTTTAAGGTCCAATCAATGATCACTTTTGGGTGATCCAAAATAAATCGAGATTCCAATAGGTGTTACATTGATGATAGAATGACAATGGTTGAGATAAGTTCACTCTCAAGAACATTAATTGTGCCAACATTAGATAAATTCAGATTTTCTGTAAATTTGGAAAATACAATTTGAACTTGCATCGATGATATCTAAGGCTCCCGATAATGAAATCGAGTGAACTCAAGTTCTAAATTAATCTACTCGATGAGATCTACATTTTATTAAGAGGTGCCTAGACTTAATTCTCACCAGAATGTTCTGTAAAAATTTTTTAACGTTGCTGTCCCAACTTTCATTCAGAAATAATTCCAGATTTACAGATTGAACTTGCATCGATGATATCTAAGGCTTCTGATAACGAAATTGAGTGAACTCAAATTCTAAATTAATCTACTCGACGAGATCTACATTTTATTAATAGGTTCCCAGACTTAATTCTTACTAGAATATTCTATAAAAAAGTTTTAACGTTGCTGTCCCAACTTTCATTCAGAAATAATTCCAGATTTACAATTGAACTTGCATCGATGATATCTAAGGCTTCCGATAACGAAATTGAGTGAACTCAGATTCTAAATTAATCTACTCGACGAGATCTACGTTTTATTAAGAGGTTCCCAGACTTAGTTCTCACTAGAATATTCTGTAAAAAAGTTTTAACGTTGCTGTCCCAACTTTCATTCAGAAATAATTTCAGATTTACAGATTGAACTTGCATCAATGATATCTAAGGCTTCCGATAACGAAATTGAGTGAACTCAGATTCTAAATTAATCTACTCGACGAGATCTATATTTTATTAAGAGGCTCTTAGACTTAATTCTCGCTAGAATATTCTCTAAAAACGTTTTAATATTTCTGTCCAACCTCCATCATTCCATCATTTTCATAGGATAATTTGAATCTTTCATTATTTAGGAGTCATCAAAAAGTGATCCTTAATTGGAAAAAAAATGCAATACCCAAAATCATCTACAATCAAGATAAAAAAAAAAAGAGAAAAAAATAAATAAAATAAATAAAATAAATCCAACTAAATAATAAAAAAAAACTAGGTTATCTTGGCAATGCTCTCATACTTGGGATTTTTCAAGTTTGATCCTCAATAGTCCCCAGTGGAGTTGCCACTGAAAGCGCCCTCGATCCGCGGGGTGCGCGGATCCGCTTTTGACCCTTGAGGTTTGGGAGTCGCCACCTAGTTATTACGGTCTAGGAACCGTTCAATGACTCTAAACGGATAAAAACTAATCTAAAACCAAGAAAACTGAATTCGGGGATCATGTTACGGGATTGGAAGGTGTTAGGCACCAATCCCGCCCGGCCAAAGCCGGTCTCTACTAAATTCCCAAGTAAATTACATTGCTAAAACCTAGATAAAAATAGAAAATAAAAAAAATACCTTTCCGATGCAAGGACTTTACTCCCTCAGATCTGACAAAAAGGGCTCCTTGTACCGTGCTCCATTGTTTCGTTCTGTTTCCAGATTTGTCTTCGGATCTCCGAGGCAAGGTATCTCCTTGTTTTTGAATCTGAACTCTTCAAGTTTGTTGCGGATTTGGAGGTGTTTTTAGAAGGATTTTGGGTATTTTCTAGACTAAAATTGAAGGAGGGATGTTAGCTAAGGAGTTGGGGCTCCAAAACTAGGGTTTATGGGGGGCTAGGGGAGCTTCTAGACCTACTTCTCTTAGGGTTTATGATTTGATACGAAAATAGGGTGTGAGCACCTCTATTTATAGATGTTTTTAGGGGTTGATTTGGATAGAGTTAGTGTTTAATTAGAGATCTTTTAATTAGAGTTGTGTTTTAGTTAGACTTATTTTAGATAGAATTGTGTTTTAATTAAAATTGTTTTAGGTAGAATTGTGTTTTAATTAAAATTGTTTTAGGTAGAATTGTTTTTAAGTTAGAACTCTATTAGATAGAGTTATTATTTAATTAGATCTCTATTATGACTTTTGGTCTTATTTGATTGATTTTTAATGTTTTGACTTTAGTCTTAAGTGATTGACTTTCAATATCTTGACTTTAGTCTTGCTTAATTGACTTTAATTTTACTTCGGTCTCACTTGATTGACTTTAATACCTTGACTTCAGTCTTGCTTGATTTACTCTAAATTTTTGGAGAAGGCCCCTCCATTATTTCTTTAATTCTTTGGACCCCCAAATGGAGGGGTCCTTAAAGAAATATCCCACGAACCCTCAACAATTTTGCCTGAGAGTCCGATTAATCGATTTTTAGGTTCAAAATTTTAAATTAATTTCATTAATGTTTCACTTTAATTATTTAATGTTTTATTTATTAATTTCGGAATTTTTTATCATGAAAATTGTGAAATTACCGTTTTGCCCCCAGAGAGGACTTTTCACGTTTTAGGTCAGTTTTTAATGTTCTAGGATGTTTTAGAATCAGTTTTTCGTAAGGAATTCAATGAGAATGTTGGTTTGTGTCATTTATGAAAATTTTTATGTGAAATGGTCGTGAACTTTATGAGGGGCATTTTATGAGAATGTTGGTTTGTGTCATTTATGAAAATTTTTATGTGAAATGGTCGTGAACTTTATGAGGGGCATTTTCGTAATTTTGTCGAATTCTATGAAAATTGACGAAATGATTTATTTGGTTTCGATTTGTTATTTTATGTGTTTGAATGAGTTTTCCTAAGCGTAACGTAGGCTCTAGGATTGTTTTGAGGTTAGGGGTATTTTGGTAATTTGATAGTTTTTAGTGATTTTTATCGTGAAGCTTCTTTTTGGTTTGCAAGATGATGATTTCTATGTTTCTGGGGTCGTATTTACCTAGCGTAGTGTGGTTTTTAAGGTTTTGTTAGTTTGAGATACCTCATCCGGATTTCTGAAACACATCTGGTAACAAAATAAAGCAATGGAATACACATCCATCATTGGGAATCATTGCGATCGGGTTGACGAGTTGATTAATCAGGGGAGTGCAAAAATGGGGTGTCTACAGCAACACTACAAAAATATGACCTCAAGACTTAGAAATAATCACGTTAGGACTAAAAGAAATCTCATATCAAAATTCATAAAAAAAATTGTAAAGTTCAATAAAACGACGAAAATATCCCTTATGAATCTCGAACTTTTAGAAAATCTCGAAAGTACCTTCATTGCATTTAGAATATGATTTCGAGTCTAATAAAGGCCAAATCAACTTAAATAGATAAATTTACGAGAAATCACAAAAATGACTGAAATGCCCTCAATGTCCGAATTTGACCTAGAGACCTTGATTCTTATAAAAACATGATGAAAAATTATCATCAAGATTACGCGCACTAAAAATCTAAAAGTTAAAATTTCAAATCAAAATCAAATTTAAATTCAAATTAAAAAATTAATCAACCAATTAAAATTCAAATTCAAATATAATCAAAATCAAATTAAAACTCAAATTAAAAATTAACCAAATTAAAAAGATGATCGACTAATTAAAATTCAAAATCAAATTAGAAATTAAAAGTCAAACTAAAATTTAATTAACCAACAAAATTCAAATTGAAATTTGATTAATCAATAAGGTTCAAACTAAAATTTAACCAACTAATCGAATTTCAAAGTAAAACTTAATCGACTAACAAAAAGTCAAATTAAAATCAATTAACCCATAAAATTCTAATTAAAATCAAAGCAACCCTTAAAAATAAAAAATGAAATTAAGACCAACCAATCAAGACATAAGCAATGGATGACTATTAAGCCGCGAGTAGCATGGGATCACCGCTCTCATTCTCTTAAAAGAAAAGAGGAAATAAAAAGAAAAAGGAAAGAGAAAACGTGGAAACAAAAAAAAAAGATGAAAGAAAAAAATAGAAATAATTTTTTATATATAAAAACTACCCACGTTGTTCTCATTTGGGGGGAGGAGGGGCTTCTCTACACGATTTTTATTCCCTTTCTCCCACATCTTCTTCTCTCTCAAATTCTCCCTCTCTCTAGTTTTCCCTCTCCCACGTTTCAAAAAAGTGATCCCTTATCTACCACGTTTTAAGCTAACTCTTCACTCCACGTTTTTGCTTTCTCACATTTTTCTTCCTCACAAATTCATGCTCTAACTTTCGCACATCTATAGCCCTCTCTCTCGTTTCTAAATAGTAAATAGGAAGAAGAATGAGAAGAGAAAGAATTCTGCACAACAACTCCCTCTTTCCATATTTTTTTCTTCCTTTCCAACAAACCAATAGCCTCTCACGTTTTATCTTCTCTCTTAGATTCTCCCTCTCTCCCCCATCTTTGATCCCTCTCTCCTAGATGTCCCCAACCCTTTCTTTAGACATCCTCTTGTCAACATCCCACAAAATTATCATCTAACGTCTCACACATCGTTCTCCATTGTTCTGTAGTAAAAAATAAATAAAGAAGATATAACAACAGAAACACAGGACGAAAAAGAAGATCATAAGAAGGTTAAGAAAAGAAACTCACAACAACTTTTCTCTAACAACCTTTCTCTCTTTAATATCTCTCAAAATTATTTCAAATTGCGTCTGAAAGAATGCACAATAGCCACTGTGCTATCGTAGAAGTAAGTTGGTTTTATTTCCTTTTGTTTATCTTTTTTACTTTTCTTTCTCATCCTTTTCTCAATTTTTATTTTGTGTTGATGATCGTCTAACCTACATTAATGTATTCATAATATTCATCACATGTTCCTAATGTTTTGATTCGAGAATTTTTGTATATATGTATGAATTTCTGACATGTCATGAGTATGAATTTTGCATATATATGAATTTCTTATTTGCATATATGTATAAATTTTGGTTAAAGAATTTTCATTTCATTGATTTGCCCATGTTCTTAATTTATTTATTTTTTTGAGTCAAGAATGTTGCACATATATAGGAATTTTTTATTCACTGATTTGCCATGTGTCCCTAATGTTTTGATTCAAGGATTTTACATATATATACGAGTTTTTTTTATTCATTGATTAGCCACACATTCATAACGTAACATTCAAGAATTTTATGTATGTATATGAATTTTCGGTTCGTTGATTTACTACATGTTCACGATGTTCCCGACTTAGAAATTTAACATGTATGAATCCTCGATTCATGAATTTATTAATATGTTTATAATTTTTTAATTTTGAGATCCATATATGTGCATATTTTCTCAATTTAATAATTCTACATGGTATTGATTTTTGCTAATTCCGAGATTCATATATGTTCATAATTTTCCTGATTTGATAATTTTACATGATTTGGATTTTTGCTAATTTTGATATTTATGTATGCTCATATTTTTCTGATTTGACAATTTAACATGATTTTGATTTTTTGCTAATTTTGATATCATGTATATTCATATTTCATTAATTTTGTGGTTTTGTGCGATATTGAATTTTGCCGATTTGTTGAGTTGTCTTGTATTCATAATTGCCTAATTTGGAAAGTTTCATATTCATAATTTTTATTTTGTAAAATCTATTTTTGGAACTCTTTAATTTGGAAATTCATAATTTGTTGTTTTGGAAAAATTCATATTTATAAATATCTAATTTAGAAATTTCACATTTTTTCTGATTTTTCAATTTGGGGGTTTTACATTTTTCTTATTTAGAAATCTTATGTTAATGAAAATTTATGACTTTCTAATTCGAAAATTTCATGTGTCTATTTTGAAAAATTCATACTTGCAAATTTCTAATTTGGAAAATTTCATGTTCTTAATTTAGAAACTTTATAAGTTGCCAATTTAGAGATTTCTCATTTATAACTTTCTAATTTGAAAATTCACAAAATTTCTATTTTTATTGATTTGGTAATCTTGCTAAAATCAATGTTTTCTAATTTGGAAAATTTTCATAATTCTCATTTTTGTTGATTTGAAAAATATTTGTAAATGTGAATTTTAATTGACTTTAGAACATGAGATGAAATTATGACTTTTTCAAAGTTTTTTTCTTTTGTGAAAAATTGGAGGAATTGTTTAATATTTGGAGGTATCATAGCTTAAAGATTCGTTTAGCAAATCCGATATAAATTGATGCTGATTTAACCCTTAATTTGACTTGAGTCTTTTTATGTTGACCGTAAGATAGTTTTGGATCGTAGTAGAAATCGATCATCTCGATCGGGCGGATTCGGTGCCTAATACCTTTCGAAATATGTAATCTGATTCCTTATCATTTTCTCTTATTCATAGACCGATCTTGATCCATTTTGGAGTTAGTTTTAGTTTTTAGACCTAAACTAGGTAGTGACTCCCAATTCTCAAAAAATCTCTCATTTACAAATCAGATTCTATGTTCACTATTTAGTGAAAAAAGGGTCAAGGCGATTTCACTATGAAAAACTGTGATAATTTAGTTAAGTGTTGAAAAAGTGATTTTTAAAAGTTCTTCAAATGTAAATTTTTTTAAAAATAAAACTCTTTATTACGAGATTCTATATCATATAGTTTTGAAACTTAATTTGAAGGAATATCAAAGAAAATTGGATTTGAAAACCTGATAAAAATGTCATAATTTGTGTTTTGTTCTTGAATCGAAAAATTAAATTTTGATCCTTTGAGATTTTGATTTTTAAACCCTTTCTATTGTTTTCAAGTGGGGGTATTCCATTATCTTTATTAAATGACTTAAAATAAATTGAAATATAATTTCTTAGAAATTCATTACGAATCTTGAGGAAATTTAATTGATGATTAAATTTGGTTACTTATAAATATAAAAAAAAATTAGAAAATAATTCTTAAAATTCTCAAGACATCATTAGATTCGTATCGAAAAAATTATCCAAAATAGACTATAAATTTACGAAAATCGAAGTTTGAGACATAGATTTTTTAAACAAAATAAAATAAATTTGAAAATGACATTTACGTCCTTAAGTCGCAATAGATACCAAACTAATTAGAAATTTACATATTTTTTCATTCTCTTCTCCGAAGACAAACCCTTATCCTAGCCTCCCTAGAGTTAGAAGAATTGATTTGAGGACTATAAAATGGGATTCAAGACTCGATGAAAGAGAAGAAAATATTCATCTTGTTAAGGACTTTACATTGATTTAAGGAAATAGTGTTTTCACCAGAGAGGAGGGTTGAAAATGAAAAAAAATCTTTGGGGCTAGATCTCGGAGCTATTGCTTTGTAGAAGACGCATTTGATGTAGAAATTCCTCCTTTCTACCCTTTAATTACAATTAATTTCATAGAAAATCATTTCAAGGTGAAAAAAAAATTAGATTTAGATTTCAAACTAGGGTTGACATTCGTCAAACCATGCATGATTAGATGGGTTTAAATCTTTGATCTTATCTTTAATTTGTAAACTAGTGTTAAGAGGTATAAAAGGAGTAGATCTATTATCTTTTACGATTATCAATGATTTAGAAAAACTTTAGAAAGATTATGAGTGATTTTAAAGTGAAAACGAAGAAGAAGAAGAGAAAAATTCTTATGTTCGGTAGCCCCAACAAAACTCAATTGACCCATCCATCGTCCCACGAAGGATTTTAAAATGCACTCATCTCGAATTCAATCGATTGATCTGCCTTGGTCAACTAACTTGCCTCGGTCACTCGACCTGCATTGGTTGCCCAACCCTATATGGAATGTCCAATTCTGCTTTATTTTTAGCATAGTTTTTTCCCACAATCATTTGCACTTTCTAGCACCATATCTTCATTAAAAACATGTAAGTAAAGGTTATATAATTTGAGTTTTCCATTTACTTTAAGTTATTTAATGAAAATAAAGAAATACGTCCATTTGGAAATAATGAGAATAGTTTAAAAATCTAAATCTCAATGTATCAAAATCTAATTTTTGGTTTCAAGAAAAGATATAAATTTTGACATTTTTGTCAAATTTTCAAACCCAATTTCTTTGAGTTTCCTCCAAATCAAGTTTCAAAAATTATATGATGTCGAATCTCGTAATTAAGACTTTTATTTTCAAAAGTCTGTTTTACATTTGAAGAATTTGAAAATTCACATTTTCAACACTTGACAAAAATTTTACTATTTTTCATACCTTTAACTATTTATGATTTTATTGTATTTTTTGAATCTTTTCTACTCAACCAAGACTATCATATGCACAAATATTTTTTAGAAAATATATACATTGACAGATACATAGGAAGATATATGTTTAATCGATGGATTGATAGATACATAGAAATGACTTATGTTCCCAACTGATTGATGGGACAAGGCTTCTAGACTTATGCAGTGGATATGACACATTAGCATGATAGATAGATTGATTGATGGGTATCTTACGTTCGCATGACCACGTGAGATATGATTGATGGATCGATTAAAAAATAATGTATTGCTATATTTTCAGAAACGGGGGGGTGTAGATACGTGGTTTCGCAATTACTATGACCACATCTACTAAGGATTAGAGTCGCCACCATTCATTTTGTAAGTGGGTGTGAATGGTCACCCGATGCACATGTTTTAAAAATTGTGTCGTTTTTAACACGTAGTGATTCACGATGAATAAGGTACTGATCAAACCTTGAGATCGGGGTAAGCGACTCGATTGGAGAAAAGGAAAGGTGTTAGGCACCCTTTTCTCCCCGTCAAGTGGCGGTAACCTCAACTTAACTCGGTCATTTTGATTAAAAAATATAAAAATAAAGTGTCACATGTCGTGCATTTGTACCCTAAGTAGGGATTTATTTTTGGATCTAGCTTGCAAGGATCATCTCATCGAAATAAAGAATCTTAAAGAGCATGAGCCTTAGATATAATTGATATTTGAAAAGTATTGGCCATGGCAATGGATCAATTCTCATGAGTTGAGAAAGATTCAAATATCGTTGCCTCAAAATAGTTTAAAGGGTTCAAAATCAGTTTTATTTTTTTTTAAAGGATTATAACCCTTATACTTTCAATCAGACCGAAATCCAATCTACCGGAGATAAATGAGGGGAGTATCACATCTTAAAGGCATTCTAAAACAAAAATAAATAGAGGAGGGGGATAGTAGAAGAGGGGCATGGAGAGATTAGAGAAGAAGAAAGGGGGGGAATGATTCTTTTTTACCCACCTTGAAGCTTTCACTTTTCCTCTTTTTTCTTTTCTTCTTCAATATCTTCTAAGGTCTTTAGTAGAATATGATAGTATATTTTTCTTTTTTTAGAAGAGTAATGTGAGAATGAAGAAGAGATGATTAAAGAGTAGAATTTTTTTTAGTGAGACATGGTAACCATTTTTGAGAATAGGAGAGGGGTATTTATAGATGTTGGGGGGTTACTTTAAGGATACAATGGGGTGAAAGGTTTGGATAATAGATAATGACATGGGTTTTAGAAGTGAAGGGTATGAAATTGGAGGTGGAAGTGAGGGTAGTTGTGTAATGAGGAAAATGGGTTGTATTTTGACCCTAATGGTTTGGATCTTACCCAAATCCATTTGGGTAGAGTCTTTGGTGAGATGAGATGAGTGATGGTTGATGGAGAGAATGAGGGTGTAAGGTGTTAGGTGTTAGGTGTTTGATTGAGTATTGGGTTGATAGAAGAGGTAAGGTGTTTAGATTTGGGAGGATGGGTAGTGTAAGAAGTTGGTTGATTGGATTTTGGGATAATTGAGAGAATGATGACATGTGACAAATGGGAAGGTGATGAGATTGGTTGATTGGTGATGGTAGTTATTTGATTAGAGAGAAGAGTATGGGAGGTGTAGGTTGTGATGTAAGGTGGTGGAAGATTTTAGGGGAAATTGATGGTTTAGGGTGTAGAAGATATGGGTTGTGATGTGGGTGGTTGATAATGTTAGAGAAGGGTGATAGGTCAGGGTATAGAAGATATGGGTTGTGAGGTGGGTGGTTGATGGTATTAGAGAAGGGTGATAGGTTAGGTTAGGGTAGGGTATGGGTTGAGGTGATTCTTGGAGAGAAGTGATGTGGGTAGATGGGTTGTTTAAAGAAAGATGATGGGGGTAGGTGATTAGATGAGAGAGGTGTGAGGAGATGAGGACATGTGTCACCTTTTGATGTTAAGAGGGTGATTGGTTGATGTGGGTAGTGGTTAATGGGTTAGGCTTGTGGGTTGGATAATGAATTGGATATAGATAATGTCTTGTGGGCTTTGTTGTGTTGGGCTTGGGTTTTGGAGATGGTTTGTAAGTTATTTTGGATTGGGTAAGGTTTGTTTTGGATTAGATTTTTAAGCGTGGGTAGGTTTTAGGTATTAGGTGATATGGGACTAATTTTAGGTTATGGGGTAAGGTGGAAAATTGGTATTAAAAAAATTGAGGGTTCATGGGCCTTAAATGCGTTTAAAGGTATTTGTGAATTTTGAGGATGGAGCGGTGAAGGTAACGGAAGGGTAGGCATCCCAAGTCTCACATTTTTATTTTCTAAATTTTTTGATGTTTTTGCAATCATTGGTTTGATCAAAAAATGCCACGTGTTGGCAAATTGGGCTTTTTAGGCCCGTTAGAGAATCTAAAAATCGGATATTTCTAAATACGAGAATAGAGCGGTGAAGGTTGGGAGGGTATAAGGTAGTTCAACCCCCTTTGGTGGGTCTCCTAAACCATTAGGAGGTTTTAGGGGCCTCGATTCGATCAACATGTCACTTTTTAGTGATTCAAGCTTTCAAGGCCCGTTGGCCAATTTTATCGAAAAATTGATGTTTCTAGTGGAGCGGAGTAGATGGGAGCATGCTGGATCTTTTTGGTGGGCCCACTAAATCATTGGGAGGTCCTAGGGGCCTCAATTCGATCAAAATGTCAAAATTTTTGTTATGTGGGCCTTTGAGGCCTGTTGACACCTTTTATTGAAAAACTATTATTTTTTAGCCCCTTTCGAGTATGGGCCCATTCAAATTGGGGTGTCTACAGCTGCCCTTCTTTACAGGAATTGTGTGCAAAGAATTGCAAATAATATACTAAACCTCCATTTGTACGGGCCAAAAACTTTGTAAAACACGACTTTGAACTACCGTTTGAATTGATGATTTTTGTAGAAAATGGCTACTTAAGCACGGGGTCTGACAGAGTTTTGCCTTATTAATTCCTAGATCTCGATGGCACGGAGCTCGTGTGAGACCTTGGATTGGATGAAAATTTGGTTATTTTTGAAATTTGGGTATTTCTTCAGTTATGTTTTAATAAGTCGAGATTGAATATGACTCGAAAGGGTTTTTGATATTATTTTATTTTATTTTATTGACTTTTTTGTATATATATATTTATTGACTTTTTTGTATTTTCTTGATTTTTGATTTTTTTGTATTTTTGGTTTTTTCTATTTTTTGTATTTTTGATTTTTGTGTTTTCTTGATTTTTTTTTGCGAGAATGTTTAATGGGTTTGAACAAGTTGGTGTTCATACTCTCCTTGCCTAAGGTCCCGTTGCGATGAGGCTTGATCGAGGCTATGTTGACGTGTTGGGTTTCCGAACTCAACCTTTTTCGATTTGGAGAACACGATATGACTCCCACTATTGAGGAGCTTGAAATGTTATTGAGTCTCGACATGTCGGGTATGATCGTAGTTTCTCCTTTGCGCGATGGGTACCGAAGTGAGGCTTCCGATTTCTTGGGTATAAATCGCAAGTTTTTGAAGATTCCGGATGACTGATCGATTTTGAAGACGATGTCTAGATCCTTCTTGGTTGAATGCCTCACGGATCCTTTGAAGCCGTTGATTCACTTTAATGCCCTCACTTTGAAGGTGGTGAGTCAACTCTTGTTTCCGAGTGGCGGAGACATCATGGACTTTTATCTTATTCACGTGATTCAACAAGTCCAGGAGGGATGCCGGTTGGCATCGATGCTTTTGAGCAAGATGTTCCAATCCCTCATGGCTTGCTCGTCTGGTCATGATCGAATTTTTTGATGATGTGCTCCACTCTTGCAGGTAAGTTTCAAACTTAGCTTAAATTTATTAGTTTTTCAAGGTTTAGAATGCTCCTGTTATTGTAGCTTTTGTTTATGGATCACATGGCCTCAACTGAAGTTGCTAATTGCCTGTTTTGCGTTAATGCCGATCTCGTGCTCATAAGGTCGAGGCAAGTTGCTTCCTTGGCCTCGGGCAGTAGAGAGGAATGTTATGTCTTTATTTGCAACCTTGACGATGAGGAGGTGAGATAGGTCGGTGCGTTCCAACCTTGGGGGTCTCCAATGATTGCATTTGACGAGGCCCGTTTCCTTATTTTGATTGGTCTTCATGGGGCGACTCACTAAGTACCTCTCCGGGTCTTTCGACAATTTGATTATGATTAGGGTGTACTCATTCTTGAGAATTTTGACAAGTTGATTGGTCATTTATTACCCACGCTTCTGAGTCGACTCATGAAAGAATGGAGCCGATTTGAGGTTTTGAGTCAGCCCATCTTTGCAGCACACTTATTCCCTCATAGTTGCATTGGATTCGAGAAATCATCTCTGGCCGGCCATTGTTGTCGATAGTGCCCAGAACACGTCCTAGTGGTTCATCTTTATTTGATTATCGAGATCGAGTAGAGGAGTCACAAATTGATTATCGTCGAATTCAAGCTATCCGACTCAAATCCAAGAAGAAAATGCAGAGAGTGATTTACTCGATTGACATCCGAACTTGCCCGATCGGGATCCAGTGATAGTAGTGAAGTGGCTAGGCTTTGAGCCGAAGTTGTTAAGTTGAGGGATAGACTTGCCCAGTGTCTTCATTTTGATGATCTTGCAACATATTTGGTGAATCATGATGCTTCAGATGCTAAAAGAGTGATGACTAGCTAGGTTGCCCAGATCCATGCTTTGGAGGAATGCCTTGACTCCTTTTTCATTTCTTACCATGATATTTGATCGACTGCGTTATATTCCCACTTTTTGTATTTTCTTGTCATTATCTGAATGTATACAAAATGTTGAATTATTAATGCAAAGAAAATAGGTTTTGTACTTACTTGGCCTCAGGTATATCTATTACTCTTGAAAACACAAAGTTTTGTTGAATAAGTCCTAGATTTGTCATCATTGACCAAAATAGTAGTTTTTTTTTTTTTAAATTTTGTGAAATGTCTTTATCAAATGAGTATGATAAATTCAGAGTTTGTAAAATCTTTGGTTGTGACGATTTGGGTGCTTTTGCCAAAGACAGGGGATACAAGTATCAATTATTATTTTAGTTCATTTAGAGTCATTCCCATTGTCCTGGTGTTTGGAGGATTGTTATCTGCTCGGGATGTGGGTTTTCTTGGAAAGATTTCGCTGTTCACAGTTTATACTCTTGCGGGCCAGGAGTTATTTATTTTTTTATTTTTTATTTACCCTTATTGCCCTTAGCGCCAGTTACGGTTTTTACCAGACCCAGTTTCCACATTTTTGTGCATCGACGTCCTTTTTGGGATTTTTATCATGCCGGTGGCTTTGATCTTGCCATAGCCTGATTCTTTTACGTATAACATCCTTTCTGATTTTCACTATGCTCTTTCAGACTATGCTTGTATTTTTAAATTTTTACATTACAGTTCTTTCTCGAAATCTCTGTCTTTGTGGCTTGGTGACTCAAGTTGAACTGTGAGATCAGCGACTCTACTCTTGTAGTGGCACTCTTTCTTAAGTAACAGATCTAGATTCCCATTTCGAGCTTGCTGACAACTATTCGTGGTTCAGCAACTCAAGCTGAGTCGCGAGATCAGCTACTCTATACTTCAAGTACTTTTTTTTCAAATATCCGACCTGGATTCCCCACTCGAGTCTACCAACGACTAATAAGACTTGATATCCGGACCAAATCGTAAGATCATTGGTGCTGCCATCGTCACTGTGTTGCCCTGGAACATTCCCTGATTAGAAAGGACTTTTAATGGGACGGAACGTTGGTTTAGGCTTATGGTAGTGGAAGGATTCAAAAAAAGTTAAGGTCTGGATGTATTTAGAGTGGTTTAGACATGGGACTCATCTATTTTTGTTTAGAAAAAATGATCTATGTCTCTTCCCAGCGTTTCTCGAACTTATTTAGGCTGGATATTTGGGTCGAGCTCAGATCAAGTATCCGAGTTTTTTATTTTTTTGTATTGTTTTTGTATTTTTAGCAGTTCACAGTTTATCCTCATGCGGGCCAGGAGTATTTTGATGCTTTTGATTTTTCTGATTTTTTTTTCTTTTGTCTTTTTTTTATTTTATTTTTTTGAAATTTGATTACTTGCCTCAGTCTTAGGTTAAGAAATAAACGTCATAGCTCAAAAGGGTTGACTAAGGTAGATAGTTTGTTCAGGATAGCAAGGATGGCCTTTTGTCATCTCAGGGTCGGTTTTTAAGCATAGTATTTCTTGACAGTGTTAGTATTGATCGGTTGCGGGAAGACTTGTCCGTCCATTTCTGTAAGGATCAGAGCTCCTCCTGTCATTACCTTTTTCATGATAAATGGTCCTTCATAGTTTGGTCGAAACTTTCCCCTGACATCTTCGTGGATTGGCAGAATCTTTTTCAAAACAAGGTCTCCTGCGCGAGAAATCTCTAGGTTTGACTTTCTTATTGTAGGCACGAGCTATTCGTTGTTGATAAATCTGTCCGTGGCAGATGGCTGCAAGGCATTTTTCTTCAATCAAATTTAGTTGATCAAATCGAGCTTGAATCCATTTAGCTTCATCCAACTCTGCTTCTTTTAAGATCCAGAGGGAAAGAATCTTGACCTCTACAGGTAAAACTATTTCCATTCCATAGACCAATGAATACGAAGTTGCCCTAATCGAAGTTCTGAACGAGGTTCGATTGGCGTGAAGTGCAAAAGGCAACATGTCGTGCCAATCTTTGTATGTAACTGCCATCTTCTAGATAATTTTCTTGATATTCTTATTGGCTGCCTCGACTGCTCCGTTCATCTTAGGTCTGTAAAGTACAGAGTTGTGATGAGTAATCTGGAAGTCTTCGCACATCTTGATCATATCCTTGTTTTTGAAGTTCTTAGCATTGTCAGTTACCAATCCACTAGGAAGCCCATATCTGTAGATAATGTTATTATTGACAAACTTTAGGACATTGCTTTTTCGTGACATTGGCGTATAAAGCAGCTTCTACCCACTTGATGAAGTAGTCGATAGCCACTAGGATGAAGCAATGCCTGTTTGAAGCTTTTGGCGTGATTGGCCCGATGACATCCATGCTCAAGAGTGAGAAAGGCCAATGAGTGGTCATGTTATGTAGTTTTAAAGGTGAAGCGTTGATCTTGTTGGCATAAATCTTGCATAGATGGTATTTGCGGACATGCTGATAGCAGTCACTCTCCATTATCGACCGATAGTATCTTATTCTCATAATTTTCTTGGCTAGCATATGACCATTCATGTGGGGTCCATAGACTCTACCATGTACAGTCTCGATTAATCGTTTTGCTTCTACTTCTGTCACACATCGAAGTAAGACCTCGTGTTGCGATTTCTTGTACATAATGTCATTGCTAATAAAGAATTGTCCTGCCAAATTCTGAATAGTCCTTCGATCATTTGGCTTTGCATCTGAGGGGAAGGTTCGATCATCGAGATATGCTTTGATGTCTGAGTACCAAGGCTTTTTTTCGGATTCTTCTACTTTGACGGGTAAGCAATAGGTCGGCTCATCTTGAATTCCAATCTAAATTGGGTCGATGACCAGATCTTCTGAAATACTAATCATGGAAGCAAGCGTAGCTAATGCATCTGTGAACTGATTCTTAGCTCTCGACATGTATGTAAATGAGATCTTGTCAAAGCGTAAGCTTAGTTCCTTCAGATACTCGTGATAAGGAACCAGTCTCTGTTATCGGGTCTTCCATTCTCCAGTCATCTGATAGACTACTAAGCTTGAGTCTTTGAAAACATCGATCTCATCTACCTCGAGATCCAGTGTTGCTTTCAACCCTGCTATACATGCTTCGTATTCAGCCTCATTGTTAGAACATTGGAATTTCAATCTAATAGCGATCGGTATATGGGACCCATCTGGCTTGATCAAAACTGCCCCTATTCCGTTTCCTTTCTGATTTGCTGCTCCATTGAAGTACATTTTCCAGCCTGATACGTCATCATCGTCCTCAATCTCGGTGAATAGTATGGTTTCATCGGGGAAGTTTGTCTTTAATATCTCGTAATTAGGCAATGGGTGCTCGGTTAGGTAGTCTACTATGGCTTGCCCTTTTATGGCCTTTTGAGTGACATAGGTGATATCAAACTCAGATAATAATAACTACCACTTCGTTGTACGACCTGTTAATGCTAGTTTTTCGAATAGATACTTTAGGGTCCATCCTAGCTACAAGCATAGTCGAGTAACTGAGTAAAAAATGACATAGTCGTTGAGATGCCCAGACTAATGCACAGCAAGTCTTCTCAAGTGTTGAATATTTTACTTCGTACTCGATAAATTTCTTGCTGAAATAGTAGATGGCCTGTTCCTTCCGTCCTGATTCATCATGTTGCCCTAACACACACCCCATTGACGTTTCTTGCACTGAGATGTACATCAGCAGAGGTTGTTAATTTCATATTTTGTCAATTACAAGACATATGTTGAGTGTCGGATCGATCTACCATTGAAGACTAATGAAGACTCCGGTAAAGCTTCTCAATCGTACGTGGCTCGACAAAAATCTCCATTTTGTGTACAAGAAGCCCAAAAGGTAATGAGACCACCCAAGACCATTTTTCAACATTTAGATGAATGATAGGTCGACCCATAATTATTAGGGAAACTCGTTCTTCGACCTATTCTATCATCGGACTTTTCGGGAACCAAATGGCCATAGAGGGGACATTAAAGTTTTGACCACCCTAAACCCATTTTCTATCCTTGGTGCTTTATATGTGTCATTATATAGGTAATACCTAGCACACCTTTGAACCGTTTCAGCACCAACCTTCCCGATAGCTCGATTTGACCCAAAAAGGTAAAAAGGCTTTTTCGAGAATCGAAAATGGCTACAGAGGGGACATTAACGATTTAATCATCCTAATCCCATTTTCTGACCTTGGTGTTTTTAAGGTAGTATTATATAGATAATATCTAGTACACCTTCGAACCGTTTCTGCACCGGCCTTCCCGAAAGCCCAATTTGATCCAAAAAGGTAAAAAGGGTATTTTGGTCATTTCACTCCTTATTCTTAGATCTAACCCTTTGTTTCAGTTTGGGGATGTTCTATATAGTAAGATCTATCTCCTCCCCGAACGGCATGCAAAACGGACTTACCGTTTGGAAGTTATGGCCAAAATACTCCTCCAATGGCATTTCTGTAATTTTCACGGTAGCACTGTTCATTAGGCACGGTAGCACCGGCAGCAACTACCATTTGAGCACGGTAGAACACTCTTGGAGCACGGTTCCACCGAAAGAGCCGTTGGAACTTCGAAAATGACTTTAAAAAGGCATTTTTGGCTCATTTCTCTTATGGTTCTAGCCCTAGAGAAAGCTCACACTTCATATCTACATCCCCTTGCTCTCTCTAAGCTTGAATAGGCTACAAACTTAGTTGAACAACCTTAATCTAAGTTTATTCAATGGTGAACCTCTTCATCTAACCACACCCTTGCTTGTGCACACATTGGTGAACCCAAAAGGAAGCTTGAAGCATCTCTTTGAAGCAAGGAGTACAACAAGATGAAGATATCACTCTCAAGGACATGAAAGAACTCAACGCTACAACGTGGTAGATCGATCCATTGAGTCGAGTCCTTGTGAGTATGATTTGTTGTTGTTAGATTTCTATTTTTCTACAACCAAAAAGGAGTTTCTTGGTTTCATCCTAAAACCAAGCTCTTGAGAAGAGTTGAGGACTCTACTCAAGAAAACAAGGTTCTAAGTTTTCCAAAGAACAAAACTTAGTGTTTGGATGAGGTGGTACCTCATTTGAACAAATCGGTTTGGGGATTCTACCGATAGAAAAATCCAATTTCGAGAGAAAGTCATTTTCTCGATCTTAAGGTTTAGAATTTGTCCTAGGCTTAAAAAATTCTGTGTAAGGTTTCGGGGTGAACCATAAACCTCCATTTTGATAGTGGAACCCAAGACCCAAGAGTAGGGTACTTGGTAGTGGATGTAGGCAAGTTGCCGAACCACTATAAATCGTGTGTTTCCTTTACGATTATGCTCTAAGCGTTAATTTATATGAATGCAACTACTTGCTAATCAAATGCTTGATAAAATACTTATCTTGTGATGTATGATGTAGGCTTTAGCTCATAAGATATTATTCTTGTACATCTCTAAGTTGTATACATTTTAGTATAATCGAGAAAGTTGAAACTTCGTGGGGTGTTTTGTAGACTTAAATTTTAATTAACCTATTCACCCCCCCTCTAGGTTTAGACACGGTACAAAGCCCGTAATTTCAATTGGTATCAGAGCCGGTTGCTCTTGAAGGGTCTAACAACCTTGAGCTGATCCTATTGGCTTTGAATCATGTCTAAGTCCGAGAAATGGAACTCCTCTCGACCTCCCATGTTTGATGGTGTTAAATACGCTTTCTGGAAAAATAAAATGATGATATATATCAACTCCCTAAGTAGGGACGTATGGAACATGATTGAGGAAGGTTGGGAACCTCCTGTGGACACCATAGAAATTAATGGTATCTCCACTAATTTTCCAAGACCATCAAAGAATTGGTCTGAACAAGACAAAATTGACAGTAGTAATAACTTTAAAGCACTTAATGCTATAACTAGTGCTATTTCCGATGATGAGTATCAAAGGATATGCACGTGTTTGTCGGCCAAACAAGCTTGGAAAATCTTAGAGGCCGCACACGAAGGAACTAGCATAGTTAAGAAGTCCAAACTCCAACTCCTCCGAACTAAATTTGAAAACATTAAGATGGAGGAAAGTGAGACTGTCCAGGAATTCTATGCACGGCTAAGTGACATATGCAATTCCATGTTTTATGTGGGAGAGTCTGTCCCACAAAGTAGGATATGTGCCAAAATTCTTAGATCCCTACCCAAGAGGTTCGCCTCTAAAGTTACCTCAATTGAGGAATATCGAGATGTGGAAACCATGACTGTTGAGGAACTCATGGGTTCACTCACAACCTTTGAACTCCATCTCGAAGGTCCTCCCTCTAAAGGGAAGACATCGGTCCTTAAGACCTCTTCATCCAAGGATCCATCTAAACGGTCTTCTCGTCATTCTATCAATCCTCCTCCCAAGACAATAGTAAAATCGTGTATGAGGAAGATGACGAAAGTGACCTTGAAGAAGAGGACTTGGCCTTGCTTGCCTCAAAATTTAATAAATTTTTCAAGAGGAAAGGATCCCATAGCACTAGTAGAAAGAGTCATCCGGTGGATAAACGACCAACAATAGGAAAATTTTCGTCTAAATCCAAGGAAGATACCGAGTGCTTCAACTGTGGTGGAAAAGGGCATTATTCCACTGTTTGTCCCTCCAAACCAAAATCTAAAGGTACACAAAGACCTAAATCTAAGGGAAAAACCATGGCTGCAAAAGCCACGTGGGATGACGACTCAGATGATTTAGAAAATGAGGAACAAAAATCATCGGATTCTGAAGACTATAAAACTCTTCGAATTCTTATGGCCTCCACCACAGTCTCCATCCCAGATGAGGATGAAATTGAAGAGGGACTGGATTCTAGAAATCAGAATCACCCTCAAGATGCCTCTTCCTCTGATGAGGAAAGAGAAGATGATGATGATGATGATGATGAACTCGAACTTCAATCAGCATTTGATCAACTGTTCATCAGTCATGTAAAACTGACTAAGAAACACGGTCAAGAAAAACTCCAAAAAGAACAGTGGCAGATTAAATATGATCAAGTCTATGAGGAAAAATGCTCCCTAGGGCTTCAATTAGAAGACATTAAGATTCAACTCGCAACAGCCTTGGAAAGACAGTCTAGTATGCTCTTTGTGTCTGAGACAACCTCGAATGAGAAGGATGAGATGCTCAAAAATCTTCAACATTTCAAGAATCTTATTTCCATGGCCAACTCCACAATAGCTCGTCAAAACTTAGAATTAGCAAATCTTCGTGATGACAACAAAGTTCTTAAGTTTGACATCAATGAACTGCAAAATCAAAACACTAGACTTGAGCATAACTACACTCATGGAAGCTTGGAGTTACAAAAACTTCTAGGAGTTCAAAAATCCTATGGGGATAAAGGAGGCCTGGGCTATGATAGGTATACTTCTACATCACCTCCATCTCCCACTGTGTTTGTTCATGGAGAGTCATCAAACACTAAGAAAAACTCCAAGAAAGTTATCACATGCAACTTCTGTGGTGGAATGGGTCACATGAAATTTGAATGCATCGAGTTCAAGACCATCTACCAAACAACCTCACAGACCCCTATTGGCAAATCATTAACGGTTGAAAAGAAGAAGCATGATAAAGGAAAGTCTCCTCTGCAAAACAAAATTGAAAATGCTAAGAAAGAAGAGTTTCCAAAGTGGAAGGGAGTAAAGAATTCATCTCCTCCAAACAAAATAACAATATTGGGGAACTCTTCAAACAGATTGCTCGCCTGAACCTAAAAGCTAAAGAACTTGCTGAATCAAGTAGAGGCAATCAAGGTGGAAGAAGGTATCCAAAGAAAAATTCACCTTCGAGATCACCCAAGAAGAGTAGGTCCCCTAAGAAAAACTCACCTATTCAGGAGAAAACTGAGTCGAAAAGAAAAATTCCTTCCCCTCCTAAATATAATCCTCAACCCCCCAAGATGACTTTACAATGGAAAATCAAAAATGGGGATAACAAGTGCCTAGTAATTCACACAGCCCTCAAGGCTGGAAATCTTTCGCGATGGTACCTTGATAGCGGTTGTTCCCGACACATGACGGGTGACCGAAGTCAATTTAGCCACTTGGTTGATTTTGACGGAGGGTCAGTCACCTTTGGTGATGGTAGCTCAGCTAGGATTATTGGGCGAGGAACTGTCAGTGGTCTGGATTGCCCACGGTGGAAAATGTGTTGTGCGTTGATGGTTTGAAACATAATCTTCTTAGCATATCCCAAATATGTGACAAAGACCACCGGGTGAGTTTCAATCGTGAAGTCTGCGAGATCTCTACCCCTAACGGTAAAATTATTATGAGAGGCCTTCGCACTTCTGATAACTGTTATGTTATCGAAAACACAAGAGAAAACATTGTCTCCTGTGTGTACAACATGGCTCAAGTTGATGAAGTCCAGTTATGGCATCAACGACTCGGTCATGTTCACTACAAGAACTTGTTTCAACTTGCCTCAAAAGGTTTAGTTAGAGGATTACCCAAGTTGGGTAAACAAGCAAGAGATGTCTGTGGGGAGTGTCAAATTGGTAAACAAATTCGAAGTACTCACAAAAAGACAACAACTCTTGCAACCTCAAAACCCCTAACTCTTTTACACATGGACCTTGTGGGCCCCACTAAAGTACGAAGTCTAGGTGGTAAGAGACATTTCTTGGTGATTGTTGATGATTACTCGAGATTCACTTGGGTTGCTTTCTTAAGAGAAAAATCTGATACTTTTGATGAATTCAAAAAGATTATTAAGCGTATCCAAACAGAAAAAGAATCTGTCGTAGGTAGAATTAGAAGTGATCATGGTGGAGAGTTTGAGGATAGTCGGTTTACACAATTCTGTGATGAAAATGGAATCCGACATGAATTCTCAGCTCCTAAGACTCCTCAGCAAAATGGAGTTGCTGAGAGGAAAAATCGCGTTCTTCAGGAAATGGCCACAGTCATGTTGCATAGTAAAAATCTTCCCAAAAGTCTGTGGGCTGAAGCTGTAAGTACTGCCTGTCATATTATTAATCGAGTGTATCTTCGAGCAGGCTTAAATAAAACAGCTTATGAACTGTGGAACGGCAAAACTCCTAGTGTCAAACACTTCAGAGTCTTTGGTAGTAAATGTTATATCTTAAAAGACCGCGAACACTTGGGAAAGTTTGATTCAAAGAGCGACCAAGCAATATTTCTGGGATATTCTTCAAATAGTCGTGCTTTTCGAGTCTTTAATCAGAGGACCTCATCCATCCAAGAATCCATAAATGTGGTAATCGATGATCAACCCATCAAAGACAATGGTCCTTCTGATCCAGAGGTTGAAGATGAGGGTATATTCCCAACTCCATCCACACCTCCCCCAACATCTCAGGTTCCGGAAACATTACCTGTAATCAAGGATCATCCCGCCAGTCAAATCCTTGGAGATCTTAAAATAGGTGTTAAGACCCGGAGACAACTTGAGATGTTGAACAGTCATCTCTGCTTCACATCCAAGATAGAGCCAAAAAATGTTGATGAAGCCCTCACTGATGAATATTGGCTTCATGCCATGCAGGAAGAACTTCTTCAGTTTACTCGAAATCAGGTGTGGTACTTAGTACCAAGGCCAACTGACAAGAATGTTATTGGAACCAAATGGATATACAAGAATAAGTCTGATGACCTTGGCAATGTTGTCCGAAACAAAGCTCGTCTAGTAGCTCAGGGATATTCTCAGATTGAGGGTGTTGATTTTGATGAAACATTTGCCCCTGTTGCTAGACTAGAGTCGATTCGGATTTTGATGTCCATAGCGTGCTCCATGAAATTTAAACTGTTTCAGATGGATGTCAAGAGTGCGTTTCTGAACGGTATTTTAGATGAGGAAGTATATGTTGAACAACCCAAGGGTTTTATTGACCCTAAGCATCCTCACAAAGTTTTCAGACTAAAGAAGGCACTCTACGGCCTTAAACAAGCCCCTCGAGCTTGGTATGAACGGTTGACTCAATTCTTGATCAATCATAACTATACTAGGGGTAGTGTTGATCAAACACTATTTGTTCAAAAGGTCAAGGGTCACACCCTTATTGCCCAGATCTATGTGGACGACATCGTGTTCGGATCTACAAATGAAGAGATGGCTCACAAGTTTGCCCACTTGATGCAATCTGAATTTGAAATGAGTATGGTGGGTGAGCTCAATTTCTTCTTGGGGTTGCAGGTTAAACAGCTCAAGGATGGTATGTTTGTCTCCCAGACTAAGTATGCACGAGAATTGGTAGATCGCTTTGGTCTTCAGTCTGGACGAATTCACCACACTCCTATGAGCACCACACTTAAACTTTCTAAAGATCTATTTGGTAAAAGTGTGGATCAGCACCTCTACAGGAGTATGATTGGCAGTCTCCTCTACTTAACATCCAGTCGACCAGACATTTCCTATTCTGTTGGAGCCTGTGCCCGTTATCAAGCTGATCCTAAGGAATCACATCTCACGGCTGTCAAACGAATCATTCGCTATATAGCTGGCACCTCCGAGTATGGTCTCTGGTACCCTTTTGATTCATCCTCTATTATAGCTGGGTACTCTGACGCCGATTGGGCCGGAAATGTTGATGATCGAAAATCCACTAGTGATGGTTGTTTTTATGTTGGTAACTGTCTCGTTGCTTGGCAAAGTAAGAAACAGAATTCCATTTCTCTATCCACCACTGAGGCTGAATACATTGCTGCTGGAAGTTGTTGTGCACAACTTCTGTGGATGAAGCAAATGCTTTCGGACTATGGGTTACCTCAAGATATGATGAGCTTGTTTTGCGACAACACTAGTGCCATCAATATTTCTCGGAACCCTGTCCAACACTCTTGGACTAAACATATCGACATTCGCCATCACTTCATACGTGAACTTGTTGAAGATCACGTTATATCTCTCGAATATGTTCCAACCGAGTGTCAACTTGCCGATATTCTCACAAAACCTTTGGATTCGATGCGGTTTGAACACCTTCGAAATTCCATTGGGGTGTGCTCCCTGTGAGCCCCCGATTCGAGATTTTGGCAGAGTGCTTGATAGCATTCCCGGAAATTCCAATTTTCGGATTTTCGCCCACTATGGGCACTTTTGAGTCCTATGACTCATTTTTGAGGCTTCCTAGTTACATCCGAGGTTTTTGACCTCTCCTTGTCGCCACATGCTTTTTGGTAGTGTCGGTCAGACAAAGGTACCGTCGCTTGAACCTTCACAAAATTATGAAAATTGGTATATTTGGGTTCCTAGACCCATCATAAGTTGGTTCTTGCACCTTTGTCATTTTCATCGAAAATTCGCTTGCAAATTCTTTATCTTTCAAATTTTTGACCGAATCTCGTCGCGACACACTTTTGTAACAATTCTCTAGCCTTAACGAACGAGAGTTGCGGGACGTATAGTACGTTTTTCTTTAAGTAAAGACCTTGGGGAATTCAAAAAAAATTACAAAAAAAATTTTGAGCATTTGTTTTTTCACCTCGGCAGCACCGTGCCCATTCACGGCGGCACCGTGCTACAGTGACGGTGGCACCAACAGCACTTTATAAAATGCCTCTTTTGCTGTTTTTTCTTCATTTTTTCTTGCTCACCTTGCTCTCCACTCCTCCTCCTTAGCTACTCTCTCTAGGTATCATTTCTCTCTCTCTCTTTCTATCCATTTTCATCATTTCTTTCTTCATCATTTCCTTTATAGTAAAATATTTTACAACTGTTTTGTGTGCAATGGTTTGATTATTTGCATATCATTTATTTTTGTGCACACACATATGCATGTTTTGACACGGCTCTATCTAGTTATATATGTTTTTTTGTGTCATTTATCATGTCATGCCCATGCTTCATAGTCATACTATCTTTGGCATGTTTATATGTGCTTCCGCCATGCATCTAGCTCTGATAGTCATATTAATTGCGTGCATGTATATTTTTTCCCCTGTGCTTATTGGTATATATTTTGTATCGGCATTGGGTTGATTACGCCCTTTGTCAAATACTAACAAAAAGGGGGAGAATATTATTTCCACCCGTGTGTACTGTCTCAATTGACTTTTACAGGTAAAACATTCAGGGGGAGCGAAGCAATTAGAATCTTAGTTTTTTATTTTTAAACACTTTTGTAAGATTCTAATCGGGTGTAAGTCATGTTGGTCATTTTGGGAATGTTTTCCAGTCTTTTTGGTCTACTTTAAGGTTTTGTCTCGTAATTGACAAAGGGGGAGATTGTTAATTCCATATTTTGTCAATTACAAGACATATGTTGAGTGTCGGATCGATCTACCATTGAAGACTAATGAAGACTCCGGTAAAGCTTCTCAATCGTACGTGGCTCGACAAAAACCTCCATTGTGTGTACAAGAAGCCCAAAAGGTAATGAGACCACCCAAGACCATTTTCCAACATTTAGATGAATGATAGGTCGACCCATAATTATTAGGGAAACTCGTTCTTCGACCTATTCTATCATCGGACTTTTCGGGAACCAAATGGCCATAGAGGGGACATTAAAGTTTTGACCACCCTAAACCCATTTTCTATCCTTGGTGCTTTATATGTGTCATTATATAGGTAATACCTAGCACACCTTTGAACCGTTTCAGCACCAACCTTCCCGATAGCTCGATTTGACCCAAAAAGGTAAAAAGGCTTTTTCGAGAATCGAAAATGGCTACAGAGGGGACATTAACGATTTAATCATCCTAATCCCATTTTCTGACCTTGGTGTTTTTAAGGTAGTATTATATAGATAATATCTAGTACACCTTCGAACCGTTTCTGCACCGGCCTTCCCGAAAGCCCAATTTGATCCAAAAAGGTAAAAAGGGTATTTTGGTCATTTCACTCATTATTCTTAGATCTAACCCTTTGTTTCAGTTTGGGGATGTTCTATATAGTAAGATCTATCTCCTCCCCGAACGGCATGCAAAACGGACTTACCGTTTGGAAGTTATGGCCAAAATACTCCTCCAATGGCATTTCTGTAATTTTCACGGTAGCACTGTTCATTAGGCACGGTAGCACCGGCAGCAACTACCATTTGAGCACGGTAGAACACTGTTGGAGCACGGTTCCACCGAAAGAGCCGTTGGAACTTCGAAAATGACTTTAAAAAGGCATTTTTGGCTCATTTCTCTTATGGTTCTAGCCCTAGAGAAAGCTCACACTTCATATCTACATCCCCTTGCTCTCTCTAAGCTTGAATAGGCTACATACTTAGTTGAACAACCTTAATCTAAGTTTATTCAATGGTGAACCTCTTCATCTAACCACACCCTTGCTTGTGCACACATTGGTGAACCCAAAAGGAAGCTTGAAGCATCTCTTTGAAGCAAGGAGTACAACAAGATGAAGATATCACTCTCAAGGACATGAAAGAACTCAACGCTACATCGTGGTAGATCGATCCATTGAGTCGAGTCCTTGTGAGTATGATTTGTTGTTGTTAGATTTCTATTTTTCTACAACCAAAAAGGAGTTTCTTGGTTTCATCCTAAAACCAAGCTCTTGAGAAGAGTTGAGGACTCTACTCAAGAGAACAAGGTTCTAAGTTTTCCAAAGAACAAAACTTAGTGTTTGGATGAGGTGGTACCTCATTTGAACAAATCGGTTTGGGGATTCTACCGATAGAAAAATCCATTTCGAGAGAAAGTCATTTTCTCGATCTTAAGGTTTAGAATTTGTCCTAGGCTTAAAAAATTCTGTGTAAGGTTTCGGGGTGAACCATAAACCTCCATTTTGATAGTGGAACCCAAGACCCAAGAGTAGGGTACTTGGTAGTGGATGTAGGCAAGTTGCCGAACCACTATAAATCGTGTGTTTCCTTTACGATTATGCTCTAAGCGTTAATTTATATGAATGCAACTACTTGCTAATCAAATGCTTGATAAAATACTTATCTTGTGATGTATGATGTAGGCTTTAGCTCATAAGATATTATTCTTGTAGATCTCTAAGTTGTATACATTTTAGTATAATCGAGAAAGTTGAAACTTCGTGGGGTGTTTTGTAGACTTAAATTTTAATTAACCTATTCACCCCCCCTCTAGGTTTAGACACGGTACAAAGCCCGTAATTTCAATTGGTATCAGAGCCGGTTGCTCTTGAAGGGTCTAACAACCTTGAGCTGATCCTATTGGCTTTGAATCATGTCTAAGTCCGAGAAATGGAACTCCTCTCGACCTCCCATGTTTGATGGTGTTAAATACGCTTTCTGGAAAAATAAAATGATGATATATATCAACTCCCTAAGTAGGGACGTATGGAACATGATTGAGGAAGGTTGGGAACCTCCTGTGGACACCATAGAAATTAATGGTATCTCCACTAATTTCCAAGACCATCAAAGAATTGGTCTGAACAAGACAAAATTGACAGTAGTAATAACTTTAAAGCACTTAATGCTATAACTAGTGCTATTTCCGATGATGAGTATCAAAGGATATGCACGTGTTTGTCGGCCAAACAAGCTTGGAAAATCTTAGAGGCCGCACACGAAGGAACTAGTATAGTTAAGAAGTCCAAACTCCAACTCCTCCGAACTAAATTTGAAAACATTAAGATGGAGGAAAGTGAGACTGTCCAGGAATTCTATGCACGGCTAAGTGACATATGCAATTCCATGTTTTATGTGGGAGAGTCTGTCCCACAAGGTAGGATATGTGCCAAAATTCTTAGATCCCTACCCAAGAGGTTCGCCTCTAAAGTTACCTCAATTGAGGAATATCGAGATGTGGAAACCATGACTGTTGAGGAACTCATGGGTTCACTCACAACCTTTGAACTCCATCTCGAAGGTCCTCCCTCTAAAGGGAAGACATCGGTCCTTAAGACCTCTTCATCCAAGGATCCATCTAAACGGTCTTCTCGTCATTCTATCGAATCCTCCTCCCAAGACAATAGTAAAATCGTGTATGAGGAAGATGACGAAAGTGACCTTGAAGAAGAGGACTTGGCCTTGCTTGCCTCAAAATTTAATAAATTTTTCAAGAGGAAAGGATCCCATAGCACTAGTAGAAAGAGTCATCCGGTGGATAAACGACCAACAATAGGAAAATTTTCGTCTAAATCCAAGGAAGATACCGAGTGCTTCAACTGTGGTGGAAAAGGGCATTATTCCACTGTTTGTCCCTCCAAACCAAAATCTAAAGGTACACAAAGACCTAAATCTAAGGGAAAAACCATGGCTGCAAAAGCCACGTGGGATGACGACTCAGATGATTTAGAAAATGAGGAACAAAAATCATCGGATTCTGAAGACTATAAAACTCTTCGAATTCTTATGGCCTCCACCACAGTCTCCATCCCAGATGAGGATGAAATTGAAGAGGGACTGGATTCTAGAAATCAGAATCACCCTCAAGATGCCTCTTCCTCTGATGAGGAAAGAGAAGATGATGATGATGATGATGATGAACTCGAACTTCAATCAGCATTTGATCAACTGTTCATCAGTCATGTAAAACTGACTAAGAAACACGGTCAAGAAAAACTCCAAAAAGAACAGTGGCAGATTAAATATGATCAAGTCTATGAGGAAAAATGCTCCCTAGGGCTTCAATTAGAAGACATTAAGATTCAACTCGCAACAGCCTTGGAAAGACAGTCTAGTATGCTCTTTGTGTCTGAGACAACCTCGAATGAGAAGGATGAGATGCTCAAAAATCTTCAACATTTCAAGAATCTTATTTCCATGGCCAACTCCACAATAGCTCGTCAAAACTTAGAATTAGCAAATCTTCGTGATGACAACAAAGTTCTTAAGTTTGACATCAATGAACTGCAAAATCAAAACACTAGACTTGAGCATAACTACACTCATGGAAGCTTGGAGTTACAAAAACTTCTAGGAGTTCAAAAATCCTATGGGGATAAAGGAGGCCTGGGCTATGATAGGTATACTTCTACATCACCTCCATCTCCCACTGTGTTTGTTCATGGAGAGTCATCAAACACTAAGAAAAACTCCAAGAAAGTTATCACATGCAACTTCTGTGGTGGAATGGGTCACATGAAATTTGAATGCATCGAGTTCAAGACCATCTACCAAACAACCTCACAGACCCCTATTGGCAAATCATTAACGGTTGAAAAGAAGAAGCATGATAAAGGAAAGTCTCCTCTGCAAAACAAAATTGAAAATGCTAAGAAAGAAGAGTTTCCAAAGTGGAAGGGAGTAAAGAATTCATCTCCTCCCAAACAAAATAACAATATTGGGGAACTCTTCAAACAGATTGCTCGCCTGAACCTAAAAGCTAAAGAACTTGCTGAATCAAGTAGAGGCAATCAAGGTGGAAGAAGGTATCCAAAGAAAAATTCACCTTCGAGATCACCCAAGAAGAGTAGGTCCCCTAAGAAAAACTCACCTATTCAGGAGAAAACTGAGTCGAAAAGAAAAATTCCTTCCCCTCCTAAATATAATCCTCAACCCCCCAAGATGACTTTACAATGGAAAATCAAAAATGGGGATAACAAGTGCCTAGTAATTCACACAGCCCTCAAGGCTGGAAATCTTTCGCGATGGTACCTTGATAGCGGTTGTTCCCGACACATGACGGGTGACCGAAGTCAATTTAGCCACTTGGTTGATTTTGACGGAGGGTCAGTCACCTTTGGTGATGGTAGCTCAGCTAGGATTATTGGGCGAGGAACTGTCAGTGGTCTGGATTGCCCACGGTGGAAAATGTGTTGTGCGTTGATGGTTTGAAACATAATCTTCTTAGCATATCCCAAATATGTGACAAAGACCACCGGGTGAGTTTCAATCGTGAAGTCTGCGAGATCTCTACCCCTAACGGTAAAATTATTATGAGAGGCCTTCGCACTTCTGATAACTGTTATGTTATCGAAAACACAAGAGAAAACATTGTCTCCTGTGTGAGCAACATGGCTCAAGTTGATGAAGTCCAGTTATGGCATCAACGACTCGGTCATGTTCACTACAAGAACTTGTTTCAACTTGCCTCAAAAGGTTTAGTTAGAGGATTACCCAAGTTGGGTAAACAAGCAAGAGATGTCTGTGGGGAGTGTCAAATTGGTAAACAAATTCGAAGTACTCACAAAAAGACAACAACTCTTGCAACCTCAAAACCCCTAACTCTTTTACACATGGACCTTGTGGGCCCCACTAAAGTACGAAGTCTAGGTGGTAAGAGACATTTCTTGGTGATTGTTGATGATTACTCGAGATTCACTTGGGTTGCTTTCTTAAGAGAAAAATCTGATACTTTTGATGAATTCAAAAAGATTATTAAGCGTATCCAAACAGAAAAAGAATCTGTCGTAGGTAGAATTAGAAGTGATCATGGTGGAGAGTTTGAGGATAGTCGGTTTACACAATTCTGTGATGAAAATGGAATCCGACATGAATTCTCAGCTCCTAAGACTCCTCAGCAAAATGGAGTTGCTGAGAGGAAAAATCGCGTTCTTCAGGAAATGGCCACAGTCATGTTGCATAGTAAAAATCTTCCCAAAAGTCTGTGGGCTGAAGCTGTAAGTACTGCCTGTCATATTATTAATCGAGTGTATCTTCGAGCAGGCTTAAATAAAACAGCTTATGAACTGTGGAACGGCAAAACTCCTAGTGTCAAACACTTCAGAGTCTTTGGTAGTAAATGTTATATCTTAAAAGACCGCGAACACTTGGGAAAGTTTGATTCAAAGAGCGACCAAGCAATATTTCTGGGATATTCTTCAAATAGTCGTGCTTTTCGAGTCTTTAATCAGAGGACCTCATCCATCCAAGAATCCATAAATGTGGTAATCGATGATCAACCCATCAAAGACAATGGTCCTTCTGATCCAAGGTTGAAGATGAGGGTATATTCCCAACTCCATCCACACCTCCCCCAACATCTCAGGTTCCGGAAACATTACCTGTAATCAAGGATCATCCCGCCAGTCAAATCCTTGGAGATCTTAAAATAGGTGTTAAGACCCGGAGACAACTTGAGATGTTGAACAGTCATCTCTGCTTCACATCCAAGATAGAGCCAAAAAATGTTGATGAAGCCCTCACTGATGAATATTGGCTTCATGCCATGCAGGAAGAACTTCTTCAGTTTACTCGAAATCAGGTGTGGTACTTAGTACCAAGGCCAACTGACAAGAATGTTATTGGAACCAAATGGATATACAAGAATAAGTCTGATGACCTTGGCAATGTTGTCCGAAACAAAGCTCGTCTAGTAGCTCAGGGATATTCTCAGATTGAGGGTGTTGATTTTGATGAAACATTTGCCCCTGTTGCTAGACTAGAGTCGATTCGGATTTTGATGTCCATAGCGTGCTCCATGAAATTTAAACTGTTTCAGATGGATGTCAAGAGTGCGTTTCTGAACGGTATTTTAGATGAGGAAGTATATGTTGAACAACCCAAGGGTTTTATTGACCCTAAGCATCCTCACAAAGTTTTCAGACTAAAGAAGGCACTCTACGGCCTTAAACAAGCCCCTCGAGCTTGGTATGAACGGTTGACTCAATTCTTGATCAATCATAACTATACTAGGGGTAGTGTTGATCAAACACTATTTGTTCAAAAGGTCAAGGGTCACACCCTTATTGCCCAGATCTATGTGGACGACATCGTGTTCGGATCTACAAATGAAGAGATGGCTCACAAGTTTGCCCACTTGATGCAATCTGAATTTGAAATGAGTATGGTGGGTGAGCTCAATTTCTTCTTGGGGTTGCAGGTTAAACAGCTCAAGGATGGTATGTTTGTCTCCCAGACTAAGTATGCACGAGAATTGGTAGATCGCTTTGGTCTTCAGTCTGGACGAATTCACCACACTCCTATGAGCACCACACTTAAACTTTCTAAAGATCTATTTGGTAAAAGTGTGGATCAGCACCTCTACAGGAGTATGATTGGCAGTCTCCTCTACTTAACATCCAGTCGACCAGACATTTCCTATTCTGTTGGAGCCTGTGCCCGTTATCAAGCTGATCCTAAGGAATCACATCTCACGGCTGTCAAACGAATCATTCGCTATATAGCTGGCACCTCCGAGTATGGTCTCTGGTACCCTTTTGATTCATCCTCTATTATAGCTGGGTACTCTGACGCCGATTGGGCCGGAAATGTTGATGATCGAAAATCTACTAGTGGTGGTTGTTTTTATGTTGGTAACTGTCTCGTTGCTTGGCAAAGCAAGAAACAGAATTCCATTTCTCTATCCACCGCTGAGGCTAAATACATTGCAGCCGGAAGTTGTTGTGCACAACTTCTGTGGATGAAGCAAATGCTTTCGGACTATGGGTTACCTCAACATATGATGAGCTTGTTTTGCGACAACACTAGTGCCATCAATATTTCTCTGAACCCTGTCCAACACTCTCGGACTAAACATATCGACATTCGCCATCACTTCATACGTGAACTTGTTGAAGATCATGTTATATCTCTCGAATATGTTCCAACCGAGCGTCAACTTGCTGATATTCTCACAAAACCTTTGGATTCGATGCGGTTTGAGCACCTTCGAAATTCCATTGGGGTGTGCTCCCTGTGAGCCCCCGATTCGAGATTTTGGCAGAGTGCTTGATAGCACTCCCGGAAATTCCAATTTTCGGATTTTCGCCCACTATGGGCACTTTTGAGTCCTATGACTCATTTTTGAGGCTTCCTAGTTACATCCGAGGTTTTTGACCTCTCCTTGTCGCCACATGCTTTTTGGTAGTGTCGTTCAGACAAAGGTACCGTCGCTTGAACCTTCACAAAATTATGAAAATTGGTATATTTGGGTTCCTAGACCCATCATAAGTTGGTTCTTGCACCTTTGTCATTTTCATCGAAAATTCGCTTGCAAATTCTTTATCTTTCAAATTTTTGACCGAATCTCGTCGCGACACACTTTTGTAACAATTCTCTAGCCTTAACGAACGAGAGTTGCGGGACGTATAGTACGTTTTTCTTTAAGTAAAGACCTTGGGGAATTCAAAAAAATTACAAAAAAAATTTTGAGCATTTGGCAGCACCGTGCCCATTCACGGCGGCACCGTGCTACAGTGACGGTGGCACCAACAGCACTTTATAAAATGCCTCTTTTGCTGTTTTTTCTTCATTTTTTCTTGCTCACCTTGCTCTCCACTCCTCCTCCTTAGCTACTCTCTCTAGGTATCATTTCTCTCTCTCTCTTTCTATCCATTTTCATCATTTCTTTCTTCATCATTTCCTTTATAGTAAAATATTTTACAACTGTTTTGTGTGCAATGGTTTGATTATTTGCATATCATTTATTTTTGTGCACACACATATGCATGTTTTGACACGGCTCTATCTAGTTATATATGTTTTTTTGTGTCATTTATCATGTCATGCCCATGCTTCATAGTCATACTATCTTTGGCATGTTTATATGTGCTTCCGCCATGCATCTAGCTCTGATAGTCATATTAATTGCGTGCATGTATATTTTTTCCCCTGTGCTTATTGGTATATATTTTGTATCGGCATTGGGTTGATTACGCCATTTGTCAAATACTGACAAAAAGGGGGAGAATATTATTTCCACCCGTGTGTACTGTCTCAATTGACTTTTACAAGTAAAACATTCAGGGGGAGCGAAGCAATTAGAATCTTAGTTTTTTATTTTTAAACACTTTTGTAAGATTCTAATCGGGTGTAAGTCATGTTGGTCAGTTTGGGAATGTTTTCCAGTCTTTTTGGTCTACTTTAAGGTTTTGTCTCGTAATTGACAAAGGGGGAGATTGTTAATTCCATATTTTGTCAATTACAAGACATATGTTGAGTGTCGGATCGATCTACCATTGAAGACTAATGAAGACTCCGGTAAAGCTTCTCAATCGTACGTGGCTCGACAAAAACCTCCATTGTGTGTACAAGAAGCCCAAAAGGTAATGAGACCACCCAAGACCATTTTCCAACATTTAGATGAATGATAGGTCGACCCATAATTATTAGGGAAACTCGTTCTTCGACCTATTCTATCATCGGACTTTTCGGGAACCAAATGGCCATAGAGGGGACATTAAAGTTTTGACCACCCTAAACCCATTTTCTATCCTTGGTGCTTTATATGTGTCATTATATAGGTAATACCTAGCACACCTTTGAACCGTTTCAGCACCAACCTTCCCGATAGCTCGATTTGACCCAAAAAGGTAAAAAGGCTTTTTCGAGAATCGAAAATGGCTACAGAAGGGACATTAACGATTTAATCATCCTAATCTCATTTTCTGACCTTGGTGTTTTTAAGGTAGTATTATATAGATAATATCTAGTACACCTTCGAACCGTTTCTGAACCGGCCTTCCCGAAAGCCCAATTTGATCCAAAAAGGTAAAAAGGGTATTTTGGTCATTTCACTCATTATTCTTAGATCTAACCCTTTGTTTCAGTTTGGGGATGTTTTATATAGTAATATCTATCTACTCCCCGAACGGCATGCAAAACGGACTTACCGTTTGGAAGTTATGGCAAAAATACTCCTCCAATGGCATTTCTGTAATTTTTACGGTAGCACTGTTCATTAGGCACGGTAGCACCGGCAGCAACTACCATTTGAGCACGGTAGAACACTCTTGGAGCACGGTTCCACCGAAAGAGCCGTTGGAACTTCGAAAATGACTTTAAAAAGGCATTTTTGGCTCATTTCTCTTATGGTTCTAGCCCTAGAGAAAGCTCACACTTCATATCTACATCCCCTTGCTCTCTCTAAGCTTGAATAGGCTACATACTTAGTTGAACAACCTTAATCTAAGTTTATTCAATGGTGAACCTCTTCATCTAACCACACCCTTGCTTGTGCACACATTGGTGAACCCAAAAGGAAGCTTGAAGCATCTCTTTGAAGCAAGGAGTACAACAAGATGAAGATATCACTCTCAAGGACATGAAAGAACTCAACGCTACATCGTGGTAGATCGATCCATTGAGTCGAGTCCTTGTGAGTATGATTTGTTGTTGTTAGATTTCTATTTTTCTACAACCAAAAAGGAGTTTCTTGGTTTCATCCTAAAACCAAGCTCTTGAGAAGAGTTGATGACTCTACTCAAGAGAACAAGGTTCTAAGTTTTCCAAAGAACAAAACTTAGTGTTTGGATGAGGTGGTACCTCATTTGAACAAATCGGTTTGGAGATTCTACCGATAGAAAAATCCCATTTCGAGAGAAAGTCATTTTCTCGATCTTAAGGTTTAGAATTTGTCCTAGGCTTAAAAAATTATGTGTAAGGTTTCGGGGTGAACCATAAACCTCCATTTTGATAGTGGAACCCAAGACCCAAGAGTAGGGTACTTGGTAGTGGATGTAGGCAAGTTGCCGAACCACTATAAATCGTGTGTTTCCTTTACGATTATGCTCTAAGCGTTAATTTATATGAATGCAACTACTTGCTCATCAAATGCTTGATAAAATACTTATCTTGTGATGTATGATGTATGATGTAGGCTTTAGCTCATAAGATATTATTCTTGTACATCTCTAAGTTGTATGCATTTTAGTATAATCGAGAAAGTTGAAACTTCGTGGGGTGTTTTGTAGACTTAAATTTTAATTAACCTATTCACCCCCCCTCTAGGTTTAGACACGGTACAAAGCCCGTAATTTCAGATGTCGCCCTAGAGTAGGAGGGACCAAGACTGCTGGATTGAACAGGTATTGTTTGATCTTGTCGAATGCTTCCTGACAGCCTTGGTTCTACTTCTTTGATGTGTCCTTCCTCAGTAGCTTGAAGACTGGCTCATAGATAGGCATGAGTTGAGCAATAAACCGACTAATATATGTATTCTCCCTAGAAATGTCCAAACGTCTCTCTCTGAAACGGGTACTTTCATCTCGAGGATATACTTGGTTTCTGCCGGGTCTATCTCGATACCTCTTCTGCTGACAATGAACCTTATTAGCTTGCCCGATGTTGTCCCGAATACACACTTTGCCGGGTTAAGCCTTAAACTATACTTTCTGAGCTTGTCGAACAACTTCTTGAGATTTACCAGATGGTCTTCTTGTATACCAAATTTTGCGATCTTGTCGTCTACATAGACCTTCATTTCCTTGTGGGTCATATCGTGGAATAACGCGGTCATTGCCTGTTGGTAAGTCGTCGCTGCGTTCTTCATCCCGAATGACATGATTTTGTAATGGAAAGTATCCCATGGTATGATGAATGCAGTCTTTATCTGGTCTTCTTCTGCCATTTTTATTTGATTATAGCTTGAGAAGCCATCCATGAACGAGAACATGCCATGCCCTGCTGTACTATCGACCAGAGTGTCGATGTGTGGTAGTGGGAAATCATCCTTAGGACTGGCTTTGTTCAAGTTTAGGTAGTCAACACACATACGTACCTTCCCATCTTTCTTGGGTACTAGGACGACGTTAGCCAACCACTCAGGGTATGTAGAAACTACGAGGAATCCTGCTTCGAACTGCTTCATGACCTCATCTTTGACCTTGAGGGTTCATTTTGATTTTAGGCTTCTCAGTTTCTACTTGATCGGTTTGCTTCCCGAGGCAAGTGGTAGCTTGTGTACAACAAGATCTGTATCTAAACCCGGCATATCCTTGTACGACCATGCGAAGACGTCTTGATACTTTCATAAGAGTTCGACCATTTCTTCTTTCTGTCTCGACGTTAATAAGGATCCGATCTTAACAATTCGTGGGTCTTCTTCGGTACTAAGATTGATTGAATCTGTATCCTCGATGTTTGGCTAAACACCTTTCTCGTGACGTTTTACCAAGTGTTTGATTTCTTTGGGTAGGTATTCCATTTTGTCCTCAGTTTCTTCTTCGATCCCCATGAGGTCAAAGTCGAGTTCAAGAACGAAATCATACTCATCCCTTTCAAACTCTGTTCTATTTAGATACTCATTTGATTGAGACAGATCCCTAAAAAACTCTTTATTTGATTGTTGAAAAATATCTATTTTTTTGTAATTTTGAAAGATTTTTTATTTTTTAATCTTTTGAGAAATTTTTAATTTTTTTGTTTTTTGAGTAATATTTGATTTTTTGTGATTTTCTGGATATCTGAAATAAGAAGAACAATTATGCAAATTCATTAGTAAAGATAAAAAGCCCTCCAAACAGTTTTTACCTGAGGACGAGGACTAGTTATGATCCTCGGGCAAACTAGATTTGTTTAACGGCATTTTTTTTGGAGGCCTCAACAGCCTCAAGGGTTAATGGGAATTCCTCCCAATTATTCAGAACTTCCTCTTCTCTGAGGGGGCGGATGAGATGTGAAAGTGATTTATTTTATGATTTGTTCGATGGTTCGAAGATGACCATTATCTCCGATTGATTGTTGTCAGAGTTAGGCATAATTCCTCTCAAGTTTGGTGGGATGATGACTAATGCCTAATCAATGCCAGTGGGAAAGGGTGATTATTTCTCCACATGGCATCATTCAAAAAAAAAAGAAAAAAAAAGAGAAAAACAGTGAGCCAAAAACTTAAAAACAGGGGAGACATGAAAAACATGGGCAAAGAAATAGTTCTGTGAATTTTCAGAAATTGTATTTCATTCTGGTCTATATCCATGACACGGATAGACCAAAATGTGCATCATCCGTGTTGGGAACACGGTTGAAACAATGAGCGCTTCATCCGTGTTTTAGGCACGGTTGAGATAGTGAATGCCTCATCCGTGCCCAAAACACGGATAACAAAATGGGGATTACATCCGTGCTATTAATACGGACCAGAATGAACTCGAAGCCCATAAAATGAACTCGATAGTCCATTTTTAAGGAACCCACTCACCATTTGCCAAATATTGAAAGCATCCTTTTTGGAAAATCCAAAATTTTGAAAAAAAAAAAAAACTATGTGAAATGGATTTTTGTTAATCAATGTTTTCAACAAAGTACAACCAATTAAAAAAAAAAAAAAAGAGATAGAACGAAAAAAAGAAAAGGAGAAGAATTTATGGATTTTCCCAAACCAAAAACAATTTCGTGAACCGGGTCCCCACTCTCATCCATTTAAACCGGGTCTACGACCCACACCCATCCAAATTGGGCCTATGACCCGTACCATTTCAACTGGGTCCACGACCTAGATCCATTTCCAACTGGGTCCACGACCCAGATCCGTTTTCATCGGGTCCACGACCCAGCTCCATTTCTAACTGGGTCCACGACCCAGATCCGTTTCCACCAGGTCCATGACCTAGACCTATTTCCGACTAGGTTTACGAGCCAGGTCGATTTCCACCGGGTCCACGACCCAGATCCATTTCCGACTGGGTTTATGACCCAGATCCATTTCCAAATGGGTTACGACCCAGATCTAATCCTACTAGGTCCACGACCCAGATCCATTTTCATTCGGGTTTACGACCCGGATCCAATCCAACTAGGTCAACGACCCAGATCCATTTCCAACTGGGTTACAACCCAGATCCGATCCAACTAGGTCCACGACCCAGATCTAATCCAACTGGGTCCATGACCCAGATCCATTCTCAAACTAGGTTCACGACCCAGATCCATTCCAAACTGGGTCCTCGACCCAGATCCATATCCATACCAACTGGGTCCACGACCCAGATCCAAACCCTTTTCAACTAGGTCCGCGACCCAGATCCGTTTCGACTGGCTCTAAGACCCAAATCCACTATAAACCGGATCCATATCCAATTTTGAACCAATTTCATGATCTAACAAAGATAACAATAGATCAATCAACGCGAATGCATTCAACTTTCTAAAAAAAAAAAGATTTTAAAAGGCACCAATTGCAGTCATTGATCAAAGTCGGTGCCTAGAAAGATCTTACCCTGTTGATACGAGGGGGATGGACTACCTCTATTCAAGGAATAAGGTGACTTAAGAATGCCATTGTGCGCCACCTCTTCCTTGGAGATCTACCTGGCCGGCGATGATTTCATAGAACTGAATTGGAGGCTACCAAAAATATGGGTTGTTCCAACTCGATTTATCTCAGAAATTACTTTTCAAAATATTTTTTTCGACTCCGTGTCGATGCCAGCCCCGTGCTGATGAAACTACATTTTTCAAAATATTTTCCCGACTCCGTGTCGATGCCAGCTCCGTGCTGATGAAATTACCTTTTCAAAATATTTTCCAGACTCCATGTCGATGCCAGCTCCGTGCTGATAAAATTATCTTTTCAAAATATTTTCCCGACTCCGTGTCGATACCAGCCTCGTGCTGATGAAACTACCTTTTTCAAAATGTCTTTTTCGACTCCGTGTCAATGCCAGCTCCGTGCTGATGAAATTACCTTTTCAAAACGTTTTCTCGACTCCGTGTCGATGCCAGCTCCGTGCTGATGAAATTACCTTTTCAAAATGTTTTTCCGACTCCATGTCGATGCTAGCCCCGTGCTGATGAAACTACCTTTTTCAAAATGTCTTTTCCAACTCCGTGTCGATGCCAACTCTGTGCTGATGAAATTACCTTTTCAAAACGTTTTCCCGACTCTATGTCGATGCCAGCTCCATATTGATGAAATTACTTTTCAAAATGCTTTGCCGACTCCGTGTTGATGCCAGCTCCGTGCTGAGATTTTTCCACTTTCAAAATATTTTCCCGACTCTGTGTCGATGTCAGCTCCATGCTGATGAAATTACTTTTTCAAAAAAAAATTTCGACTCCGTGTCGGTGCCAGCTCCATGCTGATGAAATTACTTTTTCAACAATGTTTTACCGACTCCGTGTTGATGCCAGCTCTTGAAAGCGCATCGATTCGCGGGGTGCGCGGATCCGCTTTTGACCTTTGAGGTTTGGGAGTCGCCACCTAGTTATTACGGTCTAGGAACCTAACTTTGACTCTAAAAGACAAATAAACTAATCTATGAAAGAAAAATACGGGTCCGGGGATCACGTTATGGGGTTGGAAGGTGTTAGGCACCAACCCCGCCCGGCCAATGCCGGTCTCTACTTATCCCAAATAAGACTACATTGCTAACAATAAAACCTAGATAAGGAAAAATAACATAAATTTTATCTTCGATACGCAAAGATCTTATTCCCTCAGATCTGACAAAAACTGCTCCTTGTACCGTACTCCTTGCTTTGTTTTGTTTCCGAATCTAATTTCTGATCTCCAAGGTAAGGTATCTCTTTCTTGGATCTGGATTCTTTGAATTTGTTATGGATTTTGGAGTGTTTTTGAAGGGCTTTTAAGTGTTTTCCAAGCTAAAATTGAGGTATGGATGTTAGGTAAGGAGTTGGGGCTTCAAAATTGAGGTTTATGGGAGGTTAGGGAGGTTAGGGAGGCTTTTTGACCTACTTCTCTTAGGGTTTATGATTTTATACGAAAATAGGGTGTGTGGACCCCTATTTATAGATATTTTTAAGGGTTGATTTAGATAGAATTAGTGTTTAATTAGAAAATAGGGTGTGTGGACCCCTATTTCAAGTCGATTTTCAATGTTCCAAGATGTTTTAGAAACGATTTTTCATAAGGAATCCAATGGGAATGTTGGTTTTTATCATTTATAAATGTTTTTGTGTGAAATGGTCATGAACTTTATGAAAGGCATTTTCGTAATTTTGTCAAACTCTGTTAAAATTGGCGAAATGATTTATTTGATTTCGATTTGTTATTTTATGTGTTCGAAAGGATTTTTCTAAGCGTAACGTAGGTTCTAAGATTGTTTTGATGTTAAGGGTATTTTGGTAATTTGATCATTTTTTAGTGATTTTTATAGTGAAGCTTCTTTTTATCTGAAAAATGATGATTTCTAAGCTTCTGGGGTTATATTTTCCTAGCGTAACATGCTTTCTACAGTTTTATCAGTTCGAGATACCTCATCCGTATTTATGAAACATATCTGGAAATAAAATAAAGTGGAATAATCATCCATTATTGGGAACTGTTGCGATCGGGTTGACGATTTGATTAATTAGGCAAATGCAAAAATGGGGTGTCTACAGATGCCCCACTTTGACAGAGGGTTGAAGCAAACTAGATAGCAAATCTATTTTGGTAGATAGTGCGATATCCGAAAGCCAAAGCTAGTGATAGTTCATTTTGCAGTCTGATTTAGCAATTCGTCGGGGTGTTCGGATCCTTGAGCGTAAAACTCTCCCCGAACTAAAAGGTTGTCAGGTCATCGAGCGAGAACTCTCACTGACAGTATCAGATCCTTGAATTTTAGAGAATTCTCCCTAACTAAAAAGTGCAAGTGTGAGTGTATGTATTTTGTGAAACTGAGGAAAGATTGAGAAAAAAAAAAACTAAGCATAATCTGAGTAAAATCTGAGCATAATTTGATTAAAAGTAAGCATAATCTGAGTAAAATTTGAATGTCTTACTCTACCTACCCTAGGTGAACGAGTAATAAACTAATTTTTTGGAAGTCCTACTCTACCTGCCCAGGGTGAAAGAATAATGAACTAATTTTTTTGGGAAGTTCTACTCTACCTACTCGGAGTGAAAGAGTAATGAACTAATTTTTTTGGGAGTCCTACTCTACCTGCCCAAGGTGAAAGAGTAATGAACTATTTTTTTTTGGGAAAGTTCTACTCTACCTACTCGGAGTGAAAGAGTAATGTACTAATTTTTTGGGAATCCTACTCTACCTGCCAAGGATGAAAGAGTAATGAACTAATAAATTTTTTTTTTTGGGGAAAGTTCTACTCTACCTACTCGGAGTGAAAGAGTAATGAACTAATTTTTTTGGGAGTCCTACTCTACCTGCCCAGGGTGAAAGAGTAATGAACTAAAATTTTTTTTTTTTGGGAAAGTTCTACTCTACCTACTCGGAGTGAAAGAGTAATGAACTAATTTTTTTGGGAGTCCTACTCTACCTACCCAGGGTGAAAGAGTAATGAACTAATTTTTTTGGGAAGTTCTACTCTACCTACTCGGAGTTAAAGAGTAATGAACTAATTTTTTTGGGAAGTTCTACTCTACCTACTCGAAGTGAAAGAGTAATGAACTAATTTTTTTGGGAGTCCTACTCTACCTGCCTAGGGTGAACGAGTAATGAACTAATTTTTTTGGGAAGTTCTACTCTACCTACTCGGAGTGAAAGAGTAATGAACTAATTTTTTTGGGAGTCCTACTCTACCTACCCAGGGTGAAAGAGTAATGAACTAATAATTTTTTTTTGGAAAAGTTCTACTCTACTTACTCGGAGTGAAAGAGTAATGAACTAATTTTTTTTGGGAGTCCTACTCTACCTGCCCAGGGTGAAAGAGTAATGAACTAATTTTTTTGGGGATAGATGGGGGATTTACACCACATTTGATTATTTTTTTTAAATAAAAAAATTGAATTTTATGAAGGTCCGATAAATATTTTTACTCTTTTTGAATCTGAGGAGTTTTCAAAATTGCTATCAGGAGGGTAATCTTTAATTCAAAGTTAACCTTATCCTTTGGGGTTGAAATTGACCAGGCATCAGAACAAAAATGCCCTTAGTTTGACAGGGAATATTACACTAGGGATAATTGAACATAATTTGAAAACAAATGCCCCTAGTGTAATGGGGGAAACTATACTCTTTAGAAAAGGGAAGTGCCCTTGTTATGAAAGTTTGAAATCCTTGATTACTGCAAGCGCAATAAAGGTTTAACTTTTAATTTTGACTTTTTATATTGAAGATTTTGAGTCAGGCTCAAAGAAATTGGAAAAAAATATTTTTTTATGAAATTCATCATAGAATTTGTTCTTTCTCCCCGTCAGTTCACTTAGGGACATGAAACTCTTCAGATAAATCATAGACAAGATACTTGTATCCCCTGAATCTATATTTAGTTCAAACTGGGTATTAAAACTTGATCATTCGGACTTCTGATGTTTCTGCTTGGGCTGTCTTTTTAGCTTCTCAACTCAATTGAGATTTTCTTTTATTTTTTTGATTGCTCTAAGTTTTGCCTATATTGCCTTTTCAAGTTTTCAATCTACCGAGCATGCTCCAACTTTTGCCTAGATTGCCTTTTTAGGTTTTCGATCTAGCGAGCTTATAATTTTTTCTCTTTTTGTTGCAAAGGTCGTTCTTTCAGATTTTCAACCTTGCGAGCTTGCCTTAATTTTTGCCTAAGCCGCCCTTTTCGGGTTTTTAACTTAACAGACTTTCTTTTCTTCTTCTTCTTCCCTTCTGAACTTCTGGAGTTACTGTCTGATCATGCTTTACTACCTTCCTTGACTTTTTTCACACGATACTTAGGAGTACTTTTATAGGTAGGCCTAGGACTGGGCATAAAAAGAAAGGAATCTTGAGGCTCAAAAACCCAAATGCCCCTTGTGTGGCATTTCCTTTTAAATTATTTTCTTTTTCCTTGAATTTTCTTCCCCACTTTGACAATTTTTTTCTTTTGAATTTTTTTCTTTTTAGATTTTTTCTTTGTCGGGGAATCTATTTTTTTTTTAAAATTTTGATGTAGTCAGGCATGAAGTAACTTCTCAGGTTGCCTACGTACCCCATAATTTTGGGATCAGACCAAAATGTAGTTCGAATTTTTTCCTCCCCTAGGTTAGGTGATCGGGTTGAGAAAGAAAAAAACATTTTTTTTTAAAAAGGCTGCAAATGGCTGAGAAAAGAGATATTGAACTGGCTAGCAGGAAGATTGATTCGGCCAAAGATGGCCTCCTTAAATGTAGTACCGTTTGATATGGTCAAGGTTGGTTGACTCTGGTAATTCGATTTCATCATGATCTCGAAGTCTAACAGTTTTTTCAGATAATATTTCCTTAATGATTGAATCTCTCCAATTGGGTTCAAACTTCCTCCTATGATCGAGGAAGAGTGCTCGAATTTTTTTTAATAGTCTATTGTTAGATCTTTGACTTTGATTTTCTTGTTAAACATACGAGTGACTCATCTCTATTGACAAACCCAATCTGTTTCTAACAATTGACTTCTATCAAGACCTTGAGATACAGGATTTTCCCCTTTTAACCGGTAAGATTGCTTCCATATCATACACTAGAATGACTCTAGTGGAAAACTGTATTGAAGTGTAATATGTCCATAACACGAATGGTAACTTCTCTGGCTAATCCCGGTGTGATGTGTGATTGACACATTTTCACGATGATTGTCTTGAGATTTTTACTGGCTACTTCAACTATTCTATCGATTTTAAAAGTCCACACTGATACATTTTGTAATTTCTCATCTGACTATGTGAGTCTATTCTGGTTTGTATAGGTGGTGTTCTCATAGGATGGGTATATATTTCATGTTGAACAACACTCCAAATTTAACCGACATATCCTCATAGGACCATGTAAGCAAGTCTTTTGAATTTTCTAAATAAATTCATCATCTCTTTGTGCTCCTTTGGGGATAAGTTAGTTCCAATCTGAATTTCTTAGAGTTATTTTTGTTCCGAGGTTAATGACCTTTAGTTCCTCGAGCAAGACATTCATCTTCTCATTCAAAAGGTGTTTCCTTATTAGAGGAATTACTCCTTGAAGTCAATTATTAGTTAATTCGTTAATGTGCTCAAGGTATTCAAAATTTTTTTTTATTCAATTAAATTTAGATGGGGTGACTGACACCATTACAGACTCGATAAACTAACTTGACTAGAAAAAAAATAAGAAATAAAAAAACAAACTTGATTACTGAATTGATAGAAAAAACTGGACTCAAGACTCATAAACAACTAAAGACAATTACCCACAACGGGCTGGATTACATACTGAGAACTCGAGAAACTATTTTCAAACGGTTAGACTGAGTCTTCTTCTTCAGATTCTTTACATTCTTCAGACTTACTTCTTTTCTCTTGGCCAAGACTACATTTGGTAGTGAAAACCTCATTAGGGACCGTCATTCTGGTAAGAGGGGGGTTAGGAGGTTTATGATTGACTGATTGGATGAGAAGGATTGGGTCAAACGAGAGTTGAGTATTGGATACCATATTCAAAGTCTGAGGAGGTTGGTAAATGGGTAGAGGGTTGGTTGTAACATTTGGCTGCTCAGGGGCAGGGACAGTAACTTTTTTGGCATCAATGAGGTCTTGAACTGTATGACGAAGAATGACGCAACGATCAGTAAGATGATCGGAATTTTGGTGAAACTCATAAAATAGGTGGGGATTGTGAGAAGTGGGGAGTGGATTTGGTAAAGGTCGAGGTTGGAGAGGTGCAATGAACCCTTTACTTAATAGTTTTTTAAAGACAATGCTCAAAGGCATACTAAGATTGGTGAATTTCCTACGTGGTCGAGGTGTTAACTTGGTTACTAGGTAGGATAATAGATTGGACGGGTGTAGTAGACGTATTGGTTACATAGGCGTGATCAGTGTTAAACTTGGAATTGGTAAAAGGCTTTTTGAACTTGTTGTCAGACGGATTGGAAAGGATTCCGGAAGCGAAAACATCTTCCAATTGGCTACCAGCTTGCAATAGAGACTCAAATGTAGGAAGGTATTGGGAGACTAGATGTTGGGCATACCCTTGCGAGAGATTTTTTAAAATAATAGCCCCTTGTTCTTTCTCTGAAGGTCTATCCCACATTTGTGTAGCCTTGGCCCTCCAACGACCGATGAAGTCAGTAAATGTTTCCCCATTCTTCTGTTTAGTTAAATCCAAGTCCCTTCTTGAAGTTTCAATTTCGGTACTATATTTATATTGATGCCAGAAAGCTTTTGACATATTTTCCCATGTACCTACTATAGTTGGGTCTTGAGACATCAACCATCGTAAAACTGACCCGGATAGAGTTCGCTGAAATAGCAATGTCATTTGTTCATCGCTGAGCCCCATAGTGTGCATGTTAGTAATATACACCTTAAGATGCGTTTTTGCAAAACCTACCCCACTGAACTTGTCTATTTCAGGCATCACAAATTTCTCTGGCAGATGAATTCTAGGGATACAGTTCAGGGCTTCAATGCCTGCTGCAATTTCATCGACCCCCTTTATACTTTTCATAGCTGACTCCAGTTGAGACATTATGTTTGCTAACACTGGATTCTCATCAACATACTCTTCGTCTCCATCAAGTTAGCAGACTTCATGGGCACGTCTCGCTGTATTTTCTTCTACCCTTTTTCCTTTAGGATCATCAAGGGGGTTGCCCGTTGATTCTGAAATCTGTTCTAAGACTTCCACTTTACCTTTTATACTGTTGAAATCATTGGCAAAGGCTGCCAAAATCTTACAGATTTCTGTAAGCTCAGACTTTGAAGCCATTTTCGCTTGTTGACTTGGTACCAATGTTCGTTCTAACTGACTGGACTTACGACTCCAACTAGGAGGTGGATGCTTGAGTTTGGGTGCAATGATAACCCTTAAAACTCCATCAAAGGTGGATTACTAGTTACGGATCCTAGAGTAAACTTTTAATAAATAGAGGTTTCTCTTGATAGCATGGGTTAAGTTAACCCCTAGATTCAAAATCTCTAATTAATGAAATATTTCGATCAAGAAATACTACATGAATATGATTTACTGATCTTGTTAAGTATGAAATATTCAGTCCAGTGAATTAAACTGGCCGATGCAAGGTGATTGGCACTATGTACCCATTTGAGTTTGGGCCGGTTCGACCCAATGGATCTGAATATTCCACTTGCATCACTTCATCCAATATTTTTAAGCCAATTATTTCCACCAGTCCATATGTTGATTCATAAGATCCATTTACCAATGGGGTTAATTAGTTTAACTTGATATTGACCAGTATGTCTCATCAATTAAGTTTATTAGGTTGGACCGATATTACAGGTTTGATTGGAGCGTGTGGACCGATCCACCCACTTACCTTTTGGTTGGATTAAATAGAGCAACCCGAGAATACCCACGATAAGTTTGAGTCGTGGCCTATAGGGGAGGTTTCTAGACTCTAAGCTTACTATGTGCAATGCATTTTATCTGGCCACCCTTGCCCAAATACACCTATATACCTCTCGATACGTGGTGACTTGGTTTGATATACCGTATAGGTGATAATCATAAATCTCAACTCACTTCTCTGAAGCCAAAAACAGCCAGTTCGATCTCCAATTGAGAGGTGGCGCACGATGCTGAGCAAGGGCCCACTTAAATACCTCTCGTCTAGAATAGGCGTAGTCTATCCCCCTCGTACAATAGGGTACAGCGGGGCAAGATCTCGCTTAGGCACCAATTTTGACCAAGAAGTGCAATTGATGTACTTGGATTATTTTTACATACTTACGGGTACGAGTCAAGAGTTGTAGCTTTCATAAATGGTTTGGCATCCCACGAGGGGATCAACCACGTACTAGTACTACGTTGGCAATTGGGACATGTGATTGTGTGGTTCACAATAGGTCAAAGGCTCAGGTCGCTCCAGCCTGGGTGCATCAATATACCTCTCAGAATCACCTGATCAGACGGTACTGATGCCCCAGTTTGATATATCCTAAGGTACATGACTGGAGTTGTGGTTTCATGAATGGCGTCGCATCTCCGAAGAGACCGGGCCACGCACTAGTGCCACGTTGGCTATATGGGATGTGAAAGCTTGTGAAACGATAAATATGCTTGTGGTGTGTGCAAAACAGGGTGGGGTGTGCCCGGGGCCTTTTTCAAACAAATGGACTCATGGGTCCGATCAAAACCATCAAAATATAGATATTAGAAAATGTGATCATACAACATAAATATCCAAAGCATCAAGATCAAGATTAAGGCATGCACATCGAAATATATATTAATCAAGATCATGGCATATAGATAGGCAAGCAATCAAGGTAGTGTAAAAGAGAGCAAGATGATCAATCAATCAGGACCGCACTAAAAAGAATATCAATTATCAATCAGATATGAGTCCAATAACCACCAACATTTTTTTTTTATTTTATCGGGTGGACTTGTTGCTTTTTTTAGTAGAAAAATTTCGTTGTTTTAGTAGTTTGCTACTCAACCAATTTTGTGAGTAAGAACTTAGGTTATCTTAACCAACTAAGTAGGATTTGAAACCTTACTAAGAGTTATTGAGTTCACGTGGACCATCACATCAGCACATCAAAACTACAATCTTCTAGGTTTCACATACAAAGCTTGGGTTGAAAAATAAAATGAAATTCGAAAAATTTAACTTAGACCCAATATTTTGAAAAAGAAGACCATTGAACTTTAAAATTAAAATTCAAAATAAAAAATGTTTTTTGAAATTTTCCTTTAAAAAAACTCTTAATATTTCTTCTTCTACAAGCTTTTGATGTTGAATCATTTTTTTTTTTTGGTGCCACGTGGGGAGATCAATGACTCTTAGTAACATTTGAGATCTTACTAAATTAGTGAGGAAAGCAAACCCTTTGGGTTCCAAACATTGGTGGGTTAAGTTAAAAAGAAATTTTGTCCCAACCCAAAAAAAAAGTTGTTCAGCAACTAATTTGAATATACATATATTTTAAAGGATGTGGGTCCCTCACCATGATGTGTAACAAGCTTAACAAAGTCAAATTTTCATGATAAAAATTGCAATAAGGGGCTCCCAAGCGTATGAAAGAATTTTTTTATTTTTTTGGTTTTGGTTGGCATGGTTGCTGCCAGCACCCACAATCAATATTTTGTCCTTCTATAATGTTGCTGCCAGCACACCTAGCATACAACATTTTTTTTTCTTCTTTTATCTTGGTGCCAACACATCCAAATGCTGCCAGCAAACACAACTCTTTTTTTGCTTTTATAAACGTTGTTGCCAGACACACACTCACAAAAAAGATAATTCAACGCATCAGCAACACACAGCAAAAAATTTAACTCATCAGTAACACACAACTCATTCCCTTCCTTTTCTTTATGTATGCTGCTGCCAGCCACGTAACTCACTCAGATATTTGATTTGGGCTTTTGTGGGCTGTTGAAGAAAGGTTCATTATTTCGACTACTCGAGAGACTTTGAAAGAGAAGGAAAATAGGTGTGGCATCTTCGTCATTGGTACTGTCATGGCTGAACCACAATGTTAACATAAACCTTTAAGTTATCTCATCTACAGAATGAACATTGCAACAAGATGTAAGAGAACACCTTCTCTTTAAGCCTCTCTCTGATGGAGATGAAAGGAAGGATGAAATGAGCAGAGTTTGTAGCAATGAGATGTGAGAGAGTAGTGGAAAAAATGTTGGTCTATAACCCACTGTACTGCAACTCTTATGTATAAATTCGAGTTCCTTGCAGATATCAATCTCATTGATGAAAAACAGAGTAGAAATTAATACATAGAAGCAGATCGAAACCCTTAACCTAGGCGCCATTATCGGACCATCGCAATGGCTTTCTACCTCTCTCTCTCCAATAGAGATCTCCCATGATCTCTCCTGCCATAACGTATGGGTTGTGTTCTGGGGGGAACGTTTTCAAATCTGGTTTTAAAAGAGTGACCTTCAAAGAGATCTGTAGAAACATTCTTTGGGTTAAAGAAAGCCAAGAAGAGGGGTCTGAGGTCTTTGATTCAAATTAAGAAACCAAATCAAACTTTCACAAATTAGAAACATTTTTTTTCTTCGATTGAGATCCTATCCTTTCACTCCTAATCAAGGGTTTACCACAGATCAGAACCAGCAACTCTGAAATCTCTTTGACAGACAAAGGAAGTATCGATATTTAGTAAACTCATTTAAGATTGAATCGGTTTCGAAAGAAGCCGATGATCCTAAGCACTATATCTTTCCATCAGAATGAATCAGAAATTCTTTTTGAGTGTTAGGGATCTAAACCGATTAAATTGAGAGAAAACGATGGGATTGAGTAAAAAATGAATTAAGAAGATGAAGTTGTGAGAATAAAAATAAAAAAAAAATTTACTAATGACACACCTCCCATTCTAATGCATTGTTGCTGCTAACATTACGCCAAAACTTCTCTAATTTTTTCTTTAAAATACTATCACAGGACAGATCGCACACACCCTTTAAAAATAAAAAGATTTTTTTTTTAAATATAGTCAAGGGACAGATCAAACATACGCCTAAATTTTTTTTTTTTTAATTTTTAAGTACTGTCGAAGGACAGATCGCACACACCCTATAAAAATAAAAAAGGTTTTTTATATATGTTGTTAAAGGACCGGAAATAAAATAACAAAAATAAAAAATAAAAAGAAATAAATTTTTTTCTTAAAAAAAAAACACTCCCCATGCTTCAACAATCATTAATTCATCCTTAACTAACTTTTTGAAATCTTGCATCATTTGGTGTCACTCTAAGTGATTTTCAATTGAGACATAGAAAAATAACATGCCAAAGCAAAATACTCAAAGTCCAAACAAATGATCAATAGAGCCAAAAGAATGACAAGAAAAAAAAAAAAAAAAACAGATGAACAAGCCAGTAAAAAAAAAACAAACGAAAAAAAAAAAACATAATAATAAATAACTGAGTCGTCTTGGTAATGTTCTCATACTTGGAGTTTTTCAAGTCTGATCCTCAATAGTCCCTAGTGGAGTCGCCACTGAAAGCGCCCTCGATCCGCGGGGTGCGCGGATCCACTTTTGACCTTTGAGGTTTGGGAGTCGCCACCTAGTTATTACGGTCTAGGAACCTAACTTTGACTCTAAAAGGCAAATAAACTAATCTACGAAAGAAAAATACGGGTCCAGGGATCACGTTACGGGGTTGGAAGGTGTTAGGCATCAACCCCGCCCGACCAATGCCGGTCTCTACTTATCCCAAATAAGACTACATTGCTAACAACAAAACCTAGATAAGAAAAAATAACATAAATTTTACCTTCGATACGCAAAGATCTTATTCCCTCAGATCTGACAAAAACTACTCCTTGTACCATACTCCTTATTTTGTTTTGTCTCCGAATCTAATTTCTGATCTCCAAGGCAAGATATCTCTTTCTTGGATCTGGATTCTTCGAATTTGTTATTGATTTTAAGGTGTTTTTGAAGGGCTTCTAAGTTTTTTCCAAGCTAAAATTGAGGTATGGGTTTTAGGTAAGGAGTTGGGACTTCAAAATTGAGGTTTATGGGAGGTTAGGGAGGCTTTTTGACCTACTTCTCTTAGGGTTTATGATTTTATACGAAAATAGGGTGTGAGGACCCCTATTTATAGATATTTTTAAGGGTTGATTTAGATAGAATTAGTGTTTAATTAGAATTCTTTTAGGATTTTGACTTTTGGTCTTATTTGATTGACTTTTAATACCTTGACTTTAGTCTTACTTGATTGACTTTAAGATTTTGACTTTAGTCTTGCTTAATTGACTTTAATTTTGAATTTAGTCTTACTTGATTGACTTTTAATACCTTGACTTTAGTCTTGTTTGGTTGACTTTAATTTTTTGGAGAACCCCCATCTATTATATCTTTAATTCTTTGGACCCCCAAATAGAGGGGTCCTTAAAGAAATATCTTGCAAACCCTCAACAATTTTGCTTGATAGTCTGATTGATCGATTTTTTTAGTTCAAAATTTTAAATTAATTTTATTAATGTTTCACTTTAATTATTTAATATTTTATTTATTAATTTTGAAAATTTTAATTATAAAAATTGTGAAATTACCGTTTTGCCCTCGGAGAGGACTTTTTGTGTTTCAAGTCGATTTTCAATGTTCCAGGATGTTTTAAAAATGATTTTTCATAAGGGATTCAATGGGAATATTGGTTTTTATCATTTATAAATTTTTTGTGTGAAATGGTCATGAACTTTTGAAAGGTATTTTCGTAATTTTGTCAAATTCTGTTAAAATTGGCGAAATGATTTATTTGGTTTCGATTTGTTATTTTATGTGTTTGAAAGGGTTTTCCTAAGCGTAACGTAGGCTCTAAGGTTGTTTTGATGTTAGGTGTATTTTGATAATTTGATCATTTTTTAGTGATTTTTATCGTGAAGCTTCTTTTTGTCTGAAAATTGATGATTTCTAAGCTTCTAGGGTTATATTTTCCTAGCGTAACGTGCTTTCTACAGTTTTATCAGTTCGAGATACCTCATCCGGATTTCTGAAACATATCTGGAAACAAAATAAAACGTTGGAATAATCATCCATCATTGGGAACCGTTGCGATCAGGTTGACGATTTGATTAATCAGGCGAATGCAAAAATGGGGTGTCTACAGCTCCGTGCTGAGATAACTCTATTTTTAAAAATGTTTTCCCGACTCCGTGTCGATGCCAACTCCATGTTGATGCCGACTCCGTGACGATCTCAGCTCCGTGCTGAGATAATTTCACTTTTAAAATATTTTTTCCGACTCCGTGTCGATGTCAGCTCCGTGCTGATGAAATTACCTTTTCAAAATATTTTCCTGACTCCGTGTTGATGCCAGCTCCGTGTTGATGAAATTACTTTTCAAAATATTTTTTTCGACTCCGTGTCGATGCCAGCTCCGTGCCGATGCCAACTCCGTGTTGATATCGACTCTGTGTCGATGCCAGCTCCGCGCTGAGTTAATTTCGTTTTCAAAAATATTTTATTGACTCCGTGTCGATGCCAGCTCCGTGCTGATGTAATTCTTTTGTAAAATATTTTATCAACTCCGTGTTGATGTTGGCTTCGCGCCGAGAAATTATTTTTCCGTTAAAAACTCACAATAAACAACTTTACCAGGTCTAATAAAACATCATGCATCTTCATTTTTTGTAAACAAAATAGTAACGCTTGGTCTTCTGTACCCACAGGTGGCCAAGCGAAAGAAATACAAGCAACCAGAAGTACCTCCATATTTTCAGAGATCATCCACAGTCACCATGAGTTCTTCTGAACCAGCACAACCACTAGTAACCGAAACGTCAGGTATCGATCCACAAATCGCAGCATTATTGAAAATAATCGAGAGGCAAAAAAAGATAGTAAGTGTTGTGTTAGCCAACGCCAGCGTCATACAAGCTCCAACAATACAGCAACATGCATCTGGATCAAATCAGGATTTACCCGAGCAACCTCCCAAGGACCACAGACCATCATGCCGCCTGCAGTGCCAGAATACCACGGACCCCCGCTCTACATCCCACAGAATCGACCACCCCCTGTGGTCATTCCTGATGATGAATGTGAGTACAGGGCCACAGAAGCTAAAAACATGACAGATGAAAAATTAGCTCAGCAAATCGAGTCTCTACAGGAAAAGATGAGAAGGATGAAGGGCCTCAACACTATGAGTGGGACTTGATTCAAAGATCTCTACTTCTACCCCAATGCTCAACTACCGGCTAAGTTCAAGTGTCTGGAGTTTGAAAAATATAACGGAGTAGGGTGTCCTCTATCGCACCTAAAGTTATATTGTGGGTCCATGTGCCAATATGGCAAGGATGATAGGTTGTTAGTGCAGCTATTTCAAAGGAGTCTGACAGGGCCGGCACTCAAATGATTTTCTGGATTGGATCACTCACTCATAAAAAATTGACAGGACTTAGCTAAGATGTTCTGGCAAAATTACGGGTTTAATACAGATGTTGGTTTAGATCGGAACGATATGGCTAAAATGACAAGAAAACAATGGGAAACAATGAAAGAGTGCACAGAAATGGCGAAAGTCGGTCTCACAAGTAAAGCCCGCAATGACCGAGCAAGAGATGAACACCACGTTTATCTCGACACTAGGGCACGCCTTCTATACTCATCTGGTAGGGCACACCACAGGCACATTTTCAAATCTGGTACAGGTAGCAGACCGGGTCGAGGACGGGATCCGAACTGGTCTGATATTTGATTTTACAAGTTTAAGGGCAACAACAGGAATCTCTTATCAGAGAAAGCCAGTGCCTACGGGAAAGAAGAGGGAAGAAGCACAAGTTAACAACGTACAGCCAAACCAACCCCTATTTATCCCTTCACCAGCACCAAGACCACAAGCACCGTCGACCTCATGGGCCCCAGCACCGCCAACATGGAACCCTCCACCTCAGAATCCATTTCGAGCAAATCTTCCACCAGTCACATAGAAGGCACCATTATATGGGCAGAACCAGCAGGCACGGCCTAACAGAGTAAATAGAGTGTTTACCAGATTGCCCATGACACTATCAGAATTACTGCCAATCTTACTCAGGGGTGAATATCTGGTAAAACGTCCACCAAACCCCGAGGCTGCCAAAGGGCAAGGGTACAACCCTAACCTGTTCTGTGAATTTCACATGGGTGCACCAGGGCACTCTACAAACCAATGCTGGCAACTCAAACATCAAGTACAGAATCTGATCGATAAAAAAGCTCTCATCCTGGATGGACCTGCCAACCCGCCCCAACAACAGAAAATCAATCAAAACCCTCTACCTACTCACAATGGAGAGGGGAGTGGGCACAGAGCAAATGTCATCTGCGGAGAACTCGACTTCAATCCGTCGAATTTGATAGCACCTATTGGGGTAAAAATCAATGTCCACCTAACCCAGGAATCAAAGGTGTCCATGATTAACACAGTCAACCATTATACAACAAATTCATCGCAAAACTCGCAATTGCGTCTTAGAATGGCCAACCTCACCATCCACCCCATTCATCAAAATACTACTACCCGACCACCCTTAGTTATACCCTATGGATCACCAAACCATCAAAATCCAACCCGACCTCCTCTTGTTATACCCTACACACCACTGAATTCTCAAGGACCAACTCGACTCCCCCTTTATATACCATACACTTCATCCTCACGTCCACCGCTCATCATTCCATACACTCCGTCAACTCCTCACATAACTCCTTCTACCACCACTACATGCAAACCATCATCGCCACCCCTCATTTTCAATGTAAAACCCGATCCACCTCCCATGACCATACACTCACCCAAACCATTCCCCTATAGCTCCGACCAAGCGGTTCCCTAGAGTTACGAGACCACCATCAGCACAACCACAGGGGTTGAAACCATGAAGGAAGCAATGGTGGCTGATATCGATCGTATAACAAGGGCAGGGAAGTGCCAAAAATTGTCAGAAAATGGGGTGAACATCAGGGAAGAAACGAAAGAGACTGCAAAAGAGGTGACCAATGAAGAAAAAAGAAAAGCAAAGGGAAAGGGTAAACTATATAAGGATGACAAGACGAAAGAGAAGGCGAAAGTGACAGACAAGAAAGCTGCGGACTTCATTAAGCTCATTCAAAAAAGCGAGCATAATATTGTGGACCAGCTAAACAAACAGCCAGCTCAAATCAGTATTTTGGGCCTAATACAGAAATCAGAGGAACACCAAGAAGGATTACTGAGAGTTCTGGAAAAATCACATGTACCTGCAACTACCACACCGGCATAGTTGGAGCAAACGGTTGGCCAGATCATGGCCCCCAATCCTATTATTTTCACTGAAAGTGAATTCGTGCCAGAAGGGCGGGGGCACGTCGAGCCGTTAAACATCATGGTCATGTGCAAGGGCATGATGATTGCCAGAGTACTGATTGACAATGGCTCAGTGCTTAATGTCTGTCCGCTTGAAACCTTTCGGAAACTTAACTCTGACTGGTCGCATGTCAAGCCCAACAACAAGGTTGTTCGAAGCTTCGACAGTTCAAGAAGAGATTTTTTGGGAGAGGTAGACCTACCAATTACTATAGGTCCTTGCACCTTCGAAGTAACATTTGAAGTCATGGAGATACCAACGACATTCAACTTGTTACTGGGCAGACCTTGGATCCATATTGCTGGGACTATACCTTCCTCGTTGCACTAAAGAGTCAAATTTATCATGGGGCAGAGGATGATATCAGTATTGGCAAAGAATCTTATTCCAGTTGGGAGAGCTCCAGATGTTCCATTCATTACCATTGAGATGACGAAAAACAAAGCACTCTACCATTCATACCAATTCGTTGTCGTCAATCATATTGAGAAAGGGAAAGATAAGGTAAAGGCAGAATTATCATGGACAAATCTAATGATTGGCCGAGTTTTAAAAAGAGCAGGTTATCGACTCAAACAGGGTTTGGGGTCGGGGGGAAGAGGTAGAGCTACACCGATCGAAGCAAAAAAGCACAATCCTTATTTTGGTCTGGGGTTTAGGCCACGAAAAAGGATATTGCGAAAATGAATGACAAGAAAAAAGAGCTTTGACTAGCGAGAAGGCAAAACCGTGAACCGAATGTCTGAAATCTGGGCAGAGTTCTGCATATCAGCATCAGCTTTCCAAAATCACATACTAGACCCGACAGCTTATCGGAATCACTGCCAACAAAATCAACTAAAAGGTCAAAAGTGGTAAAGTTCAAACCCCTGCACCTTCAAGAAGACCCAGTTGTTGAGTCCCAACCATCCTTCGTAGAAGGCATTGATGTTTTATTCAATAGGGAATCCAACGAAAGTCAATCAGAGATCGCTCTAGAATCCACCAAAGTGGAAATCACTACCAGCCAAGAGAAGGAATCACATTTTCCCATGGGCATTGATTGGGCATCAGTCATCATCCCACCTAGCTTGGGAAGGACTATGCCCCAACCTGACAGTAACAATCTATCAGAGATCATGGTCATCTCCAAACCATCGACTAAATCACTCAACAAATCACTTGCTCATCTCATCCGCCCCCTCAGAGAAGGGGAAGTTCTAAAAAACTGGAAAGAATTCCCGTTAACCCTTGAGGCTGTTGAAGCCTTAAAAAAATGTCATTAGTCGAATCTAGTTTTCCCGAGGATCATAACGAGTCCTCGTCCTTGGGTAAAGACTGTTTTGAGGGCTCCATATCTTTATTAACGAATTTGCATGATTGTTCTTCTTATTTCAGGTATCCAGAAAATCACAAAAAAATAAATATTTCTCAAAAAATAAAAAAATCAAAAATTTCTCAAAAATCAAAAAAATCAAAAAGCTTTCAAAATTGCAAAAAAACAGATATTTTTCAAAAACTAAAAAAAGAATTTTCAATGGATCTGTCTCCGTCAAATGAGTACCTAGATAAAATAGAATTTGAAAGGGACGAGTATGATTTCGATCTTGAACTCGACTTCAACCTCATGGGGCTAGAAGAAGAGTCTGAGGACGAAATGAAGTACCCACCCAAAGAAATCAAAAACTTGGTAGAACATCACGTGAAAGGTGTTCAGCCAAACATTGAGGATGCAGATTCAATCAATCTTGATACCGAAGTGGACCCACGAATTGTCAAGATCGGAGCCTTGTTAACGTCGCAACAGAAAGAAGAAATGGTCGAATTCCTACGGAACTATCAAGACGTCTTCGCATGGTCGTACAGGGATATGTCAGGGTTAGACACAGATCTCGTTGTACATAAGCTATCGATTGCCTTTGGAAGCAAACCAGTCTAGTAGAAACTGAGAAGGCTAAAACCAGAATGGACCCTCAAGGTCAAAGACGAGATTATGAAACAGTTCGAAGCCGGATTTCTTACAGTCTCTACGTACCCTGAGTGGTTGGCTAACGTCGTCCCAGTACCCAAGAAAGACGGAAAAGTACACATGTGTGTTGACTACCGAAACTTGAACAAAGCCAGTCCTAAGGACAATTTTCCATTACCACACATCGGCACTCTAGTCGATAGTACAGCGGGGCACGGCATGTTCTCATTCATGGATGGCTTATCGGGCTATAATCAGATAAAAATGGTTGAAGAAGACCAAGAAAAGATAGCATTCATCACACTATGGGGTACTTTCCACTACAAAGTTATGCCATTTGGACTGAAAAATGCAGGGGTGACTTACCAACTGGCAATGACAGCATTATTCCACGATATGATCCATAAAGAAATGGAGGTCTACGTAGATGACATGATCGCTAAATCCGGCATTGAAGAAGACCATCTGGTGAATCTGAAGAAGTTGTTCGACAGACTGAGAAAGTACAGTTTGAGGCTAAATCTAGTAAAGTGCGTGTTTGGGGCAACATCAGGCAAGCTACTGGGGTTCATCGTCAGCAGAAGAGGCATTGAGATAGATCCTGCGAAAACTAAGTATATCCTCGAAATGAAGACACCTATTTCAGAAAAAGATGTTTGGGGCTTTCTGGGGAGAATACAGTATATCAGTCGATTTATAGTTCAACTGACGCCTACCTATGAGCCAGTCTTCAAGCTACTAAGGAAAGCTACGCCAAAGAAGTGGAACAGAGACTGTTAGGAAGTATTTGACAAGATCAAGTAATATCTGCTCAATCCACCAGTCTTACTCCAAATTTTCGTAGCTTGAGATAATTTGGTCGTTGACCAAAAAGAACCTCAAACGGAGACTTGTTTTGGAGAATGGGAGTTGGTTGTCGATTTATGAGATAGGTAGCGGTTTGGAATGCATGAGGCCAATAAGATAGAGGTAAGGAAGCATCATGAAGCAAAGTAAGACCCGTCTCTACAAGATGACGATGACGCCTTTCGGAAACACCATTTTGTTGGGGGGTATAGGGAGCGGTGGTGTAGTGGCTTATACCATGATCCGACAAAAAAACTTTTAAACGTTGAAATTCTCCACCATTGTCCGAGTACAAACTTTTGATATGGGACTTAAATCTTGTTTCAACAAGTATTTTAAATTGTGGAAAAATACTAGAAACAAGAGATTTTGTAGACATAGGGTAAAACCACATGTATTTGGTATAATGGTCCACAAAAATGAGATAATATCGTGCGCCATTAGACCCGGTAATGTGAGCGGGACCCCAAACATCAGTGTATATAATTTCAAGCGGAGAGTGACTTTGAAAACTTGTGGTGCCAAATGGTTGTTGATGTGCTTTATTTATTGAACAAGAAGTACATGAAGATGGTAACTTATTTGTGGTAAGAGGAAGGGAAAAAAGATTGACAAGATTTTGAACAACTTTAATCGAAGGATGTCCAAGACGCTTGTGCCATCCGTCGATTGAAGTCCGTTCATGCACATAAGCAACCATTTTGGGAGTGGAAGAAGCCACCATTGAGTTTGGGAACATGTAGACGCCATTCTCACACGCTCCTCTTAGTAGTATCGCCCCCGTGGATCGTTCCTTCACAAGAAAATAAAGTGGGTGAAATTCAAGAAAAACATTATTTTGTTTGGTAAAGTGATGAACGGAAATCAGATTCTTGTGAATATTTGGAACACATAATGTATCATGTAAATGAAAGGTTTTTTTAGGTGTGGGTAAGGCTAAAGAACCAATATGTGTAACTGCCAAACCTGTACCATCACCAAGAATGACTTCATCAGTGCCATCATACTCAGAGTGAATTGATAAATTTTGTATATCACCCGTGATATTGTGGGAAGCTGCAGAGTCAATTAACCATTTATGTTCTTGACCGTCAGATGTTTTTGCACAATTAACAGTCATTTCAGAAGGATGTAATTGGGGGCAGGCCTTGGCTGTGTGGCCCACTTGATCGCAATACTGGCATTTTGGCTGGTATCGTCTTTGGTTTGAATTGAAGCGGCTCGAATTATTGGTACGCCGTTGATCACGATATGGGCCATTTGAAAAACGATTCTGGCCTTGTTGACGCGAAGACCCTTGACCCTTGTTATTTCCTTTTGGTTGCTGAGTTGCAAAGAAGCCAGGACGATGACTTGTGAAATTCGCAGCAGCCACGAGCTGCTGGGTAGCAGCCTCCATCCTTCGCAAGTAACTCTCATGCCCAACAAGCAGATCATGGAGCTCTTCAAAGGCAAGAGATTTTTCTCTAGCCCGAATAGGTGCAGCAATCTCACGAAATTCGGGCCCTAACCCGTTGAGGACATAGAGGGTGATGTCGTCGTCGGAGATTGGGTGATCAATGAGGGCTATCTCATCAGCCAAGCCTTTAACCGCATGAAGATACTCTAAGATTGGGCGGTTTCCACGCTGAATCAAAGTCAGTTCTTCCTTGAGTTGCATTGCCCTTGTACGCGATTTACTTGCGTACATGGTTGATAATTTTTTCCAAGCTTCATAGGAGGTTTTGGCTGTGGCAATAAGAGGCGTGATTTTTGGGGAAGTAGAAGCAAGGATAGCACTAAGAATTAGCTTATCTTGTCTAACCCAGTGGTGTTTCTTGGCTATAGATGGTGGGGTTCCATCTGAGGAGGGGCAATGCGATTCGCCATTAACGTAATCCATTAGATCATAGCCAATTAGGAGAGCCTCAAATTGAGCTCGCCATTGGGGAAAAGATGAGGGTGTGAGTTTCTCATTGATCTGAGCTGTGATGTTAAAAACAACAAGAGGAATTTCTGAGGGAGAGGTAGGCTGATTTGCGGAAGACATGAGGATCAAATTCTCGTTGGAGATTAGCTCTGATACCATATAAGAAAGTAAATCTTTCTGGAGCTCCCAATGGAAATTTCAGCACACTTTGTATTGATACTTAGGATTTATTTTATACAGACCTTACAAATCTATTTAAGGAATTATACAGCTAAGAAAATAACTTACACATCAGTTACAGATTTTATTTACTAAAATACAACAATTGCATCAGTTACAAGGCATGATTCTCGTGGTTGTCGATTTATGAGATAGGTAGCGGTTTGGAATGCATGAGGCCAATAAGATAGAGGTAAGGAAGCATCATGAAGCAAAGTAAGACCCGTCTCTACAAGATGACGATGACGCCTTTCGGAAACACCATTTTGTTGGGGGGTATAGGGAGCGGTGGTGTAGTGGCTTATACCATGATCCGACAAAAAAACTTTTAAACGTTGAAATTCTCCACCATTGTCCGAGTACAAACTTTTGATATGGGACTTAAATCTTGTTTCAACAAGTATTTTAAATTGTGGAAAAATACTAGAAACAAGAGATTTTGTAGACATAGGGTAAAACCACATGTATTTGGTATAATGGTCCACAAAAATGAGATAATATCGTGCGCCATTAGACCCGGTAATGTGAGCGGGACCCCAAACATCAGTGTATATAATTTCAAGCGGAGAGTGACTTTGAAAACTTGTGGTGCCAAATGGTTGTTGATGTGCTTTATTTATTGAACAAGAAGTACATGAAGATGGTAACTTATTTGTGGTAAGAGGAAGGGAAAAAAGATTGACAAGATTTTGAACAACTTTAATCGAAGGATGTCCAAGACGCTTGTGCCATCCGTCGATTGAAGTCCGTTCATGCACATAAGCAACCATTTTGGGAGTGGAAGAAGCCACCATTGAGTTTGGGAACATGTAGACGCCATTCTCACACGCTCCTCTTAGTAGTATCGCCCCCGTGGATCGTTCCTTCACAAGAAAATAAAGTGGGTGAAATTCAAGAAAAACATTATTTTGTTTGGTAAAGTGATGAACGGAAATCAGATTCTTGTGAATATTTGGAACACATAATGTATCATGTAAATGAAAGGTTTTTTTAGGTGTGGGTAAGGCTAAAGAACCAATATGTGTAACTGCCAAACCTGTACCATCACCAAGAATGACTTCATCAGTGCCATCATACTCAGAGTGAATTGATAAATTTTGTATATCACCCGTGATATTGTGGGAAGCTGCAGAGTCAATTAACCATTTATGTTCTTGACCGTCAGATGTTTTTGCACAATTAACAGTCATTTCAGAAGGATGTAATTGGGGGCAGGCCTTGGCTGTGTGGCCCACTTGATCGCAATACTGGCATTTTGGCTGGTATCGTCTTTGGTTTGAATTGAAGCGGCTCGAATTATTGGTACGCCGTTGATCACGATATGGGCCATTTGAAAAACGATTCTGGCCTTGTTGACGCGAAGACCCTTGACCCTTGTTATTTCCTTTTGGTTGCTGAGTTGCAAAGAAGCCAGGACGATGACTTGTGAAATTCGCAGCAGCCACGAGCTGCTGGGTAGCAGCCTCCATCCTTCGCAAGTAACTCTCATGCCCAACAAGCAGATCATGGAGCTCTTCAAAGGCAAGAGATTTTTCTCTAGCCCGAATAGGTGCAGCAATCTCACGAAATTCGGGCCCTAACCCGTTGAGGACATAGAGGGTGATGTCGTCGTCGGAGATTGGGTGATCAATGAGGGCTATCTCATCAGCCAAGCCTTTAACCGCATGAAGATACTCTAAGATTGGGCGGTTTCCACGCTGAATCAAAGTCAGTTCTTCCTTGAGTTGCATTGCCCTTGTACGCGATTTACTTGCGTACATGGTTGATAATTTTTTCCAAGCTTCATAGGAGGTTTTGGCTGTGGCAATAAGAGGCGTGATTTTTGGGGAAGTAGAAGCAAGGATAGCACTAAGAATTAGCTTATCTTGTCTAACCCAGTGGTGTTTCTTGGCTATAGATGGTGGGGTTCCATCTGAGGAGGGGCAATGCGATTCGCCATTAACGTAATCCATTAGATCATAGCCAATTAGGAGAGCCTCAAATTGAGCTCGCCATTGGGGAAAAGATGAGGGTGTGAGTTTCTCATTGATCTGAGCTGTGATGTTAAAAACAACAAGAGGAATTTCTGAGGGAGAGGTAGGCTGATTTGCGGAAGACATGAGGATCAAATTCTCGTTGGAGATTAGCTCTGATACCATATAAGAAAGTAAATCTTTCTGGAGCTCCCAATGGAAATTTCAGCACACTTTGTATTGATACTTAGGATTTATTTTATACAGACCTTACAAATCTATTTAAGGAATTATACAGCTAAGAAAATAACTTACACATCAGTTACAGATTTTATTTACTAAAATACAACAATTGCATCAGTTACAAGGCATGATTCTCGGCTTGATTTTTGGGCATCTCAACGATTGCGTCATTATTTGCTCAGCTACTCGACTATGCTTATCGCCAGGATGGACCCCCTGAAGTACCTATTCGAAAAACCAGCGCTAACAGGCCGCACAGCAAAATGACAGTTATTGCTATCTGAGTTTGACAAATCTGTTACTCAAAAAGCCATCAAAGGACAAGCCATCACTGACCACCTCGTCGAGCACCCGTTGCCTGACTATGAGCCGTTAAAGATGAACTTCCCAGATGAAGCCATACTATTTATCGAGATTGAAAACGATGATGATGACGAAGAACCAGGCTGGAAAATGTACTTCGACGAAGCAGCCAATCAGAAAGGAAACAAAATAGGGATAGTCTTAATTAAATCAGATGGGTCCCATGTACCGATCGCAATCAGATTGAAGTTTCAATGCTCTAACAACGAGGCTGAATATGAAGCATGCATAACAGGGTTGAAAGCAGCGTTGGATCTCGAGGTAGATAAGATCGATGTTTTCGGAGATTCAAGCTTAGTAGTCTATTAGACAACTAGAGAATAGAAGACCCGGGAGCAGAGACTGGTCCCTTACCACGAGTATGTAGAGGAACTAAGCTCACGCTTTGACAGGATCTCATTCACATACATGCCAAGAGCTAAGAATCAGTTCGCAGACGCGCTAGCTACTCTTGCTTTCATGATTAGTATTTCAGAAGATCTGGTCATCAACCCAATTGAGAATGGAATTCAAGACGAACCGGTTTACTATCTTCCCGTTGAAGTAGAAGAATCTGAAGAAAAGCCATGGTACTCGGACATCAAGGCATACCTCGAAAATCGAACCCTCCCCTCAGATGCAACGCCAAATGGCCGAAGGACTATCCAGAAATTGGCAGGGCAATTCATCATCAGCAATGGCATTTTGTACAAGAAGTCGCACCACGAGGTCTTGCTCCGATCCGTGGCATAAATAGAAGCAAGACAACTAATTGAGACTGTACATAGTGGAGTCTGTGGACCTCACATGAATGGTCATATGCTAGCAAAGAAGATTATGCGGATGGGATATTACTGGACAACAATTGAGAGTGAGTGCTATCAGTATGTTCACAAATGCCATCTGTGCCAGATCTACGCCAAAAAGATCAATGCTCCGCCTTCAGAGCTACATAATATGACCACTCATTGGCCCTTATCAATCTGGGGAATGGACGTCATCAGACCAATCTCACCTAAAGCTGCAAATGGGCATCGCTTCATTCTAGTGGCTATCGATTACTTCACCAAGTGGGTAGAAGCAGCATCTTATGCCAATGTCACGAAAAGTAATGTTCTGAAGTTTGTCAAGAACAACATTGTCTGTAAATATGGGCTTTCCAGCGGATTAGTGACTGATAATGCCAAAAACTTCAAGAACAAAGATATGATCAAGATGTGCGAAGATTTCCAGATCACTCATCACAACTCTATACCCTACAGACCTAAGATGAATGGAGCAGTCGAGGCAGCCAACAAGAATATCAAGAAAATTATTGAGAAGATGACAGTTACATACAAAGATTGGCACGACATGTTGCCTTTTGCACTTCACGCTATAGAACCTCATTCAGGACTTCGATTGGGGCAACTCCGTATTCTTTGGTCTACGGAATGGAAGCAATCTTACCCGTAGAAGTTTAGATTCCCTCCCTCCGGATCTTAAAAGAAGCGAAGTTGGATGAAACTGAATGGATTCAAGCTCGGTTTGATCAACTGAATTTGATTGAAGAAAAGTGCCTTGCAGCCATTTGCCATGGACAGATCTATTAACGACTAATAGCTCGTGCTTACAATAAGAAAGTCAAGCCTAGAGATTTCTCACCAAGAGACCTTGTTCTGAAGAAAATTCTGCCAACCCAAGAAGATGCCAGAGGAAAGTTTCGACCGAACTATGAAAGACCATTCATCGTGCAGAAGATAATGACAGGAGCTCTGATCCTTACGGAGATGGACGGACAAGTCTTCCCGCAACCGATCAATGCTTACACTGTCAAGAAATACTATGCCTAAGAACTGATTCTGAGATGACGAAAGGCCTTCCTTGATATCCTAAACAAACTATCTACCCTAGTTAGCCCTTTTGAGACATCACATTCATTTCTTAACCTAAGATTGGGGCAAGTCAACAACTACAAAACGATACAAAAAATAAAAATAAAAACAAAAAAAAAGACAAAAGAAAAGAAAGTCAAAAAAAGCAAAAGCATCAAAATAATCTTGGCCCGCATGAGGATAAACTGTGAACGGCTAAAAATACAAAAAAAATCAAAAAAGTCAAAAACTCGAACACTTGATCTGAGCTCAACCCAAATCTCCAGCCTAAACAAGTTCGAGAGACGTTGGGAGGAGACATAGATCACCTTTTCGAAACAAAAATAGACAACCCCATGTCTAATCCACTCTAGATAAACCCAAGCCTTAACTTTTTTGAATCCTTCCACTTTCATAAGCCCAAGCCAACGTTTCGTCCTACTTAAAGTCATTTTTAATCAGGGAATGTTCTAGGGCAACATAATGCCAGTGACAGCACCAATGATCTTGCAACTTGGTCCAGACTTCAAAGTCTTATTAGTCGTTGGAAGACTCGAGAGGGGAATCCAGATCGGATATTCGAAAAAAAAAGAGTACTCGAAGTGTAGAGTAACCGATCTCGCGACTTAACTTGAGTTGCCGAACCACGAATAGTCGTCAGCAAACTCGAGAGGGGAATCTAGATCTATTACTCAAGAAAGAGTGCCACTACAAGAGTAGAGTCGCCAATCTCACAGCTCAACTTGAGTCACCAAGCCACAAAGACACAAAGACTCCGAGCAGAATTGTAATGAAAAATAAAAAAAATACAAGCATAGTCTGAAAGGGCATAGGGAAAACCTGAAAGGGCACTATGAGTAAAAGAATCAGACTATGGCAAGATCAAAGCCACCGGCACGATGAAAATCCCAAGAAGGACGTCGATGCGCAAAAATGTGAAAATCGGGTCTGGTGAAAATCGTAACTGGCACCAGGGGCAGTAAAGGTTAACAAAAAAAAAACTCCTGGCCCGCAAGAGTATAAACTGTGAACGGCAAAATCTTTCTCAAAACCCGTAGTCCAAGCGAATAATAATCCTCCAATACCAGGGCACAGGGGATGACTCTAAAGGAACCAAAAGAACAATTGACATTTATATCCCTTGTGTTTGGCAAAAACACCAAAATCGTCATAACCAAAGATTTTACAAACTCTGAATTTATCGTACTCATTTGATAAAGACATTTCACAAAATTACATTTCAAAATTACTATTTTGGCCAATGACGACAAATCTAGGACTCATTCAACAAAACTTCATGTTTTCAAGAACAATAGATATACCTGAGGCCAAGTAAGTACAAAACCTATTTTCTTTGCATTAATCTTCCAATATTTTGCATACATTCAGTTATGAAAATAAAATATAAAAACAAAAAAAGTGAATACAACGCAGTCAATCAAACATCATGGTGAGAAATGAAAAAGGAGTCAAGGCGTTCCTCTATAGCACGGAACTGGGCAGCCTGGCTCATCATCACTCTTTTAGCATCGGAAGCATCACAACTTACCAAATATGCCGCAAAGTCCTCAAAATGAGGACACTGGGCAAGTCGATCCCTCAACTCAGCAACTTCAGCTTGAAGTCTAGCCACTTCGCCACTATCACTAGATCCAGACTGGGCAAGGACAGATGTCAGTCGAGCAATCTCCTTCTGCATCTTCTTCTCGGATTTGAGCCAGATAGCTTGAATTCGACGATGATTAGTCTGAAACTCCTCTACTCGATCTCGATAATCAAAGAAAGATGAAGCACCAGGACGTGTTCGGGGAACTATCGACACTGATGGTCTCCCAGAGACGAGTTCTCGAATCCAATGAAAGTATGCCGGGAACAAATGTGCTGCAAAGATGGATCGACTCAGAACCTCAACTCGACCCCATTCTTTTACGAGTCGACTCAAAAGTGCAGTCGACAATGGACCAACCAACTCATTGAAATTCTCAGGGATGAGCACACCCTGATCATAACCAAATTGACGAAGAACTCGAAGTGGTACATAATGAGTTGCCTCGTGAAGACTAATCAAAACAAGGAAACGGACACCGTCAAATGCAATCACAGGAGACCCTCGAGGTTGGAAGGCACCAACTCACCTCACTTCTTCATCATCAAGGTTACCAATAAAAGAATACCATTCTTCTTTACCACCCGAGATGAAGGGAGCAACCCGCCTCGACATCATGAGTACGAGTCAGCATTAACGCAAAATGGGCGATTAACCACTTCAGTTGAAGTCAGATGATCCATAAACCAAAGCTACAATAACAGGAATATTCTAAACTTTGGAAACTAACAAATCCAAGTTTAAATTTAAAAACTAAGCTAAGTTCGGAATTTACCCATGGTTTTTAAACTTGTCCGAGATCGAGACGTATCGCCCGAGTTAACTCGGTATCAGAGCTGAACGAGACCAACTCACAAAGTGATTTTTTTGACCGAGTTTTACAACTCATGTACAAATTTTCGAGTTATCTCGTGAGACGTCTCAAACGTATCGGAAAACTCGTCCGAGATGACTCGGTATCGGAGCTGAACGAGACGAGACGCGATACCGAGTTTAAAAACCATGAATTTACCTGCAGGAGTGGGGCACATCCTCGAAAAATTCGATCACGACCAGAAGAACAAGCCGTGAGAGATTGGAACATCTCGCTCAAAAGCATCGGTGCCAACCGGCATCCCTCCCAGACTTGTTGAATCACGGGAATGAGAGAAAGATTTATGATGTCTCCACCACCTGGGAACAAGAGTTGACTTACCACCATCAGAGTAAGAGCATTAAAGTGAACCAACGGCTTTGAGTGATCCGTGAGGCGTTCAATCAAGAAGGATTTAGACATTGTTTTCAAAACCGATCCACCGTCTGGAATCTTCAAAAACTTGCGGCTTATCCCCAAGAAGTCAGAAGCCTCACTTCGGTATCCATCACGCTATGGCGGAATCACAACTAGGCCCAATATCCCAACCCCAACAACACTTCAAACTCCTCAATAATGGGAGTCATTTCGTGCTCCTGAAATCGAAAGAGATTGAGCTCGGGAACTCAACACCTTAACATAACCTCAATCAAGCTCCATTGCAATGGGACTTTAGGCAAAGAGAGTATGCACACCAACTTGTTCAAAGCCCATTGAACCTTCTCACAAAAATAAAAAAAAAATCAAAAATCAAAAAAATCAAAAAAAATCAAAAAATCAAAATAAAAAAAATACGAAAAAAGTCAAAAAGAATGTCAAAAACCCTATCGAGTTGCACTCAATTTCGATTTGTTAAAACATGACTGAGAAGTACCCGAATTTCAAAAATCACCAAATCTTCATCAAATCCGAGATCTCACACGAGCTCCGCGCCATCGAGATCAAGGAATCAATAAGGTAATTCTGTCAAACCCCGTGCTTGAGTAACCATTTCTTACGAAAGTCGTCAATTCAACCGATAATTTAAAGTCGTGTTTTGCAAAATTTCATCTGGCCCGTACAAATAGGGGTTTAGTATATTCTTTGCACGCAATTTCTGCAAAGAAGGGGTAAACACCCCAATTTGAAAGGGCCCTTACTCAAAAGGGTCCAAAAACAATAATTTTCTAATAAATTTGGCCAACGGGCCTCGATGGCTCGAATCCTCAAAATATGGCATTTTCGCCAAAATCAAAGCCTCTAACACCTTTAAATGGGTTAGTAGGTCCACCAAAAAGCTCGACATGCTCCACTCCATTCAAAATATCGACTTTCTAACAAAATAGGCCAACGGGCCTCAAAGGCCCAAAAAGTTAAAAGGTGGCAATTTGATCGAGCCAAGACCCCTAAGACCTCACAATGGTCTAAGGGACCTACCAAAGGGACCGGACTCATCCTACGATGCCCCAACCTTCACCGCTCCGCGCTTGCATACAAAAAATTGATAAATTCCCCAACGAACCTAAAAGGCCCAAGTTGCCAACATGTGGCATTTGTGATCAAATCAATGATTTGAAAAATCCCAAAAAATTAATAAATTAGAAAATGTGAGACTTAGGAAACCTACCTTTCATCTACCTTCTATCGCTCCATCTCCAAACCCGCAAACACCATAAGCCCATTCAAGGCCCACAAACCTTTACCTTTCCTAAAATAATTTCTCACCTTACCCTCAACCCAAAATCGATCCCATGTCACCTAAACCCTAAAATAAACCCACCATCAAAAATTCAATCCAAAACAAACTCCATCAAAGCCAAAATAGCTTACAACCCATCCTAAAACTCAAGCCCAATACATTAAAAGCCCACAAACCACTATCCATACCCCATTCAATATCCAACCCACAACCCTAACCCATTAACCACTACACACATCAATCAATCACCCTTTCAACATCAAAAGATGACACATATCATCATCCCCTTTCACTTCCCTCATCTAATCACCTACATCCATCATCATTCTCTAAAAAAATCAACCAAACACATCACCTTTCCTCCAAAATCACCTCAACCCTTACCCTACCCTAACCTAACCTATCTCCATTCTCTAACATCATCAACCACCCACACCTCAACCCATACCTTAATCCATCACCATTCTCTAACATCATCAACCACCCACATCACCACCCATATCTCTTACATATTAACCCATCACTTTCCCTTAAAACACTCCAACAAAATCACCTCAACCCATACTTCTCTCATCATCAACCAACTAACCCATACCCTTCTCTCTAATCAAACAACCCCCATCAACCAATCAACCAATCTCATCACCTCACCCTCTCATCATGATTGCCACATGGCATCATCCCCTTTCTCCTCCCAAAAATCAATCTACCAACCTCTTACATAACCCATTCTCCTAAATCTAAATACCTCACCTCTTCAACCAACCTAACATTCCTTCTCCAAACAACCCTCTTACACCCCCACTCCCCCAATCAATCATCACTCATCTTATCCTACCAAACACTCTACCCAAATGGATTTGGGTAGGATCCAAACCATTTGAATCAAAACCTCACCCATTTTCTCTCTTTATAAGACTACCCTCAATCTCACTCCAAATTTCATACCCCCATCTTTAAAAAAGAATGTCATTACCCATTCTCCTAACCTTTAACCCCATTATACCCTCAAACATCCTCCCAACACCTATAAATACCCCTCCCCTCCTTCCAAAAATGGTTACCAAGTTTTACTAAGAAAAAAATATTTTTTCTACTCATCTCTACTACTACTCTTTCATACCATCTTCTAAAAAAGTAATTTCTCTCATACTCCACTAAGGACCTAAGAAGCATAGAAGAAGAAGAAGAAAGAAAGAAGAGAAGAGAAGCTTCAAGGTGAGTGCAACAAATACCCCTCTCTCTCTCTCTACCCTCTCCTCTTCAGTCTTCTATCATCCCCCTCCTCTTTATTTTATTTTAAAAAGTTTAGGATGAATGGATCCCAAGGCTAAAGGTCTATAAGGGTCATTTCCATCAATGTTAAAAACAAACCCCTATCTAGGGTACAAATACATCCACGTGGCACTTTATTTTCCTCCTTATTTTATTATAAAATGACCGAGTTATTTGAGGTTACCGCCACTTGGTGGGGAGAAAAGGGTGCCTAACACCTTCCCCTTTTTCCAACCGAGCCGCTTACCTCGATCTCTAGGCTTGATTAGCCCCTTATCCATCGTGAGTCACTAAAATGTCAAAAATTACAATTTTTTAAAAAATGTACATCGGGTGACCATTCACACCCACTTACAACATGAATGGCGGCGACTCCAATCTTTAATAAATGTGACCGTCGTAATGACGAAAATCACGTATCTACAACAATTATGAAAGAGCAAGGTAGCCAATCAGAAAGTGAAATTATGTCTCGAGGAGATGAAGAGACCCTGCGCCTTTTCGAGATGGGGTAATTGTAGAGGAAAATAATTGCATGTTAAATCTAAGTTGTACACGTGTCCGAATCGACTAAGTGGTACTAGGTGCACAATAGTATATGGAGCACAGCCCTGCAAGCATGGCAAGTCAGAGCAGGGACCTTCCTAGTATGGCTGACAGGACAATATAGCAATAAGCCAAACTAGGCCTGCCAAGCAAGGTAGGGCAGGTCTAAGGAAAATCGTAAAACTGTTGCGTGCACGTCAATCCCGGAGATCACGGAGGAGATCTCTGGAGGTAAGTATAATCGATCCAGAAGATCTCGATTAGGTAAACAATTCCGCAGAGTTAGTGGAGATCCCATGATTGCAGCCTATAGAGGAGGAAACCCTAAGGACAGTCAGAGGGGATAAATAGCACAGTAAGCACTATTGAAAGGGATCCTTCTGGGGAGATTAGAGTCTAACCAGTACTAAGGACGATGGCCTTGACTTCTCTAACTTGAGCGTCGGAGTGATTTTGGTAGGTACCACGTCGTCGCGAGAAGGGAGGTGCTAGGAACAACTTCGGATCAGTACAGTTGGATTCATTGTAGCCATTCACTAGATTATAATCACACAAGTACCTATCGACTCTGGTTCGAAAGAATCGAATGAGAAAAAAATATTTCAAATCATTATAAATAAAAAATACCTTTAAAAAAATTAACAAATTAATGATTATTTTTAAAATAAAAAATTATCTTAGTTAAAAGTAAAAAAATTTTAGAAGAATAACTCATTTTAAGCTCCAATCGATAATTTATATGAAAAATTAAAAAAATTTATATAACATGCATTTATAATTAAATACAAATTAATTAAAAAAAATTTAAATAATAAATTATTTTAGTTAAAAATAATAAATTTTTAGAAAAATAACTCATTTTAAGCTCTAATCGATAATTTATATGAAAATTTGAAGAATTTTATATAACATGCATTTATCTTTAAATAAAAAAAATACCTTAAATCATATATAGTATGAAAATAAATGACAAAATAAATTGATTCTGGGTACCCGCGGGTACCCATTGGATAGAGCCTAACGATTCCAGTTCCGGTTCCTATGGGTTTGGTTCCAATTTAGACCTGGCTTTAATCGATTCGAATAAAAAGGGAACCAGAATTGGGGTTTTCAATTCCAGTCCCAGTTTAGTTTTGGTTGAATGGGTACCCATTTACACCCCTACAGGGACCCTCTATTTTATTATTGTTGGCTAATAAAGAGAACATATTAGGGAAGATTTTATGATTTCTTTCATGTGCATGAGGAAATGATCAAGTTCAAACACCTCTAAATTCCATCAATAAATAATTAATGTTGAAGGGTGAACCAAAAAATGTAAATTAAAAGTTTAGCAAGGTGAGTAATCAATTATGATTCTTTAGTTGAACTCTGTCTGGAGCAACAAACAGTAAACCTCGCAAAATATCGAAAAATAAAAACTCAAGTTCCCTGAGAAAACTATCTAAAAACCCACAGAAAACAAAGTCAGTTGACCTCTCTTCTGCCTTCGGTTTCCACTCCAGAGTTGGGTGTCTTGTATCCCTCATTACAATTCTCTTGATGGCCCCCCTACAACCTGTACATGATACTTGGGATCAGTGATGCATTAAAAAGAGAGGTTCTATTGCAGCACCAACTTTTGCAAACCGTACCCCAATTCATAAGTAAATCAGCAAAGAATTGCCACACATCATATGTTCAGATGATCACCTGGGGTGGTTGGGATTCACCCACCTTGGCTGAATCCATGACCAGACTTACCTGATTTGGATAGTATTGCTTGTAATTTCTATGGGATTGCTAAGTTGCTGATACCCATTTCATTCTCTCCATTTTGCAAAGAAATTCCACCAAGAGATTGTGGCATACTAGACTTTGGGGAATAAAATGTGGACCGTGACCCTCCATTTGATCCAGCTAAAGCCATTATTGCATCAGCCTGTCATGTTAATAAAGAAGAAAAAAACACAAATTACAGGCCATTTCACGCCAATATGTGTTACCAATATTATCCTCATCGAAAGCTTATCTGAAAATTTGGGGTGGACAAATATGTGTCACAAATTGACCTCAAATAACACACATTTTAATTATTTAATACAAAATCAAAATCACAAAGAAATTAGAAGAATATTTACTGAAGGCCCATAGTGCTAATTTTATGAAACTCTCTTTTGCATACTGTTCATAAACTCCAGTGTTTTCTTGCAAGTGACGAATCCAACTGACTACAGTTTGATTTTATTTTATTTTCCTTTTTCACTTTTTAATATTAAATAAAACTAAATACAGTATTAAAAATCTACCACCATAAGCAAACTTAAAGTGCAGCACTATATACTTTTGTTACAGAAATTCGTAATAAAAAAAACTACAAATGAATTGATTTTGCAGATATCTCATTAAAGTAATTGATTTTACAAACAACTAAGCAAACTGTTTTGTGTATGTTCACTAAAAGTTGGAAGTATTTGAACCGAAGGTTGTTTTTTTATAATATAACGTACATACTTTTTTTTCAGTCTCTATTTATTACTGATTATTACTTATTTCTCATGACACTTTTCATGGAATATAAGTTTTTGTACACATTTCATATGCAACATCCATTTGGGCTTGAATATATAGATAGATAGATAGATAGATATAGATATGTGGCTGGCATTCGGAGGCCCTAAAGAGAGCCAAACATTTTTTTCAACCTATAGGTAAGAAGTTTTGGAATGGGCTGATTTCTTGTGAGGGAGATTATATGATGAGAAGATCATCCTCACAAAATCAGCCAACTCCAAAACTGCTAACCCCTATTTTGAAAAATGTTTGGCTCTCTTTAGGGCCTTCGAGCGCTTCCATATATGTGTGTGTGTGTGTGTGTATAGGGTCAGAATCCCTTGACAAAATATGGGACAAAGATGCACACAAATCTTCCTGTTTGTCGGATCTTTACAAATCCAATGGTCAAGATCTATTTTAGAGCACGTGATTAATTCTCACTTAAAACTTTTAGAAATTGCAAATTCCTCCCCGTGTCATAAACAACCCCAAAACAATAAAACTACCAATAAAATCATCTCAATGCATTAAGGGGTCAAAATGGAAACAAAAATCAAAATGCCCCCATCTAAGCATTCATTGAACCACTTTTTCACAAGCATATTTTTATTTATAAAAAGGAATAAGATTTTAAAAAGGGCAAAATGGTCTTTATAAAAGGAATCTAACAGTTAGGTTGACGGCAATTTGATGGAAGGGTGGTAAGTGAATCCCTTAGATAACTATAAGGGAGTCAAAACATTAAGGGGTCAAAATAGAATTATTCCAAACTACAGGGGGTGAAAGTGTAATTTATCCTTCTTAGAAACTCATAACAAAGTTTAAATGGATTCAACTTTATATATTGCTTGGCCTCTTCTCTCTCTTTTCCAATAATACCCCTCTAACTTTGTCCTCTTTCCTCTTCCCACTTGTCCAATAATATCCCCTCAACTTTATTGCTTTTTCTCTTTTACCCCCCTTACCCCAAAGTGGATGCCCAGGCCAGTAGGCACAAGTAAACTCTAGGATATACATTTGGCAGAGATTGTCAAACATGGACATATGGTGAGGTCATCTGCCAAATGGGATTGACTGCTGATGGAATACAGCACATGATTATGGGTCGTACAAGACCGTGGTTGGACTAAAATGTGTTGCTAGACCATATTCGGAATGGACCTCCATTCTCCTCAACGGTATCAGCAGGATTTTTGTTCATGTCTTGTAATTTGACACATTAGAAAATTAACCTTGTTCTTTAAGCCAATTTTAATTCGTATAATAGCTTGCGACAAGTGTACACATGGTCTGCCCACAGAGAGCGAGCTGTCTCGGAGAATTCAAATCATTTTAAATTAGTCAAATTAGGGTAATACAAGACTACCATCTTTAAACAAAAAAAAATTTAGGGGGCCACAAACCATCCTGATTTATTATATATAATATAGGACACGTTCACAATGTTATGGAAACATATTGAAAAGGCCTTCATGATTCCCTCTAAATGAAATAATATAATCATAAGACCTTGGAACTAACTACTTGATAGGTTCCATCATGATTTGTTCTTGGGTTAAAAGATAGACTTGTGATATAACCAATTTATTAAATTTTGGTTTTAGTATATAAGAGAGTTAGCCTATGCCTACTGTTTTTTGGGGTTAAGGAGGTAAAAGAGAAAAGACAATAAAGTAGTAGGAGTATTATTGGAAAAGGGGGGTGAAGAGGAAAAACACTAAAGTTAAGAAGGGTATTATTGGAAAAGAGAGGAGAAGAGGAAAAACAATAAAGATGGAGGGGTATTATTAAAATGGGGAAGAAGAGAAAAGGCAACATAGAAAGTCGGAGGGGTATTCTTTGAAAGTGGAAGAAAAGAAAAGAAAAGGAAACAAAATTGAAAGTTGTCATCGAGATTCGTGGCAGGTTTAAATCCCAAGTTCCCAACCCCTCTTTGTGGGGAGAAAGGGAAGGGGTGGGTGTAAAGATTGAGGCTTGGTAAAAAAAAGTCAGTGTGTCCAACATTTGAGTATAACAACACTACTAAAAAATAAAGTGTCCTTTTTGATAGTCACAAGACAAGCAGCAAATCTCTCCAAGCCCGTACCCATGAACCATGTACACTAGCACAATCTTAGTAGGGCTCTAACCCTCCAAGTCAATCTCTCACGCCAGGTTATATACTTACAAAAGCAATGACATCACACGCTAACCAATCTCATTGGCTTCCTCACAGTTGATGTCCCTAAATAGTGGGGCCACTACATGAAAAAAGGGGCAAATGCAACGCGACTCTTTTAAAAACTATGTGAAAATGAATGTTTTGTATTGTTAATGAGTAATCTCTTTTGTATTGGTTCTCACTTGGCTGGTCATCTCAGCCGACCTCGCTTTCCTTAATGAATTTCTGCTTAGTAAAAAAAGCAAACTTGACTTATCATAGATCATAGACATAGTAGAAACTTTCTTCAAGCCTTGCCCTACACTGGCAAAAGTCCATCCTTTAAAGCCTACTTAAAAGATGGGTAGCTGCAGTGGGAAATAGGTAAAAGGCAAGGTAAGAAACAAAAGTAGGGTAGAAAGAAGCTCCATTGAATCTGTTAGCAACTAAAATCCCCAAGGGCTCATAGAGCAGGACTGTTTGAACATTTAGTTCCACAAGCATGGCTTAACTTATTGGAACATCCAATTAGAAAGTTGACGGGAATGAGACATTTTGATAGAGTACGAGAAAAATTCATGACACTTTGTTAAAAAGGAATATTATGCTAAGCTTTGTTAAATGCTAACTATTTTTGTAAGCTAAGAAATTTGTGTGTGTATACATATATACACACACTAGAGTTTGCCCGTGCCTACGGCATGAGCATCCTCTTAGACGTTAAAGGGGTAAAAGAGAAAAGATGGTAAAATTAGAGGGATATTATTGAAAAAAATTGGGGGGGAGGAGAGGAAAGACAATAAAGTTGAAAGATGTGAAGAGAAAAAGGTAATAAAGTGGGGTAGTGTGGACCCACTCCATTGTAGCTGGGGTGGGACCAATCGTAGTGGGGTAAAAGAGGAAAGATGGTAAGATTAGAGCAATATTATTGATAAAAGGAGGGATGGAAGGTGAGGAAAGACACTAAAGTTGAAGCAGGTGAACCGGAAAGGCAATAAAGTCGGGTAGTGTGGACCCACTCCACTGTAACTAGGGTGGGACCCACCATTGTGTTTTATTTTATATATAGGGTAGCGTTCGGCAAACAATGTTGGGGAGACAAAATTTGTCCTATATAGCTTACAAGTTTCGGATTTGGTTGATTTTTTGCGAGGATGATCTCTATGGTGAGGAGATCATCCTCACAAAAAATCAGCCCAATCTAAAACAGAAAAAAAATCGACGTACTCAATTCTAAACCACTTTTGATGGGGTTAGAAGTTTTAGATTGGGCTGATCTTTTTTTAGGATGACATCCTCACCATAGTGATCATCCTAAGAAAAAAAAAACAGCCCATTCCGCAATTTCTATACAACAAAGCCTTATCATAAAGAATCTTGTTCCTTTATCCATTCATATTCTTCTAATACCAAAACAAACAAGCATTTAACATTAGAAAATAAAAAATAAATAAATCGAAGTACGAAAAAGATGGTAAAGGAAATAAATGCCCGTCTTGTACACACTACCCTTAACCATATCACATCAACAATAGATTGTTGAGAATATAGAAGAGACTTTAGTCCTAAAACTACGATCTATTTAGAATTTGGTGACCAATAGAAAATGAAAACATTAGGTTAGGTGTGCAAAAATGAAATGGAATTGAGTAGAAAGAAGAAATAATGCTAGCAAAAACTAAGATGCACACTTAATATCATTGTGGAAAACTGCCTAGACTGTTAAATGAGATGGTTGAGATACCTAATACAGAAAAGGACGGTAGTAATATTACAACTAAATATGACAGTGCTCCAACACCCATTCATACACCTCATTTGCATCAGTTATTTTGCTCCAAATGTTGACGTAAAGTATCTAGTTTCCATGTGTGTATGTATCATTTTTGGTGTGTGTATGTATGAGGATATACTTGTAAATTATATAATCTTCACTTTACCTAAATACAAAGGCTAGTAGGGTCATTGCCCACTAAGCAAGTTTTCCTAAATAATCAACTTGGTGTCAGAGCTAGGGTTTCCCTTTGCTCATTCTCTACTAACGTCACCTCCTTGGACCATCAACGAAGCAAGATGGATTTTCATTAGATATGGTCATCGACATAAGCCAGCTAGATGCCCTGAGAAGGATATTAACAAAAAATGAGACAAAGGGTTACATTGCCATAGGCATCTAGAACTCCTAAATTGCCAACGGGGCTCTCATTTACCAAAAAAGAGAAGAAAAAGATACAGATTTTATAGTATAGCAAAACCACTTCATACCAAATCCAATTCTACCCAACAAAAACCTCAAAAATTCCCAAATTAAAAATGATCATAAGCCTTTTCAAGGTTGATTTTTCACATAATACCTGAATTTTCCTGATCTCACCCTAAAGTTGATGCACTCATTAGCAATCAGAACATGTCCAGGAATTAAAGCCCTTTGACAAATGTATCATGCTCCATCCCAATCAAAGTTCGGATAATCTCTATCAAGCTAGATGCCAACTACTTGAAATGATCTTATAGGTTGCACCAATCAAGCTAATTGGTCTAAGATCCAAAATGTAATACGACCTCAACTTCTTGGAATCAGCGTATGAAAGCACTTTTCGAATAGTAACATAGGAAAGTCTCTTCACGGAAGACTTTCACCACCAAAATAAAGTCATCTTTCAAAGTATCCCAATAATGTAAGAAAGCCATAGAAAATCCATTTAGACCTGTTGTTGTCTCTATCTAAGCCAAAAATAATCTCATAGGTTTCTTACTCCTCAAAAAGCCTTTTTTGCCACACATGTTGTTCCATCTCAATCAAATAAAAAATGAGATTATCCACGTAAGAATTAACATCGTGTTGTTTTAGATATAATTCCTTATAAAACTCCACCATCCCTCCTTTGATCATTTCCTCTTTTCAAGAGGAATACGGAATACCATGGACATTCAATTTGTTATATGATTGTTCCTTCTTTGGGCGTTGACCATTTGCTGCAAATTTTTTTTATTATTATCCCCCTCCTTCAGCCACTTCGCCCTAGACTTTTGTTTCTAATTACTTTCTTCCATGGCAAACAATTTTTTTGAAACTCTATTTTCACGTTAACTTACCTTTTCTTGTGACAACCGTTGACCCTCTTCTATGTTTTCTAATTTAACGATTTGTTTGGATTTGAGTTCGTTTTTCTTGTTTCATCTCAAATAAAGTGAAAGTTGGTGTGTTTTGGGTTGGTTTCTTCAGGTTTCACACATTTGAATGGGAGTGTAAAAGTTTGCATGGTGATAATTGTACTAAAGTTTTAAAATGAGTATTTTATAAAAATAAAAGATAAATAGGTTTTCCAATAACTATTTCAGATTCGGCATGTTTTATGGATTTAAATGTGGCACATTTTGTTTTCATCTAAACCATATTATTGGACTTTTCTACTTACTAATTTTTTTCCTAAAGCTCACCCCCCATAGTCGTATTGCAGTGCAGATTCGTAGCAGCTGATATCGAGTGATGTAGCGATTATTAGGTAAGTTATGACTTTACTATGTGGCAGAGTTCAATTACATAAAGGTCAATTGACAAGGTGGTATTTACTAGTAGTAGGTTTGTGAAAATTGTATAGTGTGCAGATGGAAATTTGATTGGACAGATTTATTTGTAGGTAAGTAATTAGTTTAGCTGTATGTATGAGTAGATAATAGACAGCCATTATCTGGATGATGGTACATATGTATGGATGAATGGTGTGAATGTATGATATTTTTTATATCAAGTGCTTTTATGCAAGTTTCTCTCATCAAATTAAATTTCCAATGCTCGAGTTACAGAGGAGGTGTTGATAAAAAATCAATATAATTTAGTAAGTTAGATTTTTTTTATTTATTTCTTTAGTTAGCTTCTACATCTGATGTGATTTAAGTAAATGAATGAATGAATTAAGTTAAAAAAAATAAGGCTTAGACCCATAGCTCAGTTGGTTTGACACATTGCAAAACAACTTTAGGTCGTGGGGTCAAGTACAGCTTACCCATCAAAAAAAAAATAATAATACTAAGGCAATTTCTGATCTGTCGGGTTCACACTTGGGATTCAGGAAATCAGATAACCAATGAAGTCATCCAACTCACCTCAAAACTTTGCTCGCCCTCTCCCAGTAGATAGACCAGAGTATCTCAAAAACACACAAAAAATGACCTCACCAACACGATTACTTCTAGTATCACTGGCAAGAAACACAAACCTGTATCCTTCAATCCCAGAAACAAACATCCGATACATGCTCTTGTTAAAAGATTCTAGCTGGGTTTCTTAAAGCATTACTATGTGCGGATTACAAGATCTAATTATTTCTTTCACCACCGTGTGGTTGGCATGATCACCCAAACCCCTGAAATTCCATAAGAAAAGCATCATTATGACACTACTTCTCGGATTTTCAATGCACAATGCAAAACCACAATGGAATTCTTATCTAATCAAAACTGAATATTATTACGTTGAGTTTCATCAAGATTATCGAGTAGAATGATCGAATAGATGCTCCTATAATAGGTAGATGAACATAAAAGAACAACAATGTATCTAAGAAATTCTTTGCAAGTCACCTCAAATTTAATCCTAAAATCCCAAGTGAGACTAGTCCAAATCACTTTTCTATACAAACTGCATAATGCAAGCAAATAAACTGAAGCATTTACGTTCACATAAATGTGGAAGGGACTCGGTCAAGTTGATACGAAATGACCTATTTTCCCGTTGGTCGATCATGCTCAGAAACTAATTTAATTTCTCACCCATTGTGCACCATATGAATATTGACATAAGAGAATGGAAAACAATATCATGTGCAACAGATACAACTATCCATCTTTGATAAACAACCGAAAAAAATCTGACCTTTTTTGGGTGGACATCATCGAAAACATGAGCTTGGCCAGCATAAAATATGGTCATCTGCTGAGTAGGAGACATTAATCCATGTTGACTGGTCATCACAGAACAGGCAGAATAAAGTTTATGAACAACTTTCCACAGTTCTATGCAAAAAAAATAAAAAAATAAAAAAAGGGAAAAAAAGGGGGGGTAAATAAACTGCAATGTAAGATCAACCTTGGTGGATTGGAAGATCCAGGGTCAGCAGTTTGAGGACCAGACTTTGGTCTGCAACCACTTAACAGCACTCCAGATGTGTTCCTCTCAGGCACTTTAATACCTGTTCTAGAGCCTTCATCCGAAGCATGTTGAGAAATAACTGAAGAGCAAGCATTTCCATCCGTATATCTGTTTGAAGAGACCATATCCACATAAGTTGCAAATTGACCAAGAAATGATGGATTCTGCACTGCGGGCCTAGTGTTCATTGGAGACTGCTCCCACTTGGATGCAATGGAATCAGGCCGCCTACCAACAGGAGGCTGTAACATGAGTGTAGTAGAGTTCATCGGCCTCGATGATTTCAAGCTAGAGAACAATTCCTCTTCATGAGACCTCTGTTGCTCTCCCCCCATACTACTTCGTAGTTTCTAGATTTCAATGTGTCAAGCAATATCAAAAACTAAGAAAGGGTCCACCACATTACTGTTAAAAATACTAAACAGCAAAGAAGACAAAAATCACAAAAACATAAGGATTTACATGATTCGGCAGTGTGCCTAGGTCCATGGATCAAAACAAGAATAAGAACAATCACTATTTTCTTTCAAGTTTTACAGTCCTAGAGATCTCTATTTAAAGAAACTGGGAATAGTGAAAAACCTATTATCTCAAAAAAATAGAAAACCCTAAAGAAAATATTACATAATTTATCTCTTCGTAACAAAAAAAAATTGGGCCGAGGGCACTGCCCCCCAATACCAGACATTTACACAACAATTAGGATACTTCAGCCTTACATGAAAGCTAGCATAAGAAGAATAACATGGAGAAAATATTTTTCATACCTTCCTTGAGGGCGAATCGAGGGACTCCAAAGTGCTCTCCTTTCTTCCTTGGAAACCATTACTTATCTTAGTCCCATAGAAGTCAGTCCTATGGCCATGTAATGGAACCCCCTCGATATGATTGCTCACATTCCTTTCTAATAAGATTAAAAAGAAAGGATACAACAAAACTTCGTTTCAACTAACTCAAATATTAACAAAGATGTTTCAAGTTTTCAATAAGAAAACCATTGTGTTAGTCTGTTCTAACAGTAAATAAGTATGTCTATCAATTGGTCATTTCAGTTGAAAACCAAAAAAATTATGTGAAATTGTTTAAATGCAAAGAACACTAAATGAATAAAAGAACAATTTGCATCAATTTTTTTAATTTTTCTTTTTTAGTTTGGAATCAAAACCAAAAAGGCCGAAGTAAGTCTCAAAAGGGCAAAGTGATGCCAAGTTCTACATACCCATACCAAAAAAAAAAGAGAAAGAAACAGGGGCTACTAAACCCACTAACGACCTCACTAGAACTACTCCATTAACAACAACCAACAAAACAAAAGAAGAAAAAATAGACCGGATTGAAAATAAAAATGCAAGAAACCGAAGAATTGATCAATTTTAACAGAACCCATAAAATCAAAACTACTCATAATGAAAAATAAGACAAAAAGCCCGACTTTTTTTTTTTTCCAAAAAGGAGAGAGAAGGCAAGTCACTGACCACCCAGATCAGAAGTGGCAGATACTGGACCATGGCCACCAGCAGAAGAAGCAGAAGCTTCGGAGAGTCTGTAATAGCCACGAAAAGCTAAGCTCTGCTTCGGCACTACTTCATCGACAGGACTCCTAACAAAAAATTCATGAAAAATGGGTTCTTTGATGCTGTTACTGCTGCTGTTGTTGTTGTTTTTGTTGTTGTTATTAGCCATCATCAATAACATCATCTCATCAGGAAATCATACTGTAAAATTCGTATCAAAGCTTCTCCCCAATCCCACAAAGAACACGTAAAGAAGCTCAAATTTTCCGAAACAATAAAGTAAGAGAGAGAGAGAGAGAGAGAGAGAGAGAGAGAGAGAATCTGAATCTTTTTAAAGAGATGATTGAGGACTGAGTAGCATTAAAAAGCAAAAGTTCTCTCTGTTTTGTTCTGTGGTCTTGTGCTGTGCTTTGCTACATGTGAGGTGTACTCGCATCATTTTTTGCGGAGACCGAGCATGGTTTTTAAACTCGTCTGAGACCGAGACGTCTCGCCCGAATTAATTCGATATCCGAGTTGAACGAGATCAACTCATAAAATATTTTAAGACGACCGTGTATCATGAGATAAGCGAGTCATCTCGGATAATATTTTCCAATATCTCAAGCAATACAAACGAGATAGTGTAGAAAATAATTAACTCACGAGTTAAACAGGTAAAATCTCATTCAAGTTAATCGAGACAAATGAATTAAGTCTCAACCCTCTATTTTTTCACTCTCAAATTGATTTTTTTTAATTATATATTTTTTTGGGTTCATTTTTTAATAAGAACCGTTTCTTAATTTTTACTGAATTATTCAGATTTTTTAAATGGTTAAAAATCATTGTCTCAATATCAAACGAGATTATTCGAATGAAACGAGATGTATCATCCGAGTCAACTCGATATCAAAGTTGAAAGAAAAGAGACGTGATATCGAATTTAAAAGCCATCAGACCGGAAAAATACGCAAAGGATTATTTTAGAGAGTTGATATTGCCACACCCACTTTTGCTAATGTTACAAAAATCCCTATGCAAGGGTGAGGTGAATGTGACAAAATTCCAAGTTGGATACACTTCATTTTAAATTTTCAAAACATGTATATTCATCATTTTTTATAACGGATCAACATTTTTAATAGGCAGATTTACCAAAACATGCACAACTTTTCAATTATTTACCTGTACGGTACACTGTAGCAATTAATTTCGAAAACGGTAAATTTATCGTTTTCGGAATTAATTTATTTTACCAAAACGGTAAAAACAGTAATCCATTATTTTTATATTCCAAAAATACCCTTTTGTTAATTTTGAGTGAAAATACCGTTTTGTCCTCGCCTCTTTCACAAAAATTTATGTAATTTCAGTTGTAATTGTTTCCTTCGAACAAGTGCAGCAAGAAATCGAAAACGAAGAGGTATGACCTCCCCCCCCCTCTCTCTCTCTCTCTTCATTGGATAGATTTAGAAAATGTTGCAAGTTTCTTCTCTCTCTCTCTCTCTCTCTCCGTTGTGAGAACGTGAGAAACTTGCAAGTTTCTCCGTCTTTGTCTCTCACTGTTGTGAAGATCATGAGAATAGTTTCGATCTATCTCTCACTGTTGTGGAGGTCTTGAGAATAGTTTCGATCTATCTCTTTCTGTTGTGGAGATCGTAAGAAATTTGAATCGAAATTATTTGTGTATGTGTTTTGGGATATTCGAACCCTAGACTGTAAATTCGATTAGGTACAATTAGGATTTGAATTTTTAGACTATTTATGATTGATGTAAATTTTATCATTAAATGACTAATTTTTTGGATTGATTTGGATTTGTTAGAGTTTCATGTTTAATGTTGACTTTCTAGAGTTGTATTAGATTTTTAATGTTTAAATAAATGCAATGATAATTTTTTCATTATTTAGTTTTATTAAAATTTTATAGAATTTTAAATTATAAGATGATATTTTTCTCATGAGTTAGAACTATAATTATTAGTGTCTTAGAACTTGATTATCGTGTTGCATTTAATGTGTTCGATGTATTGCTTCTTAAAGGTCCGATAGAATGTGTACCATTTTTTCCTAGTATTTTTATAGATTTTTCATTTTGTCACAAATAATCTCTCTCTTAGTATGAAAATACCATATGCAGGGAGAATCTAATAAATGGATAAAAGGAAGATTTCGTTAATATACTTTTATGATGGAGAGATTGTAGACCCATTTGACGGGTTTAAGTATAGTGGTAAATGCAAGAATAAGTATGTTGGACGTGATATTTCATTTAAAATATTTACCGACATGATGTATGAAGTCACTGTATGTAATCGAGATGAGATTATTTTGAAGTTAAAGTATTTGTATATAATTAGCCATCCATTGTTGAGATAGATATAGAAAACGATGCAGACGTTAAAGAGATATTGTTTGGAATACCGGAAGATTCCCAATCCATATACGTTTTCATCATGAAATCTCGACACCTTGTTGAAATGAAAAATGATACCAAGCGTATGAACTATGAATTGTATCCTAGTATTTCATTTTGAGTTCGATCCCAATTCAAATATTTGCCTAGGAAAATATAATGGTCATAATATATGTGAAGATGGTAGATTATTACAAATGAATTTTAGTTTTAAGCTAAGATATCTTTTTAGGGAGAGTAGTTCGTCTTCTAAAAAGGGGAGGATTTCCTTAGATTCCCATTTCTTACAATTCCTGTTGTAGATCAGGTTTGTTGATCTATGTTTGGATCACCATCCTGATATTTTTAGAGAGATTAGGTATCTTGTTCTTGATATTGTTAGCGATGGACATTGCTATTGGGTTTTTGTCGATATGATTTCCCTTTTGGATGTAAATTTGGCATTCATTGTTGTTGCAACACATTTGCTCTACTTTTCTTACCTCTGTCCATGTTGAAGTTAGGATATTTTTTGTTTTAATAAAAATCTGTACGTCAGGAATAAATAAACATTCACAATGAAATTGGATACTTCGTAGTATAACTTTGAAGCTTCAGTTATTGCTTCAATCTTTCAAAATTAACCCCACCAAACTTGTGAGTAGAGGGAAATACGACTGACTTAAGCTGAGCTTGAGCATAAAAGTTTTGAGGTCAATGCTTGAGTGTTGTATGGGTGTTGGCACAAATTCATAATCTATTTGGAAGCGAGTATTATCCAAGTCTTATGCTCAAACAGAAACAGTAGTAGTGGTTTCTTACTTGTAAACACGTGCAAACATCCTTAAAATGCTTAATTACAGTACATACCTCATGTTTTACACTCAAAGTGTCATATATTTAATCAATTTGCGGACAAATTGCTCAGTGGCAATAGTGTGGATTTATGCCCATCTCCTCACCATCGGTGGGGCCTATAAGAATGCACCTTTAAATACTCAACACAGTTACCGTAGTATTCGTGATGGTGTTGTGGATAATTCTCCATGGTAAGGCTTCCGGCCTTTATTTTTGTAACTGCTCTGTTTTTGTTCTCTACAGCTCTAGATTTTGTTAATTTATTATTGTTTTTTGCAGCACTTGCATTATTTAATATGTGATTCAGTTGTGTATCCATATATGATATGTTAAATTTGCAACTAAGATATGAGATCCAGTTGTGTATGGCCGTACATGATCTTTTTTATTATATAACATCCCATGGTATGGACGTGCGATTACACATTACTAGGGTGAATCCTACCCACCAAATTCGTGTAGTAGACCTATATGCATGTAAGATAGTAATTTTTTGATTTCTGAAATATGTATAAATCAGTTCTATGTTTCAGTAATTTATTAAGATACATGTATTTTGTCATACAAGTATATCACGCACAAAAAATGGTGACATAGGAAGACAATGAAAAACCTTTGAATGGTGTCTTCTAATGTACACCTAACATGTAAGGTCTATTCTACCTCAAATTTTCAGCATGTAACCAATAAAAGGTGTTGCTAAATTTTTCTTCAATGCATTTATTTATGAAATGTCGATTTTTCCATTTATACTAGCTTTACGACATTGACTAAAATAGTTATGATCTAATGTCAGAAGGAGCCTTCTGATATTGATTAAAATAATTCTGATCTAATGTCAGAAGGCTCCTTCTAATATTGATTAAAATAGTTCTGATCTAATGTCAAAATGAGCCTTTGGACATTGAGTAAAATAGTTCTGATCCAATGTTAGAAGGCTCCTTCTGACATTGACAAAAATAGTTCTGATCTAATGTTAGAAAGAGCCTTCTGACATTGACTAAAATAGTTCTGATCTAATGTCAAAAGGCTCCTTCTGACATTGACTAAAATAGTTCTGATCTATTAGATTTTTAATGTTTAAAGAAATGTAATGATATTTTTTTCATTATTTAGTTTTATTGAAATTTAGTAAAATTTTAGATTATAAGATGATATTTTTCTCTTAAGTTAGAACTACAATTGTTAGTGTCTTAGAGCTTGATTATCGTGTTGCATTTAATGTGTTTGATGTATTGCGTCTTAAAGGTTTGATAGAATATGTACCATTTTTTGCATATATTTTTATAGATTTCCCATTTGATCACAAATAATCTCACTCTTATTATGAAAATACCATATGTAGGGAGAATCTAATAAATGGATAAAAGGAAGATTTCGTTGATATGCTTTTATGATGGAGAGATCGTAGACTCATTTGACGGGTTTAAGTATAGTGGTAAATGCAAGAATAAGTATGTTGGACGTGATATTTCATTTAAAATATTTACCGACATGATGTATGAAGTCACCGCATGTAGTCGAGATGAGATAAATTTGAAGTTAAAATACTTGTATAGAATTAACCCTCCATTCGTCGAGATAGATATAGAAAAGGATGCAGACGTTAAAGAGATATTCTTTGGAGTATCGGAAGATTCTTAAACCATATACATTTTCATCACGAAATCTCGACGCCTTGTTGAAATAGAAAATGATACTAACCGTATGCATACACAGAATATGTTTGAAAATGGGTATGAGACATCATGAACTTGTATCTATTATAGAAAAAAATTTATTTGTTGTATTTTATTTGTGGTTGATACGAATGATTTACGATTTTACACATGCAGAAAGGAAAAAATGTTAGAGCCAATTGTGGTCCCTTCGAAGTTGTTGAAAATAGAAAGATGTGTAACTAGGTTCGTTATTTCTTTAATTTTATTTTAAATTAAGAACTTGTTGCAGTCTAAGTTATATCGATGCGATTCATCTCTAATTATTATTTCAATCCCATTTACAAAGGAATGTTGAAAATGATCCTATTTTAACAAATCCAACCAAGGGATGCAATGATACTGGACGAATTCTAAATTCATCACATATTAGGTTAGTATATGAAACTAGGCATACGCTAGGGCAATTCGAACCTTAAAAAATCATATATAAATTTTTCATGAATTTTTTATTCATATTTTTTTGTCTACAGTAAAGTTGGGAGTTCAATTTATCCACCCGTGTATCGAAATGTTCCAGATTCAGATCCCTCCAATCCAGACCTATGCATTGATATTTCAAGATGTTCAACCCCTATGTATGTCTACTCGTGTTACTTTCTTCAATTAATCCTCTAAGAAATATTTCTAAATTTGGCACATCTATGTTTAGGTACAATTTTCCTTCTACAATGAATTGTCTGTTTAATGGTGGGGATGTTGATATGGATGAGGGTGTTTGCTCTCGTAGAGAAAAAAGTAAATTCTTTGAGTCGCGTAATTCATCTGAAAAGAAAGTCTCGGAAAATAGTTCATGCAGTAGTTCTGACGCAAGAGAGGCGTTTTGTTGCAACATAGACATGAGATTAGATTCTGATAAAGGATCTGATGGTGTTGAATCTGAAAATATGTGGGAAAAAGCTTATGATGAAGGATACGATAGCCCATATTTTGAGAAGGAATTTATTGAGTTTTCTCTTGAAAATCGTTCTAGAGGAAGGATGGAATTAAAAGTTGGAAATATGTATGGTTCAAAAAATTTGTTTCAAGTAGCTTTGAAAGAGTGTGCGATGTTGTCAAACTTCCAAATTGAACTCATAAGGACTTGTCACATAGTGATCTCAGCCAAATGTGCTAACCAAAGTTGTCCTTGGCGCATTCATGCTACTAAACTCCGCGGGGTTCCAACTTTTGAAATAAAGAAGTTAATCTCTAATCATACGTGTGCATTACCAACACGTGGTCGTGACCATAGGCAAGCCAGTAGTCGTTGGATTGCAGTTCGAGTGAAGGCGATTTTGAAGGAACATCCCAATATGACACCTGGCCAAATTATCACGTATATTCAAAAACACTTTGGTGCTACAATTTCGTATCGTAAGGCGTGGAGGGCAAAAGAGTTTGCTATATCGGAATTGGTTGGTTCATGGGATGAGTCATATCGTATATTACCATCATATTGTGCAGAGTTAATGCGTGTTGATCCTGATGCTGTCACTGTACTTGTATGTAGAAAGGAAGATAGGTTTGCGAGATTTTTTTGGAGTTTTGGTACTTGTATTAAGAGTTATAAAAATAACATAAGAGGTATTATATCAATTGATGCAGCCCACCTAAAAGGTAAATACCATGGCCAACTCTTAGTTGCAACTGGCTTAGATGGTAATAACAAGGTCTTCCCAATAGCCTTTGCGGTCGTCGAGAGTGAAAATATGTAACACCCCAGATTTTCAACTCGTATCTCGAGGAAATTAAATGGTGAGATTTCGAGGAAAATGTCGGAGGAGAGATTTAGAGTAAAATACTCGAATATTGTTATGATTAATTTTGAGGAAAACCGACTTCGCCATTAGATTCAAAAGGATCGAAATATATACATTAGCCTATAAGCAAGTCCGAATTCGAATTCGGATAGAGAAGTTATAGAATCCTCGAATTTCGTATTAAGTGGGACCCAAAACAGTGGAATTTCGTTAGAGCGAGAATTGAAAAGATTTGATGATACCATTAGGTCCGTAGCAAAAAATTATTCGAAATGGTATATTCACTTGTCAATTTCCGAGTCCGAATGGTTAAGTTACGAACGAAGTTAGAAATGATGGGAAAATTACAAGTATGCCATCAGCTTTATTATAAAAGAAATCTTATTTCTTTTATTTCATTTCATTTCTCTTCTTTTCCAAGGAAACCAAACGGTAGCCACTTCTCAACCCAAGGGTTTCAACCCATTCCCTTCAAGTTATAGCCCGAACGAAGCCGAGTTGAACCTCGAAGAAGAAGACAAAGTTGTCGGCCACGTCGAGAGCTACAACTTCACCACCTTTGGTTGTTCATTCTTGTTCGTTTTCTCCATCCTCCATCAAAAATCAGCCGGGTAGCTCGAGTAAACCTCCACATCTTCCGTCCGAGGGCTTCATCGAGTTAGGAGCTAGGTCTATACTTCATTGTAGAAGCGAATGAGAACGTCATTGTCGGATAGCTTGCAAACCCTCGCTCGTTTCGCATCCAAGTCAGCCCAACCACGACTCTTGAGCCATCCAACCTTAAGTTGTAGTGCTAGCTTGTACCCGTGGCGTTCACAACCAAGTAAGGGACTTCCAATTCTTATTGGTAGCTTTAGATTTCTCAATGTGCATTTAGGGTTTTGAAACAAAACTTATTGTTTGCATTTAAATCGTAGAAATTGGTGTTTGATTTTAAATTCATGGTAGAAGTAGGTGTTTTGTTTATGTTTTATCGAATTTTGATAACAAAATCGTGGGTGGGTTGAATGATTCGAAGAATGGAAGAAGAATCCGAAACATGGATCGAAAACTCGAAGGTTCGAGTAAGGTTCAGGCTGTAGGTGGGAAGGGTGAAGCTTCTGCCACCGACGAAGTTAAACAGCGCGAGAAATTTTACACTGTCGGCAGGACCGTCGGTCCCACCGACACCTGCCGATGTGTATTATGTCGGTTCCACCGACAGAATTCTGGTTCTGCCACCGACAGCTACCGACAGACACAGTTTTGATCAGAACAGTGTTCTGACTCTTGGCTTGACTTCTTCACACCTTATACACTATTTCTCACCCTTTATTTCATTAAAAATATTTAAGTAAATGTCCTCTTTAATTTTTACTTTCCATTTACTTTAAGTTCTTTAATGAAATTAAGGTTTTACCCCCCATTTCGGAACAATGGGAATGGTTTTAAGATCCAAATCTCAAAGGATCAAAATCCGAATTTTGGTTTCAAGAACAAAACGTAATTTTCGACGTTTTCGGCAAGTTTTCAAAATGAAATAACTTTCGCGTTCCTTTGAATTAGATTACAAAAACTATATGGTGTCGAATCTCATGATCGAGACTCTCATTTCGAAAAACCCGTTTTTAATTTCGAGAACTTTGAAAAATTGAGTTTCCAACACTTAGCCACATTTTCACCAGCTTTTACCATTTTAACAGCTTTGGTCTCGTGCATTGCCGGGACCTTGTTTTTGAATAAACTTCGATGGTTTTCAATGGAAAGACCAAAAGAATGACTTTGAAAGATTGAAAATGAATGGTTGATTTGAAAGGATGAAAAATGAGAATGTTGAGAGAATGGAAAAATGGAATGAACGGTAAAATGTCAGAATCACACCCGAGGGGTGATGTCTGCGTTTTACATTGTATGTTGTGTGTATGTTGGTGAAAGGATATCCAGGTTATTAATGAAAGGGTTGCATGTTTATTTCCGATTATGTTAGCGCTTGCGCTGAGTACTGTTATTTATTTTAGGCCGATTGGCCACGGTTGCATGGTAGGAACTGGATATCCGTTCTCAACCCTGTTTTGTTAATTCCTCTTTTGTTTTAAATGAAAAATCATATATATACGTAGCTATTTTGTGAACTGTTAAAGGGTTTGTAAATGCCTGAAGGGATAGTGTGTCACATCATCCGGAGGGGTGCACTATCCTGGGATGTACGGTAGGGACCACCAAACTCATACGTGGTATGGGACGCGTATGAGAGTGGAGTCACAACTGGAATCCGGGTCCATTCCTTTCTTATCTTTACCAGTGAACGTGTATTGTAAAGGTGGTCGTATACGAGTGGAGTGTCATTTGGGAATCACATGCACGCCTGATAGGCATAGACGAAGATGATTAGTCAGTGATCACTAACAATCTAGTAGTAGTCGAACGTTCTGACACATCAAAAAGAGACCCATTGCTTACGGTCACGTCAAACGGCCAGCCTGAGCCGGATAAATGGTCACCAGTGTGGTAAGCGCAGCGATCGGCCACAAAATCAGGAACTAAAAGCCAGATTTATGTTGTAACATCATGTCCTGACTGGGAGCGATCCAGTCGTGAATCCCAACTCTTTAATTCCAATACTCCACCACTTGTATTATGTATCTGCTGTTATACTTCGAACTATAAACTGAAAAACATGTTTATCATTTTATATGTTGTCAACTGTATTTGCATAAAATGGAATTTGTATAATGAGTATGGATGATTGATGTTATGTGTAATTTTTAAACTGTTTAGTTGCTCATCCCTGGCTATATGTACCAGTTGATCGTATTTTATCTTGTAAAACCTTGCATGTATTAAAATGTTCAGTATGCTTTATTCGATCATACTTAGGAAGGGTTATTAGTAGGAATTGGCTGTGGACTTACTGAGTAGCCATTGTTACTCACCCTTTCCTTCCTATTTTTTTTAGTTTCAGCACTTGCAGCTGTCGAGGCAGGCGTAGAGGCAGTAATTGAGGAGTATCTGGTCGATCAGATCGACGATCAGATTTTATTGCCTGGTGAGCACTAGGGCTACATCCCTTAGTGTTGTCAGTTTCCGCCAGGATGTATGTAGTTTTTGGATTGAGAGTTTAGGCCTATGTTAGAGTGAGAGTGTTTTTGTAAGCCTGTATATGATTAAATCTTCCGCACTCTGATCTACTTACATGTTAGATGTAATTAGTCTTCCGCTGTTCATTTCCTGTATTTACAGCTTTATATACAGGTTTTGATATAAATTGGTTTACCAGGTTTGAGTTCCGTGAAACGCTAACATAAGTAGAGGAGACCATGCCGAAATTTTGAGGTGCCACCTAGTACCTTGAGGTTTGGAATTGGGATTCGTGTTAGCGTTTGGCGGGGCGTCACAAAATACCAATTCTTGATCATGATTTTTTCGAATCCTCGGAGATAAAGTTATTGGAATTGAAAGTCGGTTCGTATTGATATATGATCGTCACCCAGGCATTCTGGAGAGTGTCCCTCTTGTATTTCCCAACGTCATCCATGGGTTTTGTTTAAGACACCTATGTGATAACTTCGTATGTGAGTTCAAGGACAACGTTGCCAAACAGAAGATCTGGATGATGGGAAAGATATATAACATTCCAGCATTTGAACGTGAGATACTTAAGTTGCGCGACACTCAACCCAAATATTACAAATGGTTAAGTGCCATCGATTGGAAAAAATGGACTAGAGCTTACTTTCCCACCAAACGATATCGCATGATGACAACTAACATATCTGAATGTATGAACAAGGTTCTAAAGTTAGAAAGGGAACTTCCGATTACAGCTCTTGTTCATGCAACACATACTAAGTTGTCTAATTATTTCTTTGAGCGGTCTGAAGAATGCAAACTATTCAAAGATCAGTTGACTCCTTTTGCTTTACGTGAAATTAAGAGACTTGATATTCCATCAAATTATGTGGATGTTCATCAAACTGGAACACATATTTACGAGGTTGGTGTACTTAAAAATAGATATGTTGTCAATCTGGGAAAGCTGAGTTGCACATGTCGTCGTTATGACCAGCTTGGTCTCCCATGCCTTCATGCCATTTCTGCCATTAAGCATAGTAAAATGTCACTGTATCATTTCTCAGAGGATTGGTTCACAGTTGATCGATACCGAGAAACATACAAGGATTCCATCAATCCCACGGTTGATGAAAGTCAATGGATTGTTAGATGTGATGATGTGATCGTATCCCCTCCAAATGTTGTAATGTAGCCCAGTAGGCTAAAGAAAAATAGATTCAAAAGTTAGTCCGAGAAACATTTATATTATCGATGTGGAAATTGTGGACGTCATGGCCATAATCGTAGGAGATATGTGTACACTCCTACTTCATAATTGAGGTTGGTTTCTACTCGAAAAATAGTTATGAATATTTTTGTACAATCATATTACATTATGATATAGTGTAAAGAGGATCCTTCTGACATTGTATAAAAGACATTCTAATATAATGTCAAAAGGATCCTTCTAACATTGTATAGAAGACATTCTGATATAATGTTAAAAAGATCCTTTTGACATTATATCAGAATAATTGTGTGGCGTCCCGCCAAATGCTTACACAAATCCCTTTATCAAAACTCGAGGTCCTAGGTAGCACCTCGAAATTTCGGCATGGTCTCATTTGTTTATGTTAGCATTCCAAGGCGATTCAACCTGCACATAATAAACAACATACAATTCTGCATATATATATATATATACAAAATATAACAATAGTGGAAGCCTACATACATCTAATAACGTACGAAAGATTAGAGTGCGGAAGAATAAGTAGAATACAGGATTATACAATTATTCCTCACTCTAACAAAAGTCCTCCCGCTCAAAATCAAAATTTATAATACTTTTGAACAAATTGACTCCATTAGGGGCTATAACCCCAATACTCACCAAGTGACGAACTCTGGTTGTCTATCTGACCCACCAGATGATCCTCACTCTTGCTCTATACCTGCCTTGCTAAGCTCTGAATCTGAGACTAAAAAAATAGAGAAGGAAAGGGTGAGTAACAATGGTTACCCATTAAAGAAGAAAACAATTTCTATCAATAACCACTCCTAACATAAACGAATAAACATACTGAATCATTTTAAAATATGCAAAGTTTTAAAGAAGAAACTACAATTAACTAGTACATATAGCCAGAGATGAGTAACTAAACATTTTAAAACTCACATTACATCGATCATCATTACTCACTATAACATTTTCTTTTTATACAAATCTAATTAATCAAATGAAAACATTAAACATGGATTTCATTTTATATATTAAAATAAGACAACAGATACATAATACACAATGGTGGAGTATTGGAATTAGAGAGTGAGGATTCACGACTGGATCGCTCCCAGTCGAAACATGATGTTACAATTCTTCTCTGATTTTTAGTTCCTGATTTTGTGGCTAGTCGCAGTTTACCACGCTTGGTTGACCATTTATCCGGCTCAGGCTGGCCGTTTGATTTGACCTTAAGCAATGGGTCTCTTTTCAATGTGTCAAAACATTCGACTACTATAGATTGTTAGTGATCACTGACTAATCATCTTCGTCTATGCCTATCAGGCGTGCATGTGATTCCCAAATATACAAACCATTCGTATACGACCACCTTTACATTACAAGTTTACTGGTAAAGATAGAGAAGAATAACCCGGATTCCAGTTGTAACTCCACTCTCATACGCGTCCCATTCTACGTATGAGCTTGGTGGTCCCTATCGTACATCCCAGGATAGTACACCTCTCCGGATGATATGACGCACTATCCCTTCAGGCATTCACAGACTCTTTAACAGCTCACAAAATAGCTACATATATATATATATATATATTATTTTCATTTGAAAAAAAAAAAGAAATTAATAATACAAGGTTGAGAATGGATATCCAGTTTCCTACCATGCAAGTGTGGCCACCTGGCCTAAAATAAATAACATAGCGGAAAGATAAACAGCGCCTCGCGCTAATGAAAATTTAAATAAACATGCAACCAACAATATTATCCCTGGATATCTGTTCACCAACCTACACACAATACAACAACGTAAAATACAGACATCACCCCTCGAGTGTGACTCTGACATTTTACCGTTTCATACCCTTTTTCCCTTTTTTCGATTTTTACAGTTTTCAATCTCTTTAATAAAATATCAATTTTCTAATATTCATCAACTCAATATGAGTTTATTGAATATTAAATCACATTTTCACACTATAGAATTTATTTTTATCAATAATATTGAAAAAGAATCCAAATTTTATATCAAAACGGGGTTTGAGCAGTGCACAAGACCCAATTTATGATATAACCCGTTAAAATACCCTACCCATGTATAATTTATTAAAAATACAATTAAACATATCAAACATGTAATTTCTGGCGTGAATTTTTGAAATAACAAAAGAATTCTATATTTTAGAAATACATCCAAATTTTTTCAATAAAATCCTAAATGCAATTTTCACAATCTACGATTACTAATAGAAATTGAGAGTTCCTTACAATCTCTAGGCAAAAGGATCGAAGCGTGTACGCGGAAATAGAGGCGATTGGCACGAAAATCGAGATGGACCAAACTTCAAAGAGGCTGATTTTCGAAACCGACTGGGTGATTTCGAAGATCTCGATGTGGTCGTCGTTTCTCCCTTCTGCGGCGGAGGACAATTTGACCCCGAAACGGATGAAATTCGAGGTCGAAGTTATGAAATCTTCGTATAAAAATACGACTGATTTTTGACGATATGAGGTAAAAGAGAAGATGAAATGAATGGATCTTGGGTGGGTTTTATAGATGTCGAAGTTGCAGATCTTTTTCTCTTCTACGACAGTCATCGACGGCGAGCCATTTGCGAAGGATCTGAGGTAGAAGATCGGAGAAAAAATGAATTTTTCGTTTTTATTTGTCGTGGCTGTATTATGGACGAGTTGGGGAAGACGAAATTATAAAAATATTAAAATTTTATTTATATAAAATTTGGGACGAAATCGGTATTTCGCCTATAGTTTCGATCGATGATAACTTGACCGTCTGGACTCCAAAAATGATGAATGAATACAATATTTCACCTAAGTTTTCGTTCCGGATCTAATGGTTTAGTCAATTTTTACAAATTCTATCTCTAACAAAATTTTAAATTTTTGCCCTGAGGTGACCCTTAAAATTGATGTCGTTTTCATTTTTGAAGATAATTTGACTTTCTGGTCTCCAAAAATGACAAATAAATAGTCCATGTTCAATAATTTTTTGTTACGAAATCAATGGTATGATTAAATATTAATAATTCTTTCTCTAACAAAAAGTCACTATTTTAGCCTGGTCCGACCGGATAATCGAGGATTTTGTAACTTTTATATTCGGACTCGCATTTGAGCGTGCTTACAGGCTAAAATATGTTTTTTGATCATTTTGAATCCAATGGTGAGGTCAGATTCCATTAAAAATGATCAGAAACATCCTAAAATTTTATCCCTAAGTCCCACTTTCAAGATTTTCTCAAAATTTCACTATTTATTTTTCCTCGAGATACGAATCAGAAATTTAGGGTTTTACATTCTCCCCCCCTTAATAAAAATTTCGTCCTCGAAATTGAAATCATACCTTATCGAGCTTTGTCGCGATTCCACTAACACGACATGTATAATAATGAACACCTATTTTCGATTACCATCTATTCTTAGTCCCAAATCGATCTGATTTATAACTCGTAGACTTATGCCTCCCATAATCCGTCAACCCAATACATTCATTAATTAATCACTCTAATTCAAACTCATACTCCAACTAATCTATTATTTGTATAATCCTAAGATAATAATCAATTCACCTTGTATCACTACCCTACCAATGTCTATCAACAACAATCATTTCACATCTTCTCCATTCTTTATCTTTATTTCTTTCATCAATTACACCGTCTATTATGTTTTACCCTTACTTGCATGAATAGTACTCCTCAATGCATAGTTTTACCGTATAACCAAGGGCATTTTGTGACTCGCCTATGAAAAACCAATATTTAACCGGACCACGCGTGTGTTTTTTTTTCCTTCTCGTCTAAAAATTACTCGTATAAACAAATGAACCTTACCTTATAAGAAGGGTATGTCTTGATTGCAGACCTTCTCTCTTTAGGATGGATGTGGGCACAGGTAAGTGGTAGTCGCTGCTTCTACGGAGTCATAATCTTTACTTATAGCGTTTTTCGTTTTGAGGAGTGAAAATGAGTCACAATCGAAGTCTCGAAGTGAGCATTTGTCTGTAAAAGGCATTGATCATGTAACGAGAATGAGAATAATGAATTCCTCTACTAGAAGGTGATCGTGAAAGGAGAAGGCAAAAGAAGAGTTAAAGCCGACACTGAGGATAGAAAGATGAAAGGGAAATGATGATCTATCTTTTTAAAGGAGGAGAATCGATTCAAGAAGTCGTAAAGCAAGAGCTACTTCATCTAACAGTTCAGTCGTTAGGTCCCCCAAAGTTAAACCATCTTCAATCGAAAAGAAAGATACGCAACTCCCTGTGTTGATATTCGATGAAGTAGCTCTCGACATGAAGGATATACAAGAAACACCTGTTTATCTACTAGTGTAATATATGGAGTAATTGACAAGACTATTGATATAAAGACTAGCGTACCAATTGAACAGCACCTGATGGAACTACAACTAGAAATCAGTCGGAGTTAACTAGTTGAGACGGAATTGACAAAACATAATGACAATACACTTTACATGGCCTGCTTTCAATCGTTTTATCGCTCTCTATCTAAGCTAATAATTAACGTAGAGCTTGACATTTCTTATTTTTATCTACTAGTGTCACTATGGATTTCCTTTACGTTGCATACTGATACTATGCACTAACTAAGCTACTAAGCCTGAGTTATGAGTTCTCATCTCTTAGGAAGCAATAGTTCTTGTTCTATACTAGTAGCTGTTTAGTTGTTCTTTGTCTTCTCTGCACTTTACCCTATTAACTATTAGTTGTAGCTGTTGGAGTAAAATAATGTGTCCCACCTGCCTACACGCGTACATGTTAACGATCTTGTCTTCGTAGATCTCTGTGAAGCGGGCAGTTGGTGGACTGGGGTCTGTAGGCTCTGAACCTGCCTTGTTGGTTCCTTTGGCCCTATTGGCATCATTGGAGTCTCAATTATTCTATGACTCGGTGATGAAGTGTGGCGCCCCGCCAAATGCTAACACAAAATCCTATGTCAGATCTCGAGGTAATAGGTGGCACCTGGAAATTTTGACATGGTCTCCTCTGTTTATGTTAGCATTCCAAGGTGTTCAACCTGCACCTGATAAATGACATACAATCCTGCATATACATGCGTAATATAATAACTAACGGAAGCCTATATACATCTAATATCGTACGATAGATCAGAGTGCGGAAGAAGGAATTTATACACACGATTATACAGGAATTTCTCACTCTAACAAAATTCCTTACGCTCAAAATCAAAATTTATAATACTTTTGGACAAATCGACTCCATTAGGGGCTATAACCCCAATACTCACCAAGTGACGGACTTTGACTGTCTATCTGATCCACCAGATGATTCTTACTCATTTTCTACACTTGCCTCTCCAAGCTTCGGATCTGAAACTAAAAAAAAATAGAGAAAGAAAGGGTGAGTAACAATGGTTACCTAGTAAGGAAGAACACAATTTCTACCAATAACCTCTTCTAACATGAACGAATAAGTATACTAAATCATTTTCAAATTTGTAAAATTTTACAAAAGAACTACGATTAACTGGTACATATAGCCAGGGATGAGCAACTAAACATTTTAAAACTCACATTATATCGATCATCATTACTCACTATAATATTATCTTTTTATACAAATCTAATTGATCAAATGGAAACATTAAACATGCATTTCATTTTATATATCAAAATAAGACAACATATACATAATACAGAATGGTGGAGTATTGGAATTAAAGAGTTGGGATTCACGACTGAATCGTTCCCAGTCGGGACATGATGTTACAATTCTTTTCTAGTTTTTAGTTCCTGATTTTGTAGCTGGTCGCTGTTTACCACGCTTGGTTGACCATTTATCGGGCTCAGACTGGCCGTTTGACGTAACCATAAGCAATGAGTCTCTTTTCGATGTGTCAGAACGTTCGACTACTATAGATTGTTAGTGATCACTGACTAATCATCTTCGTCTATACCTATTAGGCGTGCATGTGATTCCCAAATATACAAACCATTCGTATACGACCACCTTTACATTACAAGTTCACTGGTAAAGATAGAGAGGAATAAACTCGGATTCTAGTTGTGACTCCATTCTCATACGCGTCCCATTCTATGTATAAGCTTGGTGGTCCCTACCGTACATCCCAGGATAGTACACCACTCCGGATGATATGACGCACTATCCCTTCAGGCATTCACAGACTCTTTAACAGCTCACAAAATAACTACATATACATATTATTTTCTTTTCTTTGAAAACGAATCAGAAATTTTCTTTGAAAACAAAAGAAAAATTAACAATACAAGGTTGATAATGGATATCCAGTTTCCTACCATGCAAGTGGGGCCACCCGGCCTAAAATAAATAGCATAATGGAAAAATAAACAGCGCCTCACGCTAACAGAAATTTAAATAAACATGCAACCATTAACGTTATTCCTGGATATCAGTTCACCAACCTACCCACAACACAACAACGTAAAATGCAGACATCACCCCTCGAGTGTGACTCTGACATTTTACCGTTTCATACCTTTTTTCCCTTTTTTCGATTTTTACAGTTTTCAATCTCTTCAATAAAATATCCATTTTCTGATATTCATCAACTCAATATGAGTTCATTGAATATTAAATCACATTTTCCAACTATAGAATTTATTTTTTTTATCAATAATATTGAAAAAGAATACAAATTTTATATCTAAACGGAGTCCGAGCAGTGCACAAGACCCAATTGATGAAAATAACCCGTTAAAATACCCTACCCACGTATAATTTGTTAAAAATTACAATTAAACATATCAAACATGCAATTTCTGGCGTGAATTTTTAAATAAAAAAAATTCTATATTTTGAAAATACATCAAAAAATTTTCGATAAAATCCTAAATGCAATTTTCACAATCTACGATTATTAATAGAAATTAAGAGTTCCTTACAATCTCTAGTCGAAATGATCGAAGCGTGTACGCGAAAATCGAGACGATCAACACGAAAATCAAGGTAACTCGTACTTTGAGACGGCTGATTTTTGAAACCGGCCTGGTGGTTTCGAAGATCTTGATGTCGTCGTCCTTTCTCCCTTCTGCGACGGAGGATGGTTTGACCCTGTAGACACCCCATTTTTGCATCCGCCTGATTAATCAACTCGTCAACCCGATCGCAATGATTCCCAATGATGGATGTGTATTCCATTGCTTTATTTTGTTATCCGATATGTTTCAGAAATCCGGATGAGGTATCTTGAATTGACAAAATCTTAGAAACCACGCTACGCTAGGAAAATACGACGACAGAAACATAGAAATCATCATCTTGCAGACTAAAAAGAAGTTTCACGATAAAAATCACTAAAAATTGATCAAATTACCAAAATACCCCTAACCTCAAAATAACCCTAGAGCCTACGTTACGCTTAGGAAAACTCTCTCGAACATATAAAATAACAAATCGGAATCAAATAAATCATTTCGTCAATTTTAACAGAATTCGACAAAATTATGAAAATGCCCCTCATAAAGTTCATGACCATTTCACACAAAAAATTTCATAAATGACACAAACTAATACTTCCATTGAATTCCTTACGAAAAATCGATTCTAAAACATCCTAGAACATTAAAAACTGACTTAAAACGTGAAAAGTCCTCTCCGGGGGTAAAACGGTAATTTCACAATTTTCATAATTAAAAAATTCGAAATTAATAAATAAAACATTAAATAATTAAAGTGAAACATTAATGAAATTTAAAATTTTGAACCGAAGAAATCGATCAATCGGGTTTTCAAGTAAAATTGTTGAGGGTTCGTGAGATATTTCTTTAAGGACCCTTCCATTTGGGGGTCCAAAGAATTAAATATATTTTATAGGGGGGTTCTCCAAAAATTTAAATTCAATCAAGCAAGACCAAGGTCAAGGTATTAAAGTCAATCAAGTGAGACTAAAGTCAAAATTAAAGTCAATTAAGCAAGACTGAAGCCAAGATATTAAAAGTCAATCAATTAAGACTAAAGTCAAAACATTAAAAGTCAATCAAAGAAGACCAAAAGTCATAATAGAGTTCTAATTAAATAATAACTCAATCTAATAGAGTTCTAACTTAAAAACAATTCTACCTAAAACAATTCTAATTAAAACACAATTCTACCTAAAACAAGTCTAACTAAAACACAACTCTAATTAAAAGAACTCTAATTAAACACTAACTCTATCCAAATCAACCCCTAAAAACATCTATAAATAGAGGTGCTCACACCCTATTTTCGGATCAAATCATAAACCTTAAGAGAAGTAGGTCTAGAAGCCCCCTAGCCTCCCAGAAACCCTATTTTTGAAGCCCCAACTCCTTACCTAACATCCCTCATTAGATTTTAGCATAAGAAACGCCTAAAAGCCTTCCAAAAACATGTCAAAATCCGCAACAAACTGGAAGAGTTCAGATCCAAAAATAAGGAGATACCTTACCTCGGAGATCCGAAATCAAATCCGGAGACAGAACGAAGTAAGGGAGTACGGTAAAAGGAGCTATTTTTGTCGGATCTGAGGGAACAAAATCCTTGCTATTGGAAAGGTATAAAATTTTTTATTTTTATTTTTATCTAGGTTTTTAGCAATGTGATTTATTTGGGAAGTTAGTAGAGACCAGCTTTGGCCGGGTGGGGTTGGTGCCTAACACCTTCCAACCCCGTAATGTGATCCCCGGACTCTTTTTCTCTTTCGTAGATTAGTTTGCCTTTTTAGAGTCAGTTTGATTCCTAGACCTTAACAACTAGGTGGCGACTCCTAAACCTCAAGGGTCAAAAACGGATCCGCGCACCCCGCGGATCGAGGGCTCTTTCAGACCCCGAAACGGATGAAATCCGAGGTCGAAGTTTGGAAATCTTCGTATATAAGTACGGCTGATTTTTGACGATATCGGGTGAAAAAGAAAGTGAAACGAAAAAAGATTGGGTGGGTTTTGTAGATGTCGAGGCTGCGGATGTTTCTCCCTTCTACGTCGGTCGTCAACAGAGAGCCGTTTGCGAGAGATCTGAGGTGGAAGATCGAAGAAAAATAAATTTTTTTTTTTAAAACCATTGGCTGGTTTGGACGAGTTGGAGAAGACGAAGAATTAAAAGAAAATTTAAAAATTTTATTTATATAAAATTTGAGACGAAATTGGTACTTCGCCTATTGTTTCGATCGACGATAACTTGATCATTCGGACTCCAAAACTGACAAATGAATACTCTATGTCACCTAATTTTTCATTCTGGATCTAATGGTACAGTCAATTTCTACAAATTATATTTCTAACAAAAATTTACATTTTTGACCTGAGGTGACCCTTGAACTTGATGTCATTTTTATTTTTGACGATAATTCGACTTTCTGATCTCCAAAAATGACAAATAAATAGTCTATGTTTAATAATTTTTCGTTATGAATCCAATGGTGTAATCGAATCTTAATAATTCTTGCTCTAGCAAAAAGTCACTATTTTAGCCTGGTCCGACTCGATAATCGAGGATTTTGCAACTTTTATATTCGGACTCACATTTGAGCGTGCTTATAGGCTAAAGTTTATTTTTCGATAATTTTAAATCTAATGGTGAGGTCAGATTTCATTAAAAATGATCAGAAACATCCTAAAGTTTTACCCCTAAGTCCCAATTTCAAGATTTTCTTAAAATTCCACTATTTATTTTTTCCTCGAGATACAAATTGAAAATTCGGAGTTTTACATTCTTCGCCCCCCCTAAATAAAAATTTTATCATCGAAATTGAAATCATACCTTATCGAGCTTTGTCGCGATTCCACTAACACGACATGTATAATAAACACTACCTATTTTTTATTACCATCTATTCTTAGTCCCAAGCCAATCTCATTTATAACTCGTAAACTTATATCTCCCATATTTCGTCAGCCCAATACATTCATCAATTAATCACTCTAATTCAAACTCATACTCCAACTAATCCATTATTTATATAACCATAAGATAACAATCAATTCACATTGTATCACTTCCCCACCAATGTTTATCAACCACAATCCTTTCACATCTTCTTTATTCTTCATCTTTACTTCTCTCATCAGTTACATCGTCTATTATGTTTTACTCATAATTATTATGAATATTACTCCCCAATGCATAGTCTTACTGCAACACACCACTATCCTTATATTCGCTTCAATATTAAATTTTCTACTTATTGTGGTATTTCCTCAAAATCTCTGTCATAACCTTTATAATTTCAAATCTTGCTCGAGGGGATAAATCCTACATCTATTTTCTCACAATTCCATTAAGTCACCATTAATGCAACATTGTCACAAGATTATTCTTTCTCACATTTTACATTGACCCATCTCCTAACTTATATTCCACTAAATCTCTTTTCTTTTACATACCACATGCTCTTTCAAAATTGTACGATACCTTTTTTTTTTCAAATTTTACCAGTTCCTCAACTCAACCATATATAGTATTAGTTATTACCCATACCTTCACTTACTATATAGTCACATTACTAGTCTTATAAATCACACTCACCTTTTCACACTTCACAACCATCCTTACACCTAAAACATACCTATCAATTATCAAAAAGCAGTCTAGTTGGTTCACGGTTAGCTTCCTTTTTTTTTTAAGCTTGCATATTTTTATTCTAGTTTCGAATTAGTTTCATTCCTTCACCCCCTTACTATTAGTTGAGTAGTTTCTACTCTGTCCACTTCTAGAAGCTTCGTAGTTCCAAATTATAATAAATATCAAATCACTAGAAAAAGGGTGAGGTTAAAGATGAGGATGGGATGATAGCATAGAAAATGGAAAGCGGTAGGAGTAAGGTTGGTTGTTTAGTTCACTCCAAATATTTTACTAGAATAATGAATAGTGGGAAGAACAGCTCTAGCAAGTATGCAAACTTTCAGCAGAATTATATGATCTAGAAGAATCAGTATTGAATAGAATTCCAATTTCTAACATTATAATTAGAAATCGTACTTTCCAAAACTTCGTCGGAGACAAGTACTTTTTCCTAGGTCATAACCCTTACTCGCGCCTTTGATAGAGGACATTCTCTCTTGATATGTCCCACCTAATCACATGTGTAACAATGTCAATGATTTTGTCTTCGTAGATCTCTGTGGAGTAGGCAGTTGGTAGACTGGGGTCTGTAGGCTCTGAACCTGCCTTGTTGATTCTTTTGGCCCTGTTGGCATCATTGGAGCTTCAACTGCTCTCTAACTCAGTGATGGGAAACTCTACAACTCAGTAGTGGAGGAGTTCTATATTATGGATACCCTGATTTCGGAGGAAATTGGCCTCGAATACATCGACCTCTTGCCCGGATCTGATCTGGGAAGAAAAAAAATCTAAGGTCAACTAATTTGTCCCCTGGAGGTCTGTAATTCTATATCCTCTCGTTCTATCATTTAAGCTCAATTTACCGTATCTCTATAATTGGTAATCTCAATCATCGACCTCCTAGCCCTTAGGTAGGATCATAGTCCTCTAAAGAATCTACGGGCCTTCTGCAGATTTGTCAAGATAAGCTCGGACGCACATCATGACAACCTAGTAAACATCATGTCATAGTCGGTAATCGATAGATTACCCTACACTAATCTCAAAAACTCCTAATGCTTGATTTCTCGAGCAGTATCGGATATAAATCTATCAACAAACATCCTTTCGAAGTCTACCCACCATCTCCAAATTTATTCCTTTCAAAATATTACTAATGACTAGCATTTTCGTCTAGCTGGATTGTAGTCACTGTCAGCCACTGATCTCTAGGGCACTATATGGCACTCAAAATCTTTCAGGTCTTCAAAACCCACTTATTGACCTCAATCAGATCGAAAAAATTCCTATATCTCTGTGGATGTAATCGTTAGAAATTCTACAACTACATCTTTGGATTTACCTGTCTTTTGGGTTGGGAAATTCTCTCAGTCTTCAAAGGCACGACCTGTGGAAGTGGTCCCTGAGGTGGAATTGTCCAACGCTCCCTTATTTCTTAGATTTAATAGTGCATCTTACAATTGTAGTAACTCTTGTACCATTTCTCGCTTCCAATCGCTAATCTTATATGTTCGGGTGGCACGAGTACATTATCAACTTTATTAAAATCTGGTGGCCTGATCATTTCCTGAATTGGTTTGTCTGGCATCTTTTTGAGCCACACATCCTTAATCGGTTGACGTCGACCCGAACATTGCTCTCCTTTATGTCCCAATTTGCCACTCATAACATACAACTTTTTCTTTCGACTGATTTTACAGTATCTGTTGTTGTTTCTTATAAAATTCTTCCATCCATTGAGTAGGTATGTTTATCATCTCATTCCTCATGTATGGTTATTTTTCCTAAGAATTTTTTAGTTTCGTAATTATTTGTTTCTTATTAGATACTAATTGCCTTCTTTTCATTTGATTTCGAGGTGGTGGTGGTTGTATTATTCATATTTCCTCTCTGAACTTGTCATAAGACTCAGCCACCTATCCTATGAATGACATTAATTGTGTTATCAGATCAGTGGTCTGATCTAGAATCTGTCTCATCACTATTGCGTTTCAGCCTCTGTCTCGTTCGCTCCTCTCACTTGTGTTTATCCGTAACAAGGCACTTATCAGAATAAGGCCAAAACCATTATTATGTAACTCTGAAATGCTACCGTAGCCTAGAACTTAGCAAAGGACTCCATTTCCATTACTAACAGAACAAACCTAAAATCCTATCTTAAGCTTACTAGGCTCTGTAGACATCTAGACACAGAAGAACTCGTAATTCCAATACGGAACTACTGATGAGCTCGGATACCGAATTCCTACTGACACTCTATGATTATCGCTCTAATATCTGTGGTATCAGTCAATTCTCCAAAACATAGCAGATCTGTAGCCCATACGGATCTAATACTATGCTCTGATACCATCTGTGGCGCCCCGTCAAACGTTAACACAAAACCCCATGTTAGATCTCAAGGTAATAGGTGGCACCTGGAAATTTTGACATGGTCTCCTTTGTTTATGTTAGCATTCCAAAGCGTTCAACCTGCACCTGATAAACGACATACAATCCTGCATATACATGCGGAATATAATAACTAGCGGAAGCCTATATACATCTAATATCGTACGATAGATCAGAGTGCAGAAGAAGAAATTTATACACACGATTATACAAGAATTTCTTACTCTAACAAAATTCCTAACGCTCAAAATCAAAATTTATAATACTTTTGGACAAATCGACTCCATTAGGGGTTATAACCTTAATACTCACCAAGTGACGGACTCTGACTGTCTATCTGACCCACCAAATGAAAATAACCCGTTAAAATACCCTACCACGTATAATTTGTTAAAAATTACAACTAAACATATCAAACATGCAATTTCTGGCGTGAATTTTTAAATAAAAAAAATTTCTATATTTTGAAAATATATCAAATTTTTTTCGATAAAATCCTAAATGCAATTTTCACATTCTACGATTACTAATAGAAATTAAGAGTTCCTTACAATCTCTAGGCGAAAGAATCGAAATGTGTACGCGGCAATCGAGGCGATCGACACGAAAATCGAGGTAACTCGTACTTTGAGACAGTTGATTTTTGAAACCGGCCTTGTGATTTCGAAGATCTCGATGTCGTCGTCATTTCTCCCTTCTGTGGCGGAGGACGGTTTGACCCCGAAACGGATGAAATCCAAGGTCGAAGTTTTGAAATCTTCGTATATATGTACAGTTGATTTTTGACGATATCGGGTGAAAAAGAAAGTGAAACGAAAAAAGGTTGGGTGGGTTTTGTAGATGTCGAGGCTGATGACGTTTCTCCCTTCTACGTCTACGTCGGTCATCGACGACGAGCCGTTTGCGAGTGATCTGAGGTGGAAGATCGAAGAAAAATAAAAAAAAATTTTAAAATCGTTGGCTGGTTTGGACGAGTTGGAGAAGATAAAGAATTAAAAGAAAATTTAAAAATTTTATTTATATAAAATTTGGGACGAAATCGGTATTTCGCCTATTGTTTCGATCGACGATAACTTGACCATTCGGACTCCAAAACTGACAAATGAATACTCTATTTTGCCTAATTTTTCATTTTGGATCTAATGGTACAGTTAATTTCTACAAATTATATTTATAACAAAAATTTACATTTTTAGCCTGAGGTGACTCCTAAACTTGATGTCATTTTCGTTTTTGACTATAATTAGACTTTCTAATCTCCAAAAATGACAAATAAATAGTCTATGTTCAATAATTTTTCGTTACGAATCCAATTGTGTAATCAAATCTTAATAATTCTTACTCTACCAAAAAGTCACTATTTTAGCCTAGTCCGACTCGGTAATCGAGGATTTTATAATTTTTATATTCGGAGTCGCATTTGAGCGTGCTTACAGGGTAAAGTATGTTTTTAGATCATTTTGAATCTAATGGTGAGGTCAGATTTTATTAAAAATGATAAGAAACATCCTAAAGTATTACCCCTAAGTCCCACTTTCAAGATTTTCTTAAAATTCCACTATTTATTTTTTTCTCGAGATACAAATTGAAAATTTGGGATTTTACAAGAATAAACCCTGTAACTCGATAGTGGAGTGGTAGTTCGGTACAGCGAATATGCGGGTCTAGAGGCACTAGATCTTGAATACACCGATTTCTTGGCTGGATCTGATCTGGAAGGAAAAGACGTCTGGGATTGACTAATATGTCCCCGGGATATCTGTAATTCCATCTCCCCTTTCTCTACCTTTTAAGCTCGACTCATCATATCTCTATAATTGGTAGTCTCAATCATCGACCTCCTGGCCCTTAGGTAGGGTTATAATCCTCTAAAGAGTCTACGACCTTCTACAAATCTGTCAGGATAAGCTCGAGCGCATATCGTGACAACCTAGTGAACATCATCTCAAAAATTCCTTGTGCTTGATTTCTCAAGCAGTCTTAGATATAAATCTATCAAAAAACATCTTTCTGAAGTTTACCCACTCAAACGATCCATTTTCCAATACATTCCTTTCAAAACGTTACTAATGACTAACATATCCATCCAACTAAAAAGTAGTCACCGTCACCCACTGATCTCTTGGGCACTACATGATACTCAAAATCTCTTAGGTCTTCAAAATCCACTCATTGACCTCAATCGGATCGAAAAAAACTTTCAAATCTCGGTGGACGTAATTGTTGGAAATTCTACTACCACATCTCTAGATTTACCTGTCCTTTGGGCTGGGGAATTCTCTCATTCTTCAAAAGCACGACCTATGGAAGTGGTCTTGGAGGTGAAATAGTATTTTCCTTTTGCGAAGAAGTCCAGCGCTCCCTTATTTCTTGGATTTAGTAGTGCGCCTTGCAATCATGGTAAGTCTTGTACCATCTCTCACTTCCGATCGCTAGTCTTGTCTGTTCGAGATGGCATGAATACGTTATCAAATTTATTTAAATCTAGTGGCCTTATTGTTCCTTCAATTGGTTTGTCTAGCATCTTTTTGAGGCACGCATCCTTAATCGATTGATATCAACTCGAACATTGTTCTCCTTTATATCCCAATTGACCACATTCGTAATATATTACAACTTTTTTTTTTCAACTGATTTAGTAGTATATGTTGTTTCTTATAAAATTATTCCATCCATTAAGTTGGTATATTTATAATCTCACTCCTTATGTATGGTTATTTTTCCTATGAATTTCCTAGTTTCATAATTATTTGTCTCTTATTTGATGTTAATTACCTTATTTCTATCTGGCTTCGAGGTGATGGTGGTTGTATTATTCATATTTCCTCTCTGACATTGACATGATACTCATCCATCTGTCCCATGAATAACATTAGTTATGCTATCGGGTCAGTAGTCTGATCCAGAATCTACTCGTCTCTATTGCATTTCGGCCTCTGCCTCATCCACTCATCTTACTTGGGTTTATTCGTAACAAGACACTTATTAGAATAAGGCCAAAATTGTTCATACGTAACTATGAATTGTTATCGTAGCTTATAACTTAGTAATGGACTCCATTTCCATTACTAAAAAATAAACTTAGAATCCTATCTTAGGCTTACAAGGCTCTATAAACTTCTAGATACGGAAGAACTCGTAATTCCAATAAGGAACTACTAATGAGCTCGAATATCCAATTCCTAATGACACTTTATTATTACCGATCTAATATTTGTGGTATCAGTCCACTCTCCAAAATATAGCAGATCAGTATCCCATACGGATCTAATACTATGCTCTGATACCATCTGTGGCACCCGACCAAATGCTAACACAAATCCCTATGTCAAAACTCGAGGTACTAGGTAGCACCTCGAAATTTCGGCATGATCTCTTTTGTTTATGTTAGCATTCCAAGGCGATTCAACCGGCACCTAATAAACAACATACAATCCTGCATATATATATATATATATGGGTCAGGTTCAAGGGCCGTCTGAGAAACCGTCTAAGAAAACTTTCGTTTTTCAAAATAAGGGTTAGAGGTTTTGGATTGAGCTGATTTTTTGCAAGGATGGTCACTATGATGAGAAGATCATCCTCACAAAAAATCAGCTCAATCAGAAACTTGTAAATCCATCAAAAGTGATTTACAAATTAGTGATAAAAAGTGGTAAAAAATCGACGGTCCACATTCTAAATCACTTTTAACGGGGTTAGAAGTTTCAGATTGAGCTGATTTTTTTTTTGGATGATCTTCCCATCATAGAGATCATCCTCACAAAAAATCAGCTCAATCCAAAATTTCTAACCCATATTTTAAAATTTTATTTACCGTCGAAAGTTTTCTTAGACGGTTTCTCAGACGGCCCTTGAACCTGACCCTATATATATATATAAAATATAACAATAGCGGAAGCATACATACATCTAATAACGTACGAAAGATTAGAGTGCGGAAGAATAAACAGAATATATGATTATACAATTATTCCTCACTCTAACAAAAGTCCTACCGCTCAAAATCAAAATTTATAATACTTTTGAACAAATCGACTCCATTAGGGGCTATAACCCCAATACTCACCAAGTGACGAACTCTGGTTGTCTATCTGATCCACCAGATGATCCTCACTCGTGCTCTATACCTGCCTTGCCAAGCTCTGAATCTGAGACTAAAAAAATAGAGAAGAAAAGGGTAAGTAATAATGGTTACCCAGTAAGGAAGAAAACAATTTCTGTTAATAACCTCTTCTAATATGAACGAATAAACATACTGAATCATTTTAAAATATGCAAAGTTTTAAAGAAGAAACTACGATGAACTGGTACATATAGCCAGGGATGAGCAACTAAACATTTTAAAACTCTTATTACATCGATCATCATTACTCACTAAAACATTTTCTTTTTATACAAATCTAATTGATCAAATGGAAACATTAAACATGCATTTCATTTTATATATCAAAATAAGACAACAGATACATAATACACAATGGTGGAGTATTGAAATTAGAGAGTTGGGATTCACGACTGGATCGCTCCCAGTCGGGACATGATGTTACAATTCTTCTCTGATTTTTAGTTCCTAATTTTGTGGCTGGTTGCTGTTTACCACGCTTGGTTGACCATTTATCCGGCTCAGGCTGGCCATTTGACGTGACCGTAAGCAATGGGTCTCTTTCGATGTGCAGAACGTTCGACTACTATAGATTGTTAGTGATCACTGACTAATCATCTTTGTCTATGCCTATTAGGCGTGCATGTGATTCCCAAATAAACAAACCATTCGTATACGACCACCTTTACATTACAAGTTCACTGGTAAAGATAGAAACGAATAACCCGGATTTCAGTTGTAACTCCACTCTCATACGCGTCCCATACCACGTATGAGCTTGGTGGTCCTTACCGTACATCTCAGGATAGTACACCACTCCGGATGATATGACGCACTATCCCTTCAGGCATTCAATGACTCTTTAACAGCTCACAAAATAGCTATATATATATATATATATAGATATATATATATATATATATATATATATATATAGATATTACTTTCATTTGAAAACAAAAGAGAAATTAACAATACAAGGTTGCGAATGAATATCCAGTTTCCTACCATGCAAGTGTGGCCACCCGGCCTAAAATAAATAACATAGCGGAAAGGTAAACAGCGCCTCGCGCTAACAGAAATTTAAATAAACATACAACCAACAATATTATCCCTAGATATCTGTTCACCAACCTACACACAACACAACAACGTAAAATGCAGACATTACCCCTCGGGTGTGATTCTGACATTTTACCGTTTCATACCCTTTTTCCCATTTTTCGATTTTTATAGTTTTCAATTTCTTCAATAAAATATTCATTTTTTGATATTCATCAACTCAATATGAGTTCATTGAATATTAAATCACATTTTCCAACTATAGAATTTATTTTTATCAATAATATTGAAAAAGAATACAAATTTTATATCAAAACGGGGTCCGAGCAGTGCACAAGACCCAATTTATGGAAATAACCTATTAAAATACCCTACCACGTATAATTTGTTAAAAATTACAATTAAACATATCAAACATGCAATTTTTGGCGTGAATTTTTGAAATAACAAACGAATTCTATATTTTGGAAATACATTCAAAATTTTTTCAATAAAATCCTAAATGCAATTTTCACAATCTACGATTACTAATAGAAATTGAGAGTTCCTTACAATCTCTAGGCGAAAGGATCGAAGCGTGTGCACGAAAATCGAGACGATTGGCACGAAAATTGAGATGGATCAAACTTTAAAGCTGTTAATTTTTGAAAACGACCAAGTGGTTTCGAAGATCTCGATGTGGTCGTCCTTTTTCCCTTTTGTCGCGGAGGACGGTTTGACCCCGAAACGGATGAAATTCGATGTCGAAGTTACGAAATCTCCATATAAAAATACGGCTGATTTTTTACTATATGGGGTGAAAGAGAAGATGAAATGAATGGATCTTGGGTAGGTTTTATAGATGTCGAAGTTGCGGATCTTTTTCCCTTCTGCGGTGGTCGTCGTCGGCGAGCCGTTTGGGAAGGATCTGAGGTAGAAGATCGGAGAAAAAAATGAATTTTCCGTTTTTATTTGTCGTGGCTATATGGACGAGTTGGGGAACACGAAGTTATAAAAAATATTAAAATTTTATTTATATAAAACTTGGGACGAAATCGGTATTTTGCCTATTATTTCGATCGATGATAATTTGACTGTCCGGATTCCAAAAATGACGAATGAATACTCTATTTCGCCTAATTTTTCGTTCTGGATCTAATGGTGTATTCAATTTTTAGAAATTATATCTTTAACAAAAATTTACATTTATGACCTAAGGTGACCCCTAAAATTAATGTCGTTTTCATTTTTGACGATAATTCGACTTTCTGGTCTTCAAAAATGATAAATAAATAGTCCATGTTCAATAATTTTTTGTTACGAACCCAATGGTATGATTAAATATTAATAATTCTTTCTCTAACAAAAAGTCACTATTTTAGCTTGGTCCGACCTGATAATCGAGGATTTTACAACTTTTATATTCGGACTCTCATTTGAGCGTGCTTACATGCTAAAGTATGTTTTTCAATCATTTTAAATCCAATGGTGAGGTCAGGTTCTATTAAAAATGATCAGAAACATCCTAAAGTTTTACCCCTAAGTCCCACTTTCAAGATTTTCTCAAAATTTCACTATTTATTTTTTCTCGAGATACAAATCAGAAATTCAGGATTTTACAATTTGTATTCAAGTGTCCATAGGATGAAATGTAGAAACAGATATTTTTGAGAAATAAAGATCTTTTTATTTTACTTGAGGTGTCCATATGAATTATTATGATAAAATTAGTTGTTTTTTATGAATTCAATGTCAACAAGATCTTTCTAACATTTTATTTATTCATTATATTCAATTGTCCATAGGTTAAAATATTTAAGAATTTATAAATGGCTGAACATCTATTTCTTTTCGGTCAATGAATATGTTTAAATAAATTATATGTTTTTTGGTCAATGAACATGTCTAAATAATCACTTAGGTATATGATTTTGATTTATTTTGTAAAATTATAAAGATGTTTAAACAATCAATTGGATTATGATGGTCCATCATTTGTTATAGTATGAAGAATCATTTGTATGCGTTTTGCAAACATGAGCTTATTACTATGTTTATGTATATTTTGATGGCTTAAATTTTTAACATTATTGTGCAGGTATATTTGGATGGCTAAATACTATGTCGTGTTTATTGGACGTAAGCCTGTAATATACTCTACGTGGGAAAAGTGTCATAGGTATGTCGATTATTATCCCGGAGCATGTTATAAGTCATTTAAGACCTTAGAAGATGCTTAAAAATACTTTCTTAATGATCAAGTTCGTGGTGCTTGTCTGAATGAAAAGAAAAATGACAAATTTGAGGTTTGTGGGATGTCTTGTGTTTTTGTTGGTATTAATATAATTTTATTAGCAGTTATGTTGTTAGGTTTTTATGTAATGTGATGTTATTAGAAACAAACCTTTAAAATTGTCATTGAGCAATAACAACTCCCTTTTGTTTAAAATGGTTGTAAATGATATAAGTAGATGTTTTACCCTCCTAAAAAGTTAAATAATATTCAATGAGATGCCTCTATAGAAGGTAATTTATAGAATTTTTTTTAAATGATGATACGACCACCTTCTGTTTTACACAATTTTTGAGTTACTAGAATAAATCTTTATCTCTATAAACCATATTACATTATCTAAAGAGTGATTTGTGTTCCTCTCTCCATTTTTTCATTGCTATGACATTGTCACGTACCTTTCATAATGAAATTAACATGATTTTAAATTTGAGTTATAGGTTTGCATTGTCACTATCACTTTATTAACAAGAAAAAATAATACGTAATTACAACAGTTGAAGTGGGTTATATTAATAAATTTCATCTCCCATTTCAATAGTTGGGTCATGTTAGTGAAAAAATAATTGATAAGTACTCAACAATTTTTATTAAAACAAAAACATTCTGATTCCATTCTTTAACACATAAATAACAAAAACATCCACATTTATATCACGCTCATACATCTTCCTACAAACATACTAGGGACTACTATCTTGATTAATGTCGTTTTCCATATAATATGGAGAGTAAATATTGTTACTCTCTAATACCTCATCTATGAAATCAAAGTTCACATTTGGATGTTCCGCATAATCAGATCCTAGAATTTGTTGTCTACTTTTTCGGATAAACATCCATCTATTTTCATTATACATCCTATTAACGTCACTTTTGTATTTGTCTGGGTTGTCCCTGCTCATATACTCTCCTATCCTTTTCGGAATAAATATACACAGACTTCTCATCATACGCCTTAGTTTCTTACCATCATCGAGTAAATCTTGTCAGAACGTATTTTTCCTAGCCTTCTCATTTTTATCAATTGATTTGATAAGTTTCGTGTACATCTGAGGCTCGTAATAATCAAGTTTGAGCTCATCAGCCTCATTGATTGCATATTTGCCATGTTAGAACTCATATTCCATTATAAAAATAACTTCGAAGGTGTTTGTATTTTTTGGGTAAAATCACCTTCCTATTTATAGAATCTTAGGCTCATTTATTATAAAGCCTTATTTTATTCAATACATGAATAATATAAAAAATAAGATATAATGACTTCACTTGACATCCGTGCCACATTAAATATTTTGTCTAGTTTTGCAAAATTATTTTTACAAAAGATCTGTGTAAATCTAAGTGATTGAATGACTTGACTTGATATCTGTGACACATTGATTCTTTTGTAAAATTTTGAGAAATTAAATTTTTGAAAGATGTGTAAATCTAAGTGAGTGAATTACTTTACTTGACATCAGTGACATATTAATTATTTTATAAATTCTCAGGAAAAAAGTATTTCCAAAGATCTGTGTAAATCTGAGTGAATGACTTGAGTTGACATCTATGACACATTGGTTTAGGCAATTGAAATTTGTGAATTTTGTGATAAAATTGGAATATGTAGCTTCAAGCATGAAAAAAGGCAATGTCACAAGTATCCTGCTAAAAATACATTTAAAAAAAAGTTATTTTTTTATATCAAAATGATTTATATAAACATCTCAGGTACAATAGAAAGATGATCATTTCTCATATAAGATCCCTTCGTACATTTCGAGAAATTTTTTAGTCTCTTTGGGATATTTTATCCTTGATCATTGATTCTTGCAAAACATTGATTCTTGCAAATTTGTATCCAGTCGACCCGTCATCTGTATCTACATTTTTTAGAAAATGTATGGAAATTTCTTGGCAAGAAGAATCGATTGTCATTGTCATGTTAATCGTGGTTTATTTATATACTAAATTGAGAAGAATTTTGATAGAGATGTTGAAATGCATTTTGTTATTTAACTTGATTTCCATTATATGGTAACCTTCTTTTAGTAGGTACTTGTGTTCGAATGACCCTCACATTTTGTGTTGTCTATTACTTGCACATATATAAATTATTCATTGAATGATATGTTGCAATCTTGTGATTTTTTTTTCATTTTATGACACTTCTTTCCTTGAGAATTTGTTGGGTTGCATCAAGAGATGTTACGATAAGAGTTAGTTTTGGTTTGTGCTGCTTTTGGTCATAGTCCCTAGTAAGTATATGTTGAGTTGATTTTAACATGGCATTGAGTTGTTCATTTACGAGGTTGACTATGTCCAATGGTTATAGCCATCTGATCAATGGAATATTAGATTGTTATGTCCTCCTGCCTAGAAATTCATATGAAGGTTCTTGTTATTTAGTCAATGATATGCATATTTTGAGCCTTTTAACATTAGATGATAACTTTTCATAAAATCTGAGGTATGTTATTCAATGTGCAATTGTGTTGTTTGAGATTCAAGTCCTTTGTGGAATGTCATCTTTTTAATTGCTAATTATTCTCTATTAAACGTTGATAAAATTATTATATTAATAACTATCAAAAGACTAAATTGTGTTCTTTGATCCTTTAAGTAGTTGATATTGATATTGGAAAGTGAATATCAATATGAAGGTTTTACTTGGTATACAAATCTTTTGTAGCTTCAAGTGAAATACTTTGTATATCTTCAAGTTTAAATGCAAACATTAACGCAATTTATATGGCTCGCGTTATTTATTGTAATAGCAAATTCCAAAACATACAAATATGACCATTTATTTTATTTTCTAAGGCAAGAACCAAGGAGACCAGGGATATATAGGTGCATTTTAAAGATTGTTCTTTGATCATCTAATCTATTACCCAAGTTACCAATACAACGTGAAGCGGAATGGGGGCTACTGTTGTAGTTATCATTATAAATTTTTTTTATATGTATATTAATCTATACATACTTGTTTTAAGGTTTGTAATAGATGGTCAAAATAGTCCCTTGTTAAGTCCATTTAAAAGGACTGGTTAGACCAATCAATATATTATTATGCATTTTATCTTGATTTACACGTGTCTTATTATATATTGGATAGTAAAGAGGGGTAGACTATTCATCTTCATTTTGTTCAATGCCTACCCGATGGGTCAATTGTTGATTTTCAGTGGCAAAAGTATGACATGCCATGAAAAATTATTTAAAAAAATAAGTAAATTGTTGATTTTCAGTGGCAAAAGTATGACATGCCATGCAAAATTAGTTAGAAAAATAATGTGTTCTCTACGAAGTACGAGCTCAAAGATGGTATTAGTTATTACAAAAAATTAATTGTGTTTTCCATCAACTTATGTGGGGGTGCCCATAGGCTATTTGAGAATTTCTAAGAACTTGTGGGACAATCTGGGTCCAACTCGTTAGTAGGGAAAGTTGGTCTATATTTAAATATTGAATAACTCTAAACATTCAGTCTCATAACTCTCCTTCTATGCTTTGTAGTAGTCTATAAATATTGAGGAAAATAATTACAAAATTTCTTTGGAAAGTTTTTCAATATTTTTGCAAAAAAATTTGTCAACTGCAAACTTTTATTGTCAAATTTGAAAAAGAGACATGAGTTCCTTTCTTTTTATTTTATTTGGATTAACTTCAATATAAGTTACTTAAAGATGATGCATAACCATAAAACTAATGGTACATTAGTTTAGAGTCTTTAAAAATATAATCTTTCAAACCAGATTAGAATCCTTGTACAATTTAAAACCGTATAAGAGAATATGCCACATGAATATATATATATATATATATATATATATATATATATATATATATATATATATATATATATATATATGCCTGTAATCCCCAAAGGTATATGCAAAGAATGTTTTTCATTCCAAAAGATACCCAAAAATACTGTCATATATGGAATAAAGTTACATATTTCTTTTCTTCATTAAAGGTAGTAATCCCATTCCAAAATATACTCAAAAATACTGTCATATATAGAATAAAGTTACATATTTCTTTTCTTCATTAAAGGCAGTAATCCCATTCCAAAAGATACTCAAAAATACTGTCATATATGAAATAAAGTTACATATTTCTTTTCTTCATTAAAGGCAGTAATCCCATTCCAAAATATACTTAAAAATACTGTCATATATAGAATAAAATTACATATTTCTTTTCTTCATTAAAGGCAGTAATCCCATTTTAAAATATACCCAAAAATACTGTCATATATGGAATAAAGTTACATATTTCTTTTCTTCATTAAAGGCAGTAATCATTATATAGTACCAATTAATAAATATTATCAAAAGCACTAAAGACCTCTCTCCCATGGTCTCAAGCATACAAAGGAAATGTAGTATAAGCACATTGTAACAAAGTATATGTGCATGAATCCACTCATGTTTAATCCCACGTAGAAGTATAACAAATAGTTATATATGAAAATTGAAGTTGAGCATCCACATAGTACAAATCTGCATCAAACAATTAAATAAGATGAGTCAGTTCACTTATAAAAAATAACTTTATTAATTAATAAGATGAGTGAGTTCTAACAATTGCCAAATAACACTATTTCATGTACTTATCAAGTCATATATTTTTGTCAATGTACGTAGGGACTTTCGACATTAGATCATATGTTATATATATATATATAATATTTATAATTATAAATTTTGAATTTTTATAATTTATAATCCTATAAAAATTTCAACAACATCTCCTCTTAAATATGGACACATTTAATTTTTTTATAAACATAATACCTGCATAGTCAAACCCAGAATGGTATATATATAACACATCCATATAACAAACATTTAAACGATCAGAAATATTATAGTCAAACATACAAAAGAAATGTAGTATAAGCACATTGTAGTAAATATAAACAACTATATGTGCATGAATCCACTCATGTTTGATCCCACATAGAAGTATAAATAATAGTTATATACGAAAATTGAAGTTGAGCATCCACATAGTACAAATCTGTATAATCAAACCCAGAATGGTATATACATAACACGTTCATATAGTAAATATAAACAAGTATATGTGCATGAATCCAATCATGTATAATCAAACTCAGAATGGTATATACATAACATATCCATATAACAAACATTTAACCGATCAGAAGTATTATAATCAAGCATACAAAAGAAATGTAGTACAAGAAACATTGTAGTAAATATAAACAACTATATGTGGATGAATCCACTTATGTTTGATCTCACGTAGAAGTATAAACAATAGTTATATATGAAAATTAAAGTTCAGCATCCACATAGTACAAATCTGCATCAAAATATTAAAGAAGATGAGTCAGTTCACTTATAAAAATAACTTTATTAATTAATAAGATGAGTGAGTTCTAACAATTGGCAAATAACACTATTTTATGTTATTATGAAGTCATGTATTTTAGTCAATGTCAAAAGGAGCCTTCCGACATTAGATCATACGTATATATATAATTTATTAATTTTAAAAAGTTTATAAGTCGCCTTTTGACATGAGATCCGAAGTATTTTAGTCAATGTCAAAAGGCTCCTAAATTCTTTAATGTCAGAAGGCACGTTTTGACAGAAGTAATATAGACATTAGATCAGAAGTATTATAATGAATGTCATAAGGTGCCTCTTGACATTAGATCAGAAGTATTATAGTCAATATCAAAAGGTGCCTATTGACATTAGATCAGAAGTAAATCTTCAATATCAGAAGGTACCTTTTCACATTAGATCAGAAGTACTATAGTCAATGTCAGAAGGCACCTTCTGACATTAGATAAGAAATAAATTCTTTAATGTCAGAAGGCACCTTCTGACATTAGATCAGAAGTATTATAGACAATGTCAAAAGGTGCCTCTTGACATTAGATTAGAAGTAAATTCTTCAATGTTAGAAGGCACCTTCTGACATTAGATCAGAAATAAATTCTTTAATGTCAGAAGGCACCTTCTAACATTATATCAGAAGTATTATAGACAATGTCAGAAGGCACCTTCTGACATTAGATCAGAAGTATTATAGACAATATCAAAAGGTGCCTCTTGACATTAGATCAGAAATATTATAGACAATGTCAAAAGGTACCTCTTGACATTAGATCAAAAGTAAATTCTTTAATGTCAGAAGACACCTTCTGACATTAGGTCAGAAGTATTATAGACGATATCAGAAGGCACCTTCTGACATTAGATCAGAAGTATTATAGACAATGTCAAAAGGTGCCTTTTGATATTAGATCAGAAGTAAATTCTTCAATGTTAGAAGGCACCTTCTGACATTAGATCAGAAGTAAATTCTTCAATGTCAGAAGGCACCTTCTGACATTAGATCAGAAGTATTATAGACAATGTCAGAAGGCACCTTTTGACATTAGATCAGAAGTAAATTTTTCAATGTCAGAAGGCACCTTCTGACATTAAATCAGAAATATATTCTTTAATGTCAGAAGCATGATTTTCAGCATTGGATCCAAAATCCACTTTGTATAGTAATAATACCTATGTCTATGAGTGAAACAAATTATCTTTATTTGATTTGAATGGAGTGCCTCTAATGTCACATGAGAACTCAGAATTTGTCAAATGATTAAATCTCCTTTTCAATGGTTAAAATATGAACAAATGACTAAAATTAGAGCAACTACACAGTTTGTAAGAAAAGAAGGTAATAGCAAAGATACAATTAATTGATAGCAAGTATTAAGAAATAGGTATTCTTCAACTTTTCTTCTCTTCTACTAAAAACCTAAAAGTAATCTTCAATAAATTACAACAAAACACAGATCTCAACACAACCCAAATCCCAAAATTCTCACAAACCCACAGAGGAAAAAATAAAAAATCTAAGTTCCCAACAAAGTCATTATTGCTATCACCCAATGAGTGATTGAGTATATGAGTCTAAGAAAAATCATTCTTTTAATCTTCTCCACTAACATTGATGATATAAAAACAATAGAGTCAGGGTGCAATGTCAGAACAATACCTTAATATCTTGTGTTTTGTCTGCTAGTTATACGCATCTCAAATATCTGAATCTATACACAATATGGCAAGAATATTATAATTAAAAGACGATAGTTATATTGCTTTAATATATGAAGCAATGAGTATTTGAATGATTCCACCTTTCATAATTCACCAACGTATAGTAAATTGGATTTTATATTTGTTTACCTGACGACAACTCAATTACTTCTTTATTGTCGTTTCGTCGATTTCTTTTAACTCTGCCCAACGTTGCAGCCCGAGTTCGAAATGACACATTTTGTCGTTGGGATGTTTTCTTTCATATTGACATGTCGTTCTCTGAGGTACTCCCGGGTCGTCGTGATGCCAAACTTTTCGGATATTTCGTTTCACTTTCCATATCACAAGGACCACATAAGAAAAGTTATACATTTATAAAATACTTTTAAATCTTATTGTGAATATTAAACAATCAAAGCGACTCACCTTCAATTTTCTTTATCTAATATTGACATCACGATCGCCCTCATCCTTTTCCACATTACCTGTAAGTATTAAAAGGTTTAATTTAGTACCAATGTATACATATCATACTTGAAACTCGTCATTTATCTTCACATTCGGTACACAAAACAAAATACAACTTAGTTCTATCACTACGATTCACATGTACACCTTATTACAATACAATTGTACACCCCATTTCTCATAAAGGATCCATTGTATTCATATAAAAATATAAATTAAGCAAAATAGAATAAATCTAACTAACTCCTCCTAGTTTTTCTACTCGGTTGGGCAGGCCCCTTCCCTTTTCGGGCTCTTTCGTTCATTGCATAATGGGCTTCATCATCTGCTACTGGAGGAGATGGAGACCGTTGTTGTGGATGTAGAATTTTGTACACTTCCCTTTGGCGCAACAACAATGTCTCCGCTTCTTGGTTGGGCCCTAAGGAAATGGATTCCTATAGTAGACCCAACGCTTTGTTTTTCATCTCAACCTAACCCACATACATATATACTAATTAATATTGTAAAAATGAGTAAATAATAAGGCACAAGTTTGATTGAAATATGTAAAATTAGATATATATCTATAGACTATGAAATTACCATTTTAGCCACGTCCTCGGGGACCGACGCTCTAGAAGATTGATTTTGTCGTTTTACAAGTCCAATGCAATTGTCCGGGTTCTGGACAATCGTATGGGAAATGTTTGTGAACCATTGTTGGTAAGTCGATTCTGCATCCCATGGAGAAATTACACTTGCTCCCAAATGTTTTAATTTGCAAACATGCTTGAACCAATTCTTCCAGTGTTCCTCCCTAAATTTGTACTCTACCCAATACGCGAGTACATTGAGGCCCCTTTGTTCGTAGGTCGGGCGTATCGGGTAGGGAGGGATGGTTTGGATATAGCCAAACTGTCGAAGACACCTTACCGAGTGGTAAGGTTCAACGACGTTGTCCGCCCTTGGACAACCATTGTAGAACGTGACTGGGTTAATTGGAGTGTATCGTCTGTCCTCCCTGTATGGGTCCCAGATCACCTGCTAAGCATATAAATTAGATTAAACATAATTAAAGCTCATTATATTATAGAAAATTGGATAAAATGCTTACCTCTTCCTTGACCATATCATCTATGGTCTCACGTAAGCGTTGAAGTTCGTCGGTAGAAACAATATTTATAGAAGTTGGTTTCCACCACTTGATACGGGGGTCACCAACCTTCTAATCATTATTCAAACCCACTTGGAATTGTGGGAAATGCTCATAAATCCATGCCTGCAAATGAAAATACAAACTTGTTATTATATATACATCAAATTAATAACAAAACAAGATCTAATCTACGCATACCTGCAACAATGGAAGATATCCCGTTATCTGTGTCACATCTTTTTTTGATGCGCACCCTAGTTGTCTATACAAAATTGCAAGTAAAGCTGTCCCCCAAGAGAAATCCTTGACGTTTTGAACGTTCCGTAATAATGTAAGGTATTTCGCAAATACCGTCTTCCCAGTTTTATCAGCAAAGATTGTGCATCCCAAAACATATAACAGATATCTTCTAACCACACTATCTAATTCTTGTTGGGTTGCAGTGTAACTGTACCCTTTAAAATTCTGAATTAACCAATTCATAGAAACCGTGTGGCCCCTATTAAGGTGCATTTCAGCCGCCACCTCTTCAAGTTGAAGATCCAAAGTCTCAACCACTAAATGTCTAGCCGCTTCACCTAATAATGGCCTCAAAAAGATTGACTGACCAGTAATTGGAATACCTAATATCTGGTCTACGTCATCTAGAGTAATAGTCATCTCACCGAATGGGAGATGAAAGGTATTGATTTCAGGCTGCCATCTCTCAATAAAGGCAGTCAATAGCGTCTTATTCAAAGAATGATATTTGAACCTAGCAAGGTTTAAAAGACCCAAATCTTGAACTTTTTGTTGAAAAGTCGGTGTCTCAATCTCGAAGTCCCAATCATCCAACTTCTTTGAATGATTAAAGATAGTGAGGGCATCACTTGCCTACAAATGATTACATAACGAACATAAGAAAAAAAAATTGCCTGATAACTAGTTATATCAAATAATTGAAGTGTTAATGAAGAACTTACTTGCGATTGCCAAATAAAAAATGCTTTGTGCGTCCTAAAAGTTCGTAGTAGTGAAGGATCCACTGGACCTCCAGGAATTGATTCTTTCTGATGTTCTTCGGTACTTGGTCCAGATACATCGGGCTTTGAATATCTTCCTTGGGTTCTAACCATTTTGAGGACAAAAAAGAGCATAAATAAAATCAGTTTCGTTTAATGCATAAAATCTTCCAATGTTCAGTAGGAATATTGCTCAAGAAGTAAAGTAAGTTTCTCAAGCCCCATACATTAAAGCACTATATAATGCATAACAGAAGCTAATTAAACTCAATAGAACTGAATATAAGTGCACTAAATAGAAATACTAAAGTACATATGTAATGGTTTCCCATCCCTTACCGACGCCAATAAAGATAACTAAAAAACCTATAACATGGTCAGTAGTCACTAATATCGTACATTAGAGTCTGATCATCAATTTACATAGCATAAAAGTGTAACTATCAACTATAGCAGTAATGTCACTGATCTCTTACATAGAGCTTGATTATCGATTTGAATATAGCATAGAAGTGTTATTGTCAACTATAACAGCACTGTCACTGATCTCTTACATTAGAGCTTGATTATCGATTTGAATATAACATAGAAGTGTTACTGTCAATTATAGAGCACTGTAACTAATCTATTACATTACAGCTTGATCAACATTTTTAACATAACTTAGAACACCATTGTAGTAAATAAATCAGAGAACACTCATTACATTAATCATAATAATCACAAAACACCATCATAGTCATCAATAAAAACATATTGAAACATAAAAAAAGAGAAGATAAAGAAAGAAATGTAATAGAGGAGAGATTGATAGATTTTTTAAACAATTTCTGCTCCAAACAAGAGAACATGTTTTTAAATAATTTCGTAGATGTAATACCCCATCACACGCAGTTTTATCAAGAAATTTGTGTTAATTCCCTTTCGATTCTGAAAACTTTAAGTCTAAAACATCCATCCAAGTCTAAATCGAACGGTTGGTTGAAATTGAAGAAATAGAAAGCAAAATTATAACAAAAATAGAATCAGAGACCTTAACAAAAACCTAATCAAAGAGTTAAAAAATCAGAGATAGGGAGAGAGGGAAGAGACTAATCTTGGTATTGTTCGTCGATGGAATCGCTTGCTGAAGGAGAATGTATTTGCAGCTTCAAACGCTAGAGAGAGATCTTAAAAACTTAGATGACGCTGGGGAGAAGATGATTGTGGGGAGTTTTTTTCACTAAAATCGTTAGAGAGAGGAAACAGGGAAGACGAAGATGACGTAAGGATTTGCAAACACGAACAGACCTTAAACCCAAAGAAGACGTTGGGGAGAAGATGAATGTGGGGAACGCTACAATCGTTTGAAAGTGGTAAAGAGGGAAGGACAAAAAGTGTCAGCGCCGTCAGTCGTCTCCTTTCTCATATTTGGAAATAAAATTTAAAATTGCCGGGAATTGCGCGCTGACCATTATGAGAAGTGATGGTTGAGGTACTTTTATCAAAATTACATTTATAAATATTTCTTAATCCAAACATATAAGAAAGTGCTAATGAAAAAGAATGAATAGATTCCTTAATTTTAAATTGAAACTCATTTTCCTTGTGGTCAGGGAGAATTTCAAAATCTGACAAATGGAGGACTTATGTTGGTGATGGACAATCGATTGTCACGGAAAAATCTGTAACAAAAGAGTAGAAATTTATTATTTTCCCTAGAAACTGAATTCCTTATAATTTTTTAGGTGTAATCAAACATACCCTTACTTAAGGGTAAAATTGGGAACGTACAGGAAATTTAACGAAAAACTACTCTCCAAAAAATCAAATTTAAAAAGTACCAATTTTGGTACTTCTTATAAAAGTACTATTTTGACTCTGGTGGGAAATACTCTTTCAAAGTATTGGAATGTCCAAGCGATAGAGTAATCCTTCATTCTCTCTGCCTGAGCGAAAAGTAAATAAATTTCCTTTTTTTCCTTACATGTTTATGCTTTTTTTTAGGATAATGAGGGTGGTGATTCCATGTTACTCGCACCACGATACTTTTTCCTTCGATAAGTTGTGATTGGTCAATTTAATTTAATTTTGATTTTGAATTAAATTTTGATTGGGTTTTGCCGACCTGAAATTTGATGTTCTTCTGTACTTTTAAATTGATTTTGCATTTGATTTTAAATTTAAATTGTCCACTTAAGATTTCATTTCAATTTAGTTTGGTCGATTAAATAATATTTTGAGTTTTGAATTTGTTGAATCAACAATAAAGATAATTTGATGGAATTTGAAATTGAATTTATTGGTAGATTGATTTTTCATTTTTAATTTGATTTTGAATTTTTTATTGATTGATTTGGATTTTTTAATGGATTTTGATATAATTTGATTTATTTAATTTTTAATGGGGCCCTTTGTTTATTTTTAATTTTTATTAGATTTTCATAAGGATCAAGGTTTCTTAAGAAGTTGTTATCTTGTACTCTCTTTCGAGTATTGTCTTCTTTTTATTGAGTACTTACTAATTGGTATACTATTTCAAACAGGCAGGAATGCTTCTGAAGTCACTTGTGATAATTGGAGTCACGGTCTTGTAGACATCACATTTTTTGCATCTGTCTAATTATACAATATGTCGGCCGGCTGCCGTGAATTCCTATTGATAATCACAATGAACTCCAAGGATTTTGAGGATTGCCCCTGATGATTTCCATTTCTAGTCCTTTCATCTCCCTTACTCGGTACAATTCGACATAGTAATTTACGCATACTTAGGATCGTTGTATCGTAAATCTGATTTAGCCAACACGTACGATTTAGGTTGGCTATAAAGTTCGATAACTTAGAATTCTCGCTACTACAGGAAAATACAACGAGAATGACCCTCATGAATTTCAGACCTCCGAAATTTCTTGTTACTACCACCTTTGCATTCAGAATATGATTTCATACTAATGAGATCCAAACCGATGAAAATAGTAAAATTTATGAAAAATCATAAAATTCACCGAAGGAAAATTATTTTCCTTCTACCATGACGCCAAAGTTTACACTCTTTGACTAATATTTGTTCTTGTTATATATAAAAGAACTACTATTGGCAATCCAACTTTTGGGGTGAAGATTGTGATTAGTTGATGTGGGTAGTGGTTGATGGGTTAGGGTTGTGGGTTCGATAATGAATAGGGTATGGATAGTGGTTTCTGGTCTTTTAATGTATTGGGCTTGGGTTTTAGGATGGGTTGTAAGTTACTTTGGCTTTGATGGAGTTTGTTTTTGGATTGAATTTTTTAGGGTGGATTTATTTTAGAGTTTAGGTGACATGGGATCGATTTTGGGTTGAGGGTAAGTGGAGAAATTACTTTAGGAAAGAGGTAAAGGTTTGTGGGCTTCGAATGGGCTTAGGCTGTTTGCGAGTTTGGATGTGGAGTGATGGAAGGTAGATGAAGGGTAGGTATCCCAAATCTCACATATTTTAATTTATTAATTTTTTTGGATTTTTGAAATCATTTATTTGATCAAAAATGCCACGTGTTGGCAACTTGGACCTTTTAGGCCCGTTGGAGAATATTATCGATTTTTTAATGCAAGCGTACGATTGGTGAAGGTTGGGACAACGTAGGATGAGTTCGGTCCCTTAGACCATTGGGTGGTCTTAGGGGTATCGATTCAATCAAAACTACCATTTTTTACTAGGCCTTAGAGGCCCGTTGGCCTATCTTGTCGAAAAATCGGTGTTTTGCGTGGAGCGGGGTAAATGGGAGTATGCTGATTTTTTCCTTTGGGCCTATTAGACTCTCAAGGGGTCTTAGGGGCCTCAATCTTGATACAAATGTTACATATTAATGATTCGGGCCTTCGAGGCCCGTTGGCCAAGTTTATTGGAAAACTATTATTTTTGGGCCTTTTCGAGTAAGGGCCTGTTCAAATTGGGTGTCTACAGGGGTATAATAGAACCGAACCAATCCGATAACCAAACTAATCCGAAGTATCTATAACAATATATATATGGGTCACGTTCAATGGCAAACTTTTTAGCAAACTTTTTGGCAAAACATTTTTCAAAACATGGGCTAGAAGTTTTGGAATGGGCTGATTTTTTGTGAGGATGACCTCTACGGTGGGGAGATCATCATCACCAAAATCAGCCCATTCTAAAACTTCTAACCCCATCAAAAATAGTTTACAAAAAATGGACGATCCACAATTTTTCAACTTGTAAACATGGGTTAGAAGTTTTGGAATGGGCTGATTTTTGGTGAGGATGATCTCCTCACCGTAGAGATCATCCTCACCAAAAATCAGGCCATTCCAAAACTTCTAACTCATGTTTTGAAAAATGTTTTGCCAACAAGTTTGCAAAAAGTTAGCCATTGAACGCTACCCTATATATATATATATTGTGGCGCCCCGCCGAACGCTAACACAAATCCCCATGTCAGATCTCGAGGTATTATGTAACACCTCAAAATTTCGGCATGGTCTCCTCTGTTTATGTTAGCATTCCAAGGCGTTCAACCTGCACCTGATAACCGACATACAATCCTGCATACATATATAAAATATAATACTAACGGAAGCTTATATACGTCTAATAACATACGAAAGATCAGAGTGCGGAAGAATAACTAGAATACAGGATTATACAAAATTTCTCACTCTAACAGAAATCCTAACACTCAAGACAGAATCTATAAAACTATTTGAGGGAATTGACACCACTAGGGGGTAATAACCCCAATACTCACCAAGTGACAAACTCTGGCTGTCTATCTGACCCACCAGATGATTCTCACTCGTGCTCTATATCTGCCTCGCCAAACTTCGGATCTGAAACTAAAAAAATGGAGAAAGAAAGGGTGAGTAACAAAGGTTACCTAGTAGGGAAACAAACAATTTCTGCCAATAACCCCTCCTAACATGAACGAATAAGCATACTGAATCATTTTAAAATAGTCAAAGTTTTACAGAAGAAATTACGATTAACTGGTACATATAGCCAGGGATGAACAACTAAACATTTTAAAACTCACATTACATCGATCAGCAGTACTCACTATAACATTATCTTTTTATACAAATCTAATTGATCAAAGGGAAAATAATAAACATGGATTTCATTTTATATATCAAAATAAACAACAGATACATAATACACAATGGTGGAGTATTGAAATTAGAGAGTTGGGATTCACGACTGGATCGCTCCCAGTCGGGACATAATGTTACAATTCTTCTCTGGTTTTTAGTTCCTGATTTTGTGGCCGGTCGCTGCACTTACCACACTTGGTTGACCATTTATCCGGCTCAGGCTGGCCGTTTGACGTGACCGTAAGCAATGGGTCTCTTTTCGATGTGTCAGAACGTTCGACTACTATAGATTGTTAATGATCACTGACTAATCATCTTCGTCTATGCCTATCAGGCGTACATGTGATTCCCAAAAATACAAACCATTCGTATACGACCACCTTTACATTACAAGTTCACTGGTAAAAATAGAGAGGAATAAACCCGGATTCCAGTTGTGACTCCACTCTCATACGCGTCCCATACCACGTATGAGTTTGGTGGTCCCTACCGTACATCCCAGGATAGTACACCACTCCGGATGATATGATGTACTATCCCTTCAGGCATTCACAAACTCTTTAACAGCTCACAAAATAGCTACTTATATATATTATTTTCATTTGAAAACAAAAGAGAAATTAACAATACAAGGTTGAGAATAGATATCCAGTTTCCTACCATGCAAGTGTGGCCACCCGGCCTAAAATAAATAACATAACAGAGCGCCTCGCGCTAACAGAAAGTAAATAAACATGCAACCAGTAACATTATCCCTGGATATCCGTTCACCAACCTGCATACAACACAACAACGTAAAATGCAGACATCACCCCTCGGGTGTGACTCTGACATTTTACCGTTTCATACCCTTTTTCCCTTTTTTGACTTTTACAGTTTTCAATCTCTTCATAAAATATCCATTTTCTGATTTTCATCAACTCAATATGAGTTCATTGAATATTAAATCACATTTTTCAACTATAGAATTTATTTCTATCAATAATATTGAAAAAAAATACAAATTTCATATCAAAACGGGGTCCGAGCAGTGCACAAGACCCAATTTATGGCAATAACCCGTTAAAACACCCTACCCACGTATAATTTATTAAAAATACAATTAAACATATCAAACATGCAATTTCTAACGTGAATTTTTGAAATAACAAAATAATTCTATATTTTAAAAATACATCCAAATTTTTCGATAAAATCCTAAATGCAATTTTCACAATCTAGATTACTAATAGAAATTGAGAGTTCCTTACTATCTCTAGGCGAAAGGATCAAAGCGTGTGCGCGAAAATCGAGGCGATCAGCGCGGAAATCGAGACAGACCGAATTTCGAAGCGGCTGATTTTTGAAATCGACCTAGTGGTTTTGAAGATCTCGATGTGCTCGTCTCTTCTCCCTTCTACGACGAAAGGCGGTTTGACCTCGAAACCGATGAAAATCGAGGTCGAAGTTACGAAAATCTCCGTATAAAAATACGGCTGATTTTTGACTATACGGGGTGAAAAATACGAGAAAACGGAAGGAATTTGGTTGGGTTATGTAGAGAATGAGGCTGCGGGCGTTTCTCCCTTCTGCGTCGAAAGACGGTTTGACCCCGAAACGGACGAAATCCGAGGTCAAAGTTTCGAAATTTTCGTATCCAAATACGGCTGATTTTTGACGATATTGGATGAAATAGAAAGTGAAACGAAGAAAGGTTGGGTGGGTTTTGTAGAGAACGTAGCTGCGGACCTTTTTCTCTTCTGCGGCGATCGTCGAAAATGGACCGTTTGCGAGAGATCTGAAGTGGAAAAATCGGAGGAAAAACAAATTTCTTTTTTTTCGTTTTTTTTTTTTTCGCACTGTTTGGACGAGTGGGGAAGATGAGAGAAAATTTTTTTTTTTTAAATGTTATTTAAATAAAATGTGGGACAAATTCGGTATTTTGTCAATTGTTTCGATCGATGATAATTTGATCATCCGGATTCCAAAACTGACAAATGAATACTCTATTTCGCCTAATTTTTCATTCCGGATCTAATGGTATAGTCAATTTCTACAAATTATGTCTCCATCAAAAATTTACATTTTTGGCCTGACGTGACCCATAAACTTGATGTCGTTTTCGTTTTTGGCGATAATTCAACTTCCTGATCTCCCAAAAATGACAAATAAATAGTCTATGTTGAATAATTTTTCGTTATGAACCCAATGGTATGATCGAATTTTAAAAATTATTCCTCTAACAAAAAGTTACTGTTTTAGCCTGGTCCGACCCGATAATCGAGGATTTTGCAACTTTTATATTTGGACTCGCATTTGAGCGTGCTTACAGGCTAAACTATGTTTTTCGATCATTTTGAATCTAATGGTGAGGTCAGATTCTATTAAAAATGATCAAAACAAGGTCTCACAGTTTTACCCTAAGTCCCACTTTCAAGATTTTCTTAAAATTCCACTATTTATTTTTCCTCGAGATATGATTTAAAAATTTGGGGTGTTACATATATATATATGTTTATTTATTTAAAAATCAAACCCTTTGTTAATTTCGTTCTTCTATTATCCATTTCTCTCTTTTTCAATTTCATCTCCTCTATATTTTTTTTAACAAAAATTCAAACAAAATGTACACAAATCTTTCTCTCAACTCTCAAGTGGATCAACCCATTTAAAGAAACAAAATTTCGAAAAGTTTGATTCCTTATTTTTTTATGAGAACCATTATGTTGTGTTTGTTAGATGAAATATACTAGACGAACCTTGACTTAGAATCGTTAATCTACCATTTATGGATTACTTTCCTTACTAATCCATCCAAAATACCAATTTTAAATTTGTTATTTTTTTTCTAGTCTCATTGAGCTTCCTCTAATATTCAATTTATACAGATTTCAGTCAAAATTTAATCATAAAATCATTTTCATTTTTAAAATAGGCATTATTTACGATTTGATCCAAAGAGTTCCTCTTTTGAAAGAAAAAATACTAGTTTTTTTATTTTAAAAGTATGACAATTGAGAACCGATCCGAACCAAGGTTGTTTTTGATTGGTTTGGTTCTATATGATAATTGGATTTATTCGATTTCAATTTTTTAGAACCGATTATGTTTGATTTTGTTCCAATCTTGAAAAAATCCGAACCATGTTCACCCCTAGGGTGACAATAGTTCTTGGTCGTCTCCTATTCATATATGATAGGGGTGTCAATGGATAGTCGAAATCCGATTTAATAATATCCGCTCCGATATAATACGTATATTATGTATTCATGTTACACAACAAAACTTTTATATATACATATATGACGTTGGATATATATGTCATACAACAAAACTTAATCATTTAAACTTCATCTTCGCCAACCAAAAACACAGAATCAGCCATAGCCACGTCTTCATCAAAGTGGTTTCGAGGTTCGACTATGCCTTGTCCAACTGACGAGCATCAGGTACTTCTCTTTTCCTCTCCATCTCTCTCTCTTGCAGTAAAATCTTATTTATTTTTTTCGACTGTGCGAGCTCCATAACCACTGTCTTATCCGGCTGACGAGTATCCAAGATATGTCATCTCTCTCTCTCTCTCTCTCTCACACACACACACAGAGTAAAATCCCATTTTATTCGATTTGTGAAGAGTAAAATGGGTGGAAGATTATCATTTTTGAAAAAAATTATAGAAATTCGATTCGTTATTTTTTTTTTAATACTTCGACTGATTGGGGATAATGGTATTTGGTAGGGTTTTTTATCGGATCGGATATTATCTGATATCCAATATAATTTTCAATTTCGAATTTGAATTTGGTTAGTGATATACGATCGGGTTCGAATTCAAATTCGGATTTTGTTATTTTATTTTTCGGATTCGAATTCGGATATAGCAATATCCGAATCGGATATCTATCCGTTGACTGGCCGAATATAATGATGGAAACATTTCCCGCTCACCCTCTCTTTTATCATTGAAAAAAAACTTATGTTCCCTCACCTAATGAAACATAAACAAAACGAAACTCGTTCGATCGAACTCTTGACAAAGCCTTCTTTTGTGAACTCTCTCCCTCCAAAGATTACGGTTGTTAGTTCTCCATTAACGGAAACCCTCAACGGTGGCCAATTCTCACACCAAGTTGATAGCAAGTATTAAGAATAGACAGAGAGAGTCATCTCTCATTTGCGCCTTCGACAGAACCCTTATTGCTCTCTCTTCTGTAAATTTTTTTAAGTAAGAGTTATTTTTCTTCTTTAATCATTCTTAAACACTATAAGGTTTTGTGCTTTTTAGTTATTGGTTTGGGGTTTAGCTTGGAATCAGATTCATTGTTTTGGGGCTAATGGTAATTCAAACGTATGTAAATAGTTATAAGGCTTTGTGTTTTTAAGTTTTTGGCTTGGGGTTTAGCTTGGAATCAAATTCATTGTTTTGGGGCTAATGGTAATACAAATCTGCATCAGAATAGTTATAAGGCATTGTGTTTTTAAGTTTGTGGCTTGGGGTTTAGCTTGGAATCAGATTGGCTAATGGTAATACAAACGTGTTTAGAACAGTCATAAGGTTTTGTGTTTTTTAGTTATTGTTTTGGGATTTACCTTGGAATCAGATTCCTTCATTGTATTGGGGCTAATGGTAATACAAACATCTATATTCAAACTACTTAACTAGATTATTCTCATCTAACACATATGTTAGTAGTAAATGAAACACAACGTAGCAAGCTTCGTACGAAAATGTACTCTGTTTTGTCAATCACCTTTCAATTATACTTGTCACTCTTAATTATACATTACTTCTTGAGCAACAGTGTTACTGAACATTGTAAGATTTTCTGAATTAAACGAAACTAATTTTATTTATGCTCTTTTGTGCTCAGAATGGTTAAAAGCAAGGAAAATAAATGTGCAACCCCTCTTGCCGCCGGACCTAGTACCTCTGAACATGAGGAAGAAAACATTCCTGGAGGTCCTGTAGATGCTTCAATACTGCGCACTTTTAAGACGCACAAGGCGTATTTTATTTGGCAATCGCAAGTAAGTTGTACATTAACTATTCCTACAAATTGATATAATTAGTTGTTAGGCCAATTATTTTTTCTTATGTTCGTCATGTAATCATTTGTAGGAAAGCGATGCGTTGACTATATTTAATCATTCAAAGAAATTGGATGATTGGGAGGTTGAAATTGAAAATCTTGCTTTTCAACAAAAAATTCAAGCTTCTGGTCTATTAAATCTTGGTAGGTTCAAATACCAATATTTGAATAAGACATTGTTGACCGCCTTCATTGAGCGATGGCACCCTGAGACCAATACATTTCATCTCCCATTCGGTGAGATGACAATCACCATAGATGACGTCGACCATATATTGGGTATTCCAATTACTGGTCAGTCAATTTTTGTGAGGCCATTAATTGACGGAGCGGCTAGACGTTTAGTTGCCGAGACTTTGGATGTTCAATTGGAAGAGGTGGCGGCTGAAATGCAACTGAATAGGGGTCATACTGTGTCTATGAATTGTTTAATTCAAAATTTTAAGGGGTACAGTTACACTACAACCCCACAAGAACTAGACAATGTTGTTAGAGCATATTTGTTATATGTTTTGGGATGCACAATTTTTGTCGATAAAACCGGGAAGAAGGTATTCTCGAGATACCTTACATTGTTGCGCGACGTTTAGAACGTCAAAGACTTCTCTTGGGGTACCGCTTTACTGGTGATTTTGTATAGACAATTGGGGTGCGCATCAAGAAAGGATGTGACACAGATAGCTGGATATCTTCCATTGCTACAGGTATGCATAGATTAGATCTTGTTTTGTTATTAATTTGATGTATATATAATAACAAGTCAGTATTTTCATTTGCAGGCATGGATATATGAACATTTCCCACATTTCGAAGTGGGTTTGAATAATGAATATCATGTTGGTGACCCCCGTATCAAGCGGTGGAAACCAACTTCTGTAAATGTTATTTCCACTGACGAACTGCAACGTCTACGTGAGACCATAGATGATATGATCAAGGAAGAGGTAAACATTTTATCCAATTTTCTATAATATAATGAGCTTGTAATTATGTTTAATCTAATTTATATGTTTGACAGGTGATCTGGGACCCATACAGGGAGGACAGACAATACAATCCAATTAACCCAGTCACGTTCTATAATGGTTGTCTGAGGGCGGACAACGTCGTTGAACCTTACCACTCGGTAAGGTGTTTTCGACAGTTTGGTTATGTCCAAACCATCCCTCCCAATCCGATACGACCTACCTTCGAGTAAAGGGGTTTGAATGTACTCACTTATCGGGTTTAGTACAAATTTACGGAGGACCATTGGAAGAATTGGTTCAAGCATGTCTTCAAATTCAAAACTTTGGCATCTAAAGTAATTTCTCCATGGGATGCTGAATCTGCTTATCATCAATGGTTCGCCAACATATTTCATACGATCGTCCAGAACCCGGACAATCGTATTGGAGTGATACGACGACGACCAACTCAATTTGATAGAGCGTTTGTCCCCAAAGACATCGCTAAACTGGTAATTTCATAGTCAGTAGATTAGATTTTGCATATTTGAATCAAACTTGTGCCTTATTATTTACTCATTTTTACAATATTAATTAGTGCATATGTATGTGGGTTAGGTCGAGATGCGAAATATAGCATTGAGTCTATTGAAAGAATCAATTTCCTTAGGACCCAACCAAGAATCAGAGACGTTGTTGATGTGCCAGAGGAATGTGTACAAAATTATTCATCCACAACAACGGAGTCCATCTCCTCCTTTAGACGATGATGAAGGTCAATCTGCAATGAACGAAAGAGCACGAAAAGGGAAGGGGACTGCACAACCGAGTAGGAAAACTAGGAGAAGTTAGTTAGATTTGTTCTATTTTGCTTAGTTTGTATTTTTATATGAATACAATGGATCCTTTATGAGAAATGGGGTGTACAATTTTATTGTAATAAGGTGTACATGTGAATCGTAGTGATAGAACTAAATTGTATTTTGTTTTGTGTACCGAATGTGAAGATAAATGATGAGTTTCAATTATGATATGTATACATTGGTACTAAATTAAACCTTTTAATACTTACAGGTAATGTGGAAGAGGATGAGGGCGATCGTGATGTCAATATTAGACAAAGAAAAATTGAAGGTGAGTCGCTTTGATTGTTTAATATTCACAATATGATTTAAAAGTATTTTATAAATGTATAACTTTTCTTATGTGGTCCTTGTGATATGGAAAGTGAAACAAAATATTCAAAAAGTTTGGCATCACGATAACCCGGGATTACCTTAGAGAACGACCCGTCAATACGAAAGAAAACATCCCAACGATAAAATGTGTCATTTCGAACTCGGGCTGCAACGTTGGGCAGAGTTAAAAGAAATCGACGAAACGACAATAAAGAAGTAATTGAGTTATCGTCAGGAAACAAATATAAAATCCAATTTACTATGCATTGTTGAATTATGAAAGATGGAATCATTCAAATACTCATTGCTTCATATATTAAAGTAATATAACTATCGTCTTTTAATTATAATAGTCTTGTCATATTATGTGTAGATTCAGATGTTTGAAATGCGTATAACTAGCAGACAAAACACAAGATACTAAGTTATTGTTTTGACATTGCACCCTGACTCTATTGTTTTTATATCATCAATGTTAGTAGAGAAGATTAAAAGAATGATTTTTCTTAGACTCATATACTCAATCACTCATTGGGTGATAGCAACAATGACTTTGTTGGGAACTTAGATTTCTGATTCTTTCCTCTGTGGGTTTGTGAGAATTTTAGGATTTGGGTTGTGTTGAGATCTGTGTTTTGTTGTAATTTATTGAAGATTACTTTTGGGTTTTTATTAGAGGAGAAGAAAAGTTGAAGAATACCCATTTCTTAATACTTGCTATCAATTAATTGTATCTTAGCTATTACCTTCTTTTCTTACAAACTGTGTAGTTGCTCTAATTTTAGTCATTTGTTCATGTTTTAACCATTGAAAATGAGATTTAATCATTTGACAAATTCTGAGTTCTCATGTGACATTAGAGGCACTCCATTCAAATAAAATAAAGATAATTTGTTTCACTCATAGACATAGGTATTATTACTATACAAAGTAGATTTTGGATCCAATGCTGAAAATCATGCTTTTGACATTAAAGAATTTATTTCTGATTTAATGTCAGAAGGTGCCTTCTAACATTGAAGAATTTACTTCTGATCTAATGTCAGAAGTTGCCTTCTGACATTGTGTATAATACTTCTGATCTAATGTCAGAAGGTGCCTTTTGACATTGAAGAATTTACTTCTGATCTAATGTCAAGAGGTACCTTTTGACATTGTCTATAATACTTCTGATCTAATGTCAGAAGGTACCTTCTGACATTGTCTATAATACTTCTGATCTAATGTTAGAAGGTGCCTTCTGACATTAAAGAATTTACTTCTGATTTAATGTCAGAAGGTGACTTCTGACATTGAAGATTTACTTCTGATCTAATGTCAAGAGGTACCTTTTGATATTGACTATAATACTTCTGATCTAATATCAAGAGGCACCTTATGACATTGATTATAATACTTCTGATCTAATGTCTATATTACTTCTGTCAAAAGGTGCTTTCTGACATTAAAGAATTTAGGAGTCTTTTAACATTGAATAAAATACATGACTTCATAATACATAAAATAGTGTTATGTACCAATTGTTTGAACTCACTCATCTTATTAATTAATAAAGTTATTTTTATAAGTGAACTGATCTTATTAATTAATAAAGTTATTTTTATAAGTGAACTGACTCATCTTCTTTAATATTTTGATGTAGATTTGTACTATGTGGATGCTCAACTTTAATTTTCATATATAATTATTGTTTATACTTCTACGTGGGATCAAACATGAATGGATTCATGCACATATAGTTGTTTATATTTGCTACAATGTGCTTATACTACATTTCTGTTGTATGCTTGACTATAATACTTCTGATCGGTTAAATGTTTGTTATATGGATGTGTTATGTATATATCATTCTGAGTTTGATTATATAGATTTGTACTATGTGGATGCTCAACTTCAATTTTCATATATAACTATTGTTTATACTTTTACGTGGGATCAAATATAAATGGATTCATGCACATAAAGTTGTTTATATTTACTACAATGTGCTTATACTACATTTCTTTTGTATGCTTGACTATAATATTTCTGATCGATTAAATGTTTGTTATATGGATGTGTTATGTATATACTATTCTGGATTTGATTATACATGAGTGGATTCATGCACATATAGTTGTTTATATTTGCTATATGGATGTGTTATGTATATACCATTCTGGGTTTGATTATACAGATTTGTACTATATGGATGCTTAACTTCAATTTTCGTATATAACTATTGTTTATACTTCTACGTGGGATCAAACATGAGTGGATTTATGCACATATAGTTGTTTATATTTACTACAATGTGCTTATACTATATTTCTTTTGTATGCTTGACTATAATACTTCTGATCGGTTAAATGTTTGTTATATGGATGTGTTATGTATATACCATTCTGGGTTTGATTATACAGGAATTATTTTTATCAGGAAAATTAAATATGTCCATATTTAAGAGGAGATGCTGCTGAAATTTTTATAGGATTATAAATTATAAAAATTCAAAAATTATAATTATAAATTTATGATATATATATAACATATGATCTAATGTCGAAAATCTCCTTCGTACATTGACAAAAATACATGACTTGATAAGTACATGAAATAGTGTTATTTGACAATTGTTAGAACTCACTCATCTTATTAATTAATAAAGTTATTTTTATAAGTGAACTGACTCATCTTCTTTAATTGTTTGATGTAGATTTGTACTATGTGGATGCTCAACTTCAATTTTCATATATAACTATTGTTTATACTTCTACGTGGGATCAAACATGAGTGGATTCATGCACATATACTTGTTTATATTTACTATATGGATGTGTTATGTATATACCATTCTGGGTTTGATTATACAGATTTATACTATGTGGATGCTCAACTTCAATTTTCGAATATAACTATTGTTTATACTTCTACGTGGGATCAAACATAAGTGGATTCATGCACATGTAGTTGTTTATATTTACTACAATGTGCTTATACTACATTTCTTTTGTATACTTGACTATAATACTTCTGATCGGTTAAATGTTTATTATATGGATGTGTTATGTATATACCATTCTGGGTTTGATTATACAGGTATTATGTTTATCAGAAAAATTTCATATGTCCATATTTAAGAGGAGATGTTACTGAAATTTGTATAGAATCAAAAGTATTTTATAGGATTATAGATTATAAAATTCAAAAATTATAATTATAAATTTATTATATATATATATATATAACATATGATCTAATGTCGAAAGTCTCCTTCGTACATTGACAAAAATACATGATTTGATAAGTATATGAAATAGTGTTATTTGACAATTGTTAGAACTCACTCATCTTATTAATTAATAAAGTTATTTTTATATGTGACCTGACTCATCTTCTTTAATTGTTTGATGTAGATTTATACTATGTGGATGCTCAACTTCAATTTTCATATATAACTATTGTTTATAGTTCTACGTGAGATCAAACATGAGTGGATTCATGCATATATACTTGTTTATATTTGCTACAATGTGCTTATACTACATTTCATTTGTATATTTGAGACCATGAAAGAGAGGTCTTTAGTGCTTTTGATAATATTTATTAATTGGTACTTTATAATGATTACTGCCTTTAATGAAGAAAAGAAATATGTAACTTTATTCCATATATGACAGTATTTTTGGTATCTTTTGGAATGGGAAAAACATCCCATGGTATGGACACGGTTACACATTACTAGGACGAATCCTACCCACCGTAGTTCGTGTAGTATACCTATGTGCATGTAAGATGCTTTGTTTCTGATTTTTGAAACATGTATAAGTGAGTTCTATGTTTCAGTGATTTGTTAAGATGCACGTATTTTGTATAAAAGTGTATCACGCACAACAAATAATAACATAGGAAGACAATTAAAATAGTTCTCATCTATATCAAAAGGCACCTTATGACATTGGTTAAAATACTTCTGATTTAATGTCAGAAGGCGTCTTCTTACATTGACTAACGTATTGTTCTGATCTAATGTCAGAAGGCGCTGTCTGACATTGACTAACGTATTGTTCTGTTCTAATGTCAAAAGATGCCTTTTGACATTGAATAAATTACTATATAATAATTTTTTATGCATTCTGTATGCATTATGTTGGATTGCGTATTATGTTTATCAGGAACATTTCATATGTCCATTTTTAAGAAGAGATGCAGTCGAAATTTCTATAGAATTATGAATTTTTTAAAATTATAAAATATTATATTTATAAATTTATTATAATTCATCTTCACAAGAAATAAGATGGTCACTATGATGAGAAGATCATCCTCACAAGAAATTAGCTCAATCTAAAACTTATAAATCCATCAAAAGTGATTTACAAATTATTGGACTAAATTTTTTCAGGATGATCTTCCCATTATAGAGATCATCCTCACAAAAAATCAGCTCAATCCCAAACTCCTAACCCATATTTTGAAAATTTATTAATGTTACATTGTTTTTACATATGTAATTTCATATGGCATACCTTGATCCGTTCCCTAAATATCAACTTTGTAAATATATATTTATAAGGGTAATTTGATAATTTTCTATGCATTCTGCGTACACTATCAACCTTAACTATATTTGACTCATCTACTTTGATTGTTTGATGTAGATTTGAACTATATGGATGCTCAACTTCAATTTTATTGGTGTTAGCTGTTGTTTCTACTTCTACGTGGCATCAAACATGAGTGGATTCATGCACCTATAATTGTTTATTTACTATAATGTGCTTATACTATATTTCTTTTTTATGCTCGAGACTATCGGAGATAGGTCTTTAGTGTTATTGATATTATTAAGGTTTATCAGGAACATTTCATATGTCCATTTTTAAGAGGAGATGCTGTCGAAATTTCTATAGAATTATGAATTTTTTAAAATTAAAAAATATTATATATATATATATATATATATATATATATATATATATATATATATATATATATATATATATATATATATATATTTGAGGGTGGTTCATGATTACTGAAACAAGGACAAATATAACTGCTGAAAGTCATTGCTGCTTATGGAGAAAAGAAATATGTAACTTTATTCCATATATAACTGTATTTTTGAGTATATTTTGGAATGAGAAACATTTTTTGCATGTACCTTTGGAGATTAATTTGCAGGCATTGCCGTTTATTTAAAGAGGTTTTAAATTTTGTCATTGTGTGTGAGTTGGCCAACATGGTTATTATCAAATACAACAATTTCAATCTTGAAGTTTTCAAGTTCTAGTAGGACCAATGCACTTAATTGCGATTGCCAAATAAAAAAAAGTTATTTCATATGGTATATTCACTTACACGGTTTAAAATTTTTAACTTGTACAAGGAATCTAACCTGGTTTTAAGGATTCTATTTTTAAGGACTCTAAACTAATGTACCATTAGTTTTATGGTAGGCATCATTTTTAAGTAACTTTTCTTGAAGTTAATCCAGATCAAATAAAAATTTAGGAATTTATGTCTATTTTTAAAATTTGACAATAAAAGTTTAAAGTGGATATATTTTTCTGAAACTATTAAAAGTTCTTCCAAAGATTTGTTTTCAATTTTTTTCTCAACATTTACAGATTACTACAAATCATGGAACGAGAGTTATGAGATTGAATAAATAAAATTATTTAATATTTAAATCAAATCATTCACTCAGATTTACACAGATCTTTGAAAATATTTTTGTCTCGAGAATTTACAAAAGAATCAATATGTTAAAGATGTTAAGTCGAATCATTTACTCAGATTTATACAAATCTTTGAAAATATTTTTGTCCCGAGAATTTACAAAAGAATCAATATGCCAAAGATGTTAAGTCGAATCATTCACTCAGATTTACACAGATCTTTGAAAATATTTTTGTCTCGAGAATTTACAAAAGAATCAATATGTCAAATATATTAAGTTGAATCATTCACTCAGATTTACACAGATCTTTGAAAATATTTTTGTCCCGAGAATATACAAAAGAATCAATATGTCAAAGTTGTTAAGTCGAATCATTCGCTCAGACTTACACAATCTTTGAAAATATTTTTGTCCCGAGAATTTACAAAAGAATCAATATGTGAAAGATGTTAAGTTTAATCATTCACTCAGATTTACAAAGATTTTTGTAAATTAAATTTATCGAAATTTTACAAAAAAAATCAATGTGTCATAAATGTCAAGTCAAGTCATTCACTTACTCAGATTTACTCAGATCTTTGAAAAAAAAAATTCTCAAAATTTTACAAAATAATCAATGTGTCACATATGTCAAATCAAGTCATTATCTCTCTTTTTTTATGTATTGAATAAAATAAGGCTTCACAATAAACGAGCCTAAGATTCTATAAATAGGAAGCTGTTTTTACCCAAAAAATACCAACACCTTCAGAGTTATTTTTACAAAGGTAAATTAGTTCTAACATGGAAAATGTGCTATCGAATGAGGTTGATGAGCTCAAACTTGACTATTACGAGTCTAAAATGTACTCGAAACTTATGAATAAACTGATAAAAATGAGAAGGTTAGGAAAGATGCGTTTTGGCAAGATTTGCTTGATGACGATAAGAATCTAAGGTGTATGATGCGAAGTCTGTGCATAAAAATTTTGTATGGAGTTGTGTGGACAAAATTAAATAGTATAATATAGTTGCATGGTGACACAATCATTCAAAATGAGTTAAATGTAGTTTGGTAAGCAATATCTATTCTTTGAAACTATTAATTCACGTCCAATCAACCTTAAACATAGTATCTACCTTTTGAGACATGTGGATATTATGTATGTAACAGTGTTAATCTGCATTTATTGACCCTAATAAATAAAGTGATAAATTGATTAATTTTTGTGCAGGGAGTTAGGTGGGTAAAAAGAAATATGGTGACATGAGTATTCATGAGGAATTAAATGTCATTTGATAAGCATTAAATATCAATGTAAATGCACTTAATAGCTCCATTAATAGTTATACGACTTCACCTTCATTATATAGTCTTATTCATGGAAAAAATCCAAATTTTATTCTTACTTAGAAGTTTCAATGAATCATGATGAGAATATGCGTCGTGAATTTCGGACGGGAGATGCATATAGAAAGCACATGCCGGAACTCGAATGGATTCTACTTGTGAGGGATTCAAAGAAATTGATTAAAGAATCCAAACTTGTGCAAGTACCTATCCCAAAAAGACGTGCGATTTCGATGCCGCGTCATAACCTATATTCATTCCAAGTGGAAGTTATGAGGTTACGAGCTGAGGTATCAAGAATGTGTAGACGAGTTGTAAGGATTTCATCACATGAAGTTGATAACGATCCTAACTATGCATCTACTTACGCTATGTCGGATGAAGACGATGACAGTTCTTCTGACTTTGAAGATTAATTTTGTTACTATAAACTTAAGAATTTAAGTAAGTATGTTTAGATTCTAAAGTTTCTGTTGAAAAATCAAGTTTGGTTAATTTCATCACAATATTAAATGTGTCGCTTGTAAATTATTTTTCATCTAATTTATGTAGCATTTAAAAAGTTGACAAGGCAATAGAGGATCTTTTAGATCATATTTATGTGTTTGCAGTGTCATTTACTAAATTCATAATCTGTTTATCATTTTTCTTCCCCTTGATTACAATGTAAATGGTCGTATACTTGTCAAGAAATTTGAATAGATTTAACAAACAATGTCAGAATGGGCATTTTGACATTACATCTGAAGTATTTTGATCTAATGTCAGACGGTGCCTTCTGACATTAGATCAGAAGTAATTTTGTCAATGTTAGAAGGCTCCTTCTGACATTGGATCAGAAGTATTTTAGTTAATGTCAAAAGGAACCTTTTGACATTAGATAAAAAGTAATTTAGCCAATGTCAAAAGGCTTATTTTGAGATTAGATGATGACTTTTTCATTAAATGTCTAAAGAAGCATTTTGACACACTACAAAAAAGGGGATTTTAGAGGCTTTATTTTGGGCAAATTAGCAAAGCGTCGCCTAAACAGCAACATCAATAGCGGTTTTAGATTAGCCGCCTTCTAAGAGACTAAATTAGTGGCATTTGGTGAGAAACGCCTCAAACGATCAGAAAATAGAGGCGATTTTTGGTAAAACGCCTTCAAAGAGACGATGACCATTGCAGCTCATCAAGTTTCTATTTTACTCACTCTTCCAATTCTACAGTTTTAAGTTATTTGTACCATTTTCTATTATTTGGTTCTCATCCGTAAAGAACTCTGTTACATATGTGTCTAACAAAATTATTATGCCACTGAAGGTGATGATTCAAGTGTATTGCATGTGTATTGTATGGGGTGAACCCCTCTCTCAAACTGCACAACCATTTATGCCTGACCTGAGTTGATATTCAGAGCTAATCGAACTTTGAAAAAGGTTATTATTGTTCATTCTCCTTCAATGCCGCATCCAATACCATATTTTTATGTTTTAGTACTTGCTTCTACTATTGTTTTAGTGTTCGCTAAATCTATTCAAATTTCTTACTCATTCTTGCCTTATATAGTGGATAAAGCAAGTATACGACTATTTACATTGTAATCAAGGGGAAGAAAAAATGATAACTCCCTGAATTTGGTGATCTTAACTCGTCATCGAATTTGGAGGTTTAACAAATAATAGCACAGTCATCTAACTCACCAATCACAATAAACGGAAAAAAAAAAACAAAATAAAAAATAAAAGATAAATCATAAAACAAGCTCAAATTTCATATTATGTATTTAAATTCCATTACTAAACAAGGTCAATGAGAAGCAATAGGGCACTAACAAATGAAATTGAGTCACATAATTGCTTAGAAATAAAACACAATCAGAAGCAAATGGTTATGATGCCTTTCATATCTTTTCCTCACGGTTTACATTTTCCTTACATTACCACGGTTCTCTTTGTTATATCGTGTCCTCTTATTTTCTTCACGGTTTACATTTTCCTTACATTGCCACTGTTCTAAACTTGCACCTTTTCAATATCACAAGACTCTTTGAAAATCTCAAAACCTTCACAAACCCCACATGGCAGAGAACTCTACATTAGTTGGAGAGTAATATTTATGGTACAACGCACTCGTCACCAATCCAGATTTCTTTTGCGTACTGGGCGATTGTTTGGTCACTACAGAATTAATATGCATTGCTTCCGCAACAACATATTAACCGATGAAATTATAACAGAAAAATAACAATTTCTCTCAATGGCCCACCAATTCCACATCCCACGTCCAGTACCTACAGTGACAACTGAAAAGCTGAACTTCAAAATTTTTCCAAGATGAAAATATAGAGCCTTATAATGATTGTAAGTACATCTAAATGAAACAAACCTTTTGGTCACGTTTTAGGCCTAATTGTAAAGTAAGAAAGTGCTCATGCCGTTTGATACTCATGCATAGTGCTCATGCATTGTTCTAAAGCAGCAATGGGTTTCTTAGTAATGACTTCCAAATCTTTAATTCATGCACGATTACATTGTCGATAACAATGTAATGAACAAAAATAAGAACAAATAACTTTTAAGGTAATGCCATCTGTATAACCACCTCAAGAATAGTCCGCAACCTGAAGTAGGACATATCTTCCTACAAAGAGTGATGTGTAAAACAATCATCAATCTTACTAATTGAATGTTTCCAAATTAAGTTAAAAATAGATAAATGGGATATAGTAGTACCTGATTGAAATTAAATTCCAACCCGCGGCTTGCGTAATAAATATATTTTAAAATAAACATTCCACAATCCCATGTATTGGTTTGTTTGTGAATGTTCTTACGATCATAACAAGGCCAATGTGGGATGTCAATCTTCACTAACCCTATTTGCTCGAGTACTATCGGAAAAAATTCTTTCTGCACATTAACAAATTATAATGTGATAAGTACTTGTGGAATTCCTTACTAAATTAGCGTAATAATTATTAAATAACTTATCAATACATACCAATGCTTTAATTTCAACTTTATAGACTGACATACAGTCCTTAGAGAGGGAATCCAAAAATTCTAATTTCTTATTTTTTATGTCCAATATTGCAACGGCCCAATGAGCATGTGCGTGAATTGGAAAAAAACACCTAGTGATTAATAACAATGTGAGAATGAGAGGTAATTTAACAACAAAATAAATATACGGAGGCACGAGACAAGAAAAAAACAAACCTTATCACAAGATATTATATGATATTTAAGATAGTCAGGTCTGGTAAACGCTTTGAGGTTTTTATTTAGTTGGAATTTTTCGCCCGACACACTTCAATAAGACCTTACCCACTGACCAGCCAGAGTAATCTTCTTGAACTTCCTTAAGCAATACCTACACCGATTAACATAAAATGCTTTATAAAGATATATACATCTAACTTAAAGATATGTAAATGATGTGTCTATGTCAATTGGACGTACAATATACATTGGACTAAAGAAATGACATTTGAGAAAATGATCTAAATGTTGCAACTCTCTCCTTTTAAGAAATTTGCAATATCCATCAATTATCTGTATGGCAACAAAGTCAGAGAAATATTTAATCTTTCTAGAATTCTCAAAAAAATTAAAATTAAAATATGAAAAAATATTACCTGATCGTCCAACCACCCAACCCCCTTAAGTGAATCAATAGATGCGCTCGGAATATAATACCCGTCTTCAAATTTATATCAGCGTGATGTAAATTTATCAACATTAATTCTTCGTTGGTAAAGGGACGCTTAGGATCATGAAAATAATTACGAACGCATCTCTATAAATTAGTACGTAAAATAATTACATATCATTCATAATAATATGATGAGAACCTTCTTGGATTAATACCTTCTCTTGATGATCTCTTCTAGGAACCCTTTTATTCGAAGGCTTCGAATATTCTAGAATTGTTTTAAAACAAATTAAAATGTTGATCGGACTAAAACCCCAAGGAAACTAAGTCCTTGAAACCTCAATCTAATGACACCACAAGGATTGATCACTTCCTTGATAAGTCGAAGAGTCATGTCTTTTCTTCAAGAACTCGAATGAAAACTCATAAAGAACCCATAAAGAAATCATGAACAAAACTAAAGTTTCTTTGAATAAACTTCAAAATCTCATAAGATGTAAATTATCAATTGTGTCTCAATTACAAAATGAGGTGCCCTTTTATAGACAAATTAGATCAAGATTAATTCTAATTAGTCCTTGGAAAAATAAAGAAAGTCTAATTAGTCCTTAGGAAATAAAGAATTCAAAACTAAAGACAATTAGAACATAACAATTCCCAATTAACCCTAGCATTCAAATTGATCTTCCAAATTGATCTCTTGCATAAAAAGATAGTTGACCATCCTTGATGAAACTTTGATATCTCCAAAATTAGCCTTAAAATCTTCTAGAATGGCCTCTTTGTATTGGACTTCCACAATCAAGCCTTGCAATGCCTCTTCCATCTTCTTTGTCCTTGCCCTAGTCATCGGACCGCCAATTCCTTGCAATGGTTCTTGAGAAGACTTGGAAACAGCAACTCGATCTCCATTATAATATTAGAACAAATATAATCAAAATGAAATCTGAAACATGCATACATCCCACTTCAACTCTTTGCATATCTTTTTCTTTTTTCGTATATCTAAAGGTGCATAGGGTGGCTTCAAATATATTGAAGGTTTCACATCTCTCTTAGACTTCATAGGGTTCATGGAATACCCAGGCTTCCTAGGATTCATGGAATACCCACCCTCCTACAACAAATGACAACATTGCATAAATTACTCGTACTCGTATAGTACTTCACACCTTTAAAATATGAAGTTAACAATTACTTATGAATAGCGAACTGATTGTATTTAAATTGACCATGACATAACATTTCAAATAATATATTTTTCAAAATTTATACATCTTATTCGCTAAAAAAACTAATTAATACGAGGATTAAAATTTTCATTTCATCCTAACAATTTCAACGACATACAATAAGAAACTGTAAATGCACATAGATACACATTTCAAATCAAAGAAATCGATTAAAAATCTTATAACATAATAAATATACTGGATAGATCCCAAGAGGGGATATTGTAAGACAAACGACCACACACCTTTTGATCAAAATCAGATGATTTCCCCCTAGTTAGAATGTTGTTGTCTTCAGACTCTAACTTTATAGGAGGAGATGAGGATTCAGCCTATAAAAAATAAAAGTTAGAGAGGTATTATTGAAGAGGCGTTTATTATATAGATAATAATTTCCTAACCAAAAACATATAAGTCTAAAAATTAGACAAAACATGAAGTCGAATGTGAGTGATTTTTTCTACATTAAAATTTTAAATATTAAGTATATACATACCTTATCAGCGTCGAATTTGAATTATGAATTTTGTTCATTATTGAGATAATTACTTTTCAAAATATTAGGCGAACTACGTCCGTTATCAACCTTAGTAAACAGCTGAATAAGAAGAATAGAAAATGATCATAAAAACCAACTCACATGAAATATTTATTGAACATTTTAAATATTGTTTATGCAAGGTACCTTGTATTTTGTGGAGGAAGAGAATGATACTTCAGGTGAATGGTTCATTGGCATTGTTTCAGATGTCTGTTTAGTATCGATTCCAATTTCTTCTTCATGAGGTGGATACTCATTTGTGGAAGTATTCGTGGAGGGAGATGCCTTATGTATACCAAAAGGAACACTAGAGCCCATTCTCGGAGGCGATGACTTATGTATACCTAAATGATCGTCTAAGCCCTTGCTAGGTGTCGATGCCTTAGGCATATCTGAAGGATCGACAGAGGTGTTGGTATGGGGAGATGACTTGGTTTTCGAAGGTGCAAAGTCCGAGGCTTTATCGAATTTAACGTTGTACTGTTTGATATTAAAACAAACATTCATAATGATTTCTAAGTGGATGTAACTTATTATGTGGATTTATCACATATAGTAGAGAAACAATACCTTAGGGCCAGATTCATTATATGACTTTAAACATTTGATGTCATTTTTCAATTCTTAGATAACTTTAGAATGATCTTTCAACTTCTGTTCCATCATTGTCATTTTCTTCTTCAACTTATCAACCTCCTCTGAGTTTTTTCTTTTAGACCGAACACCATTTTCCTCTTTCCTCTTATAACCCTTACAAAATGGAGCAAGAACTGCCTCACAAAGTTCATATTCGGTCAATTTCAACTTATTGATAATCTGTTAAAGATGATACATACATATAAAAAATTTGTATTAGATGGAAGTATATATATATGATTGAAATTATAGTTCAATAATTCATACCGTGCAATTGACAAACTTATCGACGTAAAAGTGCCGTTCCTCATTTAAATAATAAGGATACTTTAGGTACCTTGGAAAATGATTGGCAAATATGCGGGGGGCTATTACCGGTATATGTTCGAATGCCCATACCTACAAGTGCATAAGAATATAGGACGAGTGCTTAAATAAACATCAATAGTTTATAAAACTAGTACTTCAAAGTAAGATTAAATTAATAACTCAAATTTTTCTTTAACTACCTGAAGCACCAATGCACAATCATAGAAATGTACATGTTTACCAGTTTCCTTAAACTTCGTCGCACAGATGCGTAAATAATTTAAAAGGTGGTTGTGTACTAATTTGCCCCATGGGATCCTATTGAAGATCTCATCGCACCATACCATACTTAAAAGTTCTTTGTTAATCTTTAGTCTGTCCTTAGGAAGTAAAAAGGTAATAACTATGTACAATAAAAATATTCTTTTAAATTTAATAATATTTTCATTTTTTAAGACTGTATTAAGTACAGTCTCAAAAGAATCTAAGATTATCTCTGTTGGCATGTCAAAGTACTTATTCCAAAATAATTGTACACAAAGCTCGTCTTTCTTTTAGAGAGAACCGATTCCATCACTACCATACAAACCTCCCAAAGCTAATATCAATGCAACCTCATCTTCTGAAATAGAAATATCTTTAATTCTAAATGAAAAATAACAATTTTTAGGATTAAATTTCTCTATGAGGAGAAAAATCAAATTGCTACACATTGGGACGCGTAGCATAGATAGTAGTGGAGTAAAACAAGTAGAATTTAAACATGTCTTCTGCTCAGATGTTAAATTTGAGAAGAATTGTGCAAATCTTTCCGCGTTACACACAACACGTGCCTACAAAATATATATTACTATGTCATCGTATTTTTCAAAATGTAAAAAAATATGATACTTAATGTCATAAAAAGAGGATAACATACCATGTCAACGTAGATGAAGGACTATTTCCAATACGATTGACCTAACGTAGACCCATTCAAAATAATTAATTAATTTCATAAGTAATACAATATAATATCAGAATGATACTTTTGACATTATATCAGAATGTATTGTATATGATGTCGGAAGGAACCTTCTAACGTGAGATAAAAAAAACATTTAGACAATGTCAAAAGGATCCTTCTGACATTAAATTCATAACAAAAATAAATTATATCAAAATGATTCTCTATGTACAATTTACATTTGACTAAAATAGTTTTGATCTAATGTCAGAAGGAGCCTTCTGACATTGACTAAAATAGTTCTGATCTAATGTTAGAAGGCTCCTCTTGACATTGGTTAAAATAGTTCTGATCTAATGTCAAAAGGAGACTTTTGACATTGACTATAATAGTTCTGATCTAATGTCAGAAGGCTCCTTCTGATATTGGTTAAAATAGTTCTGATCTAATGTCAAAAGGAGACTTTTGACATTAACTATAATAGTTTTGATCTAATGTCAGAAGGCTCCTTCTGACATTTACTAAAATAGTTTTGATCTAATGTCAAAAGGAGCATTCTGACATTGAGTAAAATAGTTCTGATCTAATGTCAGAAGGCTCATTTTGATATTGACTAAAATAGTTCTGATCTAATGTCAAAAGATGCCTTTTGACATTGAATAAAATAATTTTGATCTTATGTCAAAAAGCACCTTTTGACATTGATTAAAATAGTTTTGATCTTGTGTCAAAAAGCACCTTGTTACAGCCTTTTATTATCCTGAAAATATCATGGTTAAATGATATGAGGACTACATCTTTTTTCCCCTAAACGTAATTAAATTCATCAATAATAAACTTTTACTATGAATAATTTGCATTCCATTGGTAGAAAGAAAAAAATTATAAATTAAAATCAAATAAAATTGTCACTTTGAAGTATTCAATTTTTCCAATGTTCCTGTTGAAAGAGATTTAACAACATGCAAATAATGACAATAATTAATAAAAAGTCAAAAAAGAATTTGGACAAAATATTATGAAAAGTTTAGGGTTCGAATACTCCAAAACACATACACAAACACTTTCGATTCAAATTTCTCAAAATCTCCACAACGGAGAGAGATAGAAAGAGACTTGAATCAAAATTATTTTAATAATTTCCATAACAAAGAAAGACAAAGATAGATAAAGAGAGAGAGAGAGAGAGAGAAAGAGGGAAACTTGTAATATTTTCTACATCTCCCCAACGGAGAATCTCCACAACAAAGAAAGACAAATATGGAGAAACTTGCAAGTTTCTCACGTTCTCACAACGGAAAGAAATAGAGAGAGAGAGAGAGGGTAACTTACAATATTTTCAATATTTTCAACTGAAATTACAGAAATTTTTATGAAAGAGACGAGGATAAAACGGTAATTTCAATCAAAATTAACAAAAGGGTATTTTCGGAAGAAAAAAATAATGGATTACTGTTTTTACCGTTTTGGTAAAATAAATTAATTCCGAAAATGGTAAATTTATCGTTTTTGAAATTAATTGCTACAGTGTACCATTTTGATAAATATTTTCCAAAACTGTATCGTTTTGATAATTTTTTCTTTTTAATATCTACCAATTCATAGATGAACCAACAAATTCATTGAGATTATAACAACAACGAATTCACTACGAATACAAGTTTTAGGAATTAAAATCAACAATGCACCGAAACAGGACTTTGGACATAAGTTGCCCACGTTGTGGGCCTAGTGTTGCACACAGTATCAAACGTACTACGTTTGAGATGGTCAAATTTTTTCCAAGGAATCATGTATCTTCCATTATTCCCGTCTGTAACACATGAAGAGGCTCCACGTCAAACGTTGTTGGAGAGGGAGAATTTTCTATTTTTAGGGAGATGCTATTAGCACCCAACCTCTTACTCATTACACTCTAATTTCTTAAATTATTTATCACCCTAATTATAGATTAGAAAACACCATTCCAGGATTACAAATTTTTTATTGAATTTATTACCTCAAAAGCATTATAACACATTTAAACAACTTCATCAGTTGTCCCCAATTAAGATTCGGTTCGTAAGAAATCCTAAATCTAACCAATAGATATCTAAACAAAAAAAAAAAATGAAAAAGAATTTTTACTGCCACTCCAACTTTTACTTATTCTAAATCCTTGATTTATTTTATTTTTAAAGGATTTTTCTAAAAACGTGTGCAATTTATGCTCAAATTCCAATTTCAGTGCATTATACATTTTAATTCTCAAAGCATGCATTTCAATTGAATTCATCACTTTTATAATTAATTTATTCACTGCTACATCAACAAATTCAAAGATATTAAAAGTGACGAACTCAAGAGTTCACAAGTTATAAAAATGATGAATGCATATTCTGGGAATTAAAATGAATAATGTTCCAAAATTGGAATTTCGTTCAGCACACGAAATGGAGATTCACCCCTAATTGGGGAGTAATAAGTTGGGGAACCTATAGGAACTCTCTTTTTTCATTGTAGTGATAGTGATTTTCATTGAAAAACACTTTCTTATTAAGTTAGTGATGAAAATTTCCTAACCTTGTAGCATCAAAAAACAATCTCTAATGCCACAGGGTTGAAGAGGATAAAATTCAAGAAGTTACCTTGATGGTTCCAAGGGCCATCAAGGTTTCTGTAGATGGGGGTTTTGTTTGTAACACTTGGGGAATCATCAAGTGTATGAAAGGGTACTACAGATGAATTCTCTTGATCAATCCTAGTTTGAGATCAATGTGCAAGGCTTTCCCTTATAATGGATTTTGATTTAACTAGTTGGTTCTTCAAGCACCTACAGTGCACACAAATACCCATGGAGATAATTTTCTTCAATCCCATTTTTTATATATATAATATTTAATTGCTTTGTGTCTGTGATTGGGTTGTATAGTTTAATGGAAGATGTGTGTATCTATGTAGCATGGAATGCATTGAGATGTATTAGATTCTCATGAAATTAGAACAACATAATACCTTTAGCCAATCCCAAATTTTTTTACTATTGTCAATCTAAATTCTAAACTTCAATTTTTTTTTTTTTCTAAAACCAAAGTTCTCCATTTAGTGACATTTTCTCATTGTTTATTTAATTTTATTTTAAATACTTGATTAATTTGATATTAAGTTTTGTTTCATTTAAATTAAAATTTCCTCAAGCTCTATCAATGTTAATAACAACAAGAGGAAATTATTTTATAACCTACTATATTTATTTTTTCAGGATAATGGTTCTCATTGACAAAATAAAGGAACTAGAGTCCTCTCCAAATGATGAAGAAGGTGTTGAAATTGAAGAAATTGAGATTATTGAGGCTCAACAAGATTATCTTATGAATGAGAGTGGATCTAGTAATGTTAAGGTTGATAAGCCCCTATGGAAAGAAGTACAAATTATTGGAGGGGAACGAACAATTGGCGATGCCCACATTGTAGCAAAGAGTGGTCCAGTACTTATACATGAGTATATGCTCATTTCTTTGGAGCGCTACCAGGTCAACCTGGGAAGAAGACTGATATATCAAGGTGTGTGAACTTCTTTTATCAGTAAAGAAAGGTGCTGAGGATGCTGAAAAGCAAGGATCATTCACTAATTTGAAGATTTCAACATTACATAACAATTCTCAATCTCCCAAAAAGAAAGGTACATTAGATGTTTTGTGTAAGAACCAAGAAACGTTTGAGGTGGATGCTAAAATCTTGAGGGCATTATGTGCTTGTGGCATTCCTTTTAATGTCCTAAGGTCTCCTTATTTTCACGAAATGGTGATGGCAATAAATAGTGGACCTAAGGTTATAAGTGTCCATCATTTGAAAAATCTAGGACAACATTGTTGGACAATGAGAAACAAATTTTGATAGAGATTTTACATGTGTTAAGAGACACATGACTGATAAATGGGGTTTCTATACTTTCTGATGGGTGGGCAAGTGTTAAAAATCATCCTTTGATCAATGTTATTGCTGTAAATAGCTTGGGGGCAATGTTTTTATATGTTGGAAGAGAAAACAGGGATGTTTATTGCATCTTTACTATTTAAAAGCAATTGATGAAGTAGGACCATCTACTGTTGTTCAAGTGCTCACTAATTATACTGCGAATTGTGTACTAGCTGAAAAAGAAGTTACAAAGGTACATCCTCACATCTTTCAGTCTCCTTGTGTTGTTCATATTTTAAATTTAATTTTCAAAGATCTATCAAAGGAATGATACCGGTATTCAGAGACATATACCAAATGCTAGGACATTGTGAAGTATGTTACTAATCATACGTATGCTTTAGCTATTTTTAGATCAAATTCCAAATTGGAATTACTAAAACTCAATTTGCATCGCATCATATAATGTTGAAGAGAATCATGGATGTAAGAGAAGGCTTGCTAACTACTGTGGTGCTCAACTCTTGGAAAGATTGGACTGCAAAGAATAGTCAAACAGAAGAGATGGGAAGGAAAATAAAATAGTGGGTTACTAGTGATGAGTTTTGGGTTTCAGTTCGATTGATATTGAAAATCACCAAGTCCATACGTGAAATGATTAGGCTTTGTGAGGTATATGAAGGTATGGAAGATATGTTTGGCAAGATAAAGGATAATCTCAAAGATTCGAAAAGCGCACACATATGTTTTCCTCCATTAAACATATAGTGTGAATAGAGGAACAAGATGAATGTGCCATTGCATACCCTTACTTATGCCCTCACACCTCATTACTATGATTCTAAATATATTGCAAGTCCTGCACCAAGAGGTTGAAAAAGATCAAGGCCTAATAATGATGAAGTTGTTGTTGAAGGTGTCATGAAAGCATTAAAGATCATTGCACAGGTACTTATTTCTAACTTTTGAATTCTACAATGTTCTTATTATTATTTTTTTATTGAAAATTTAAATTTATATATGTATCCATCGTTTGTTTTTATCAATTTTGGACAGGATGACCATTTACTTACAACATTAAGAAGTCAATTTGCCAAGTTCTCTTCAGAAAGTGCTTTATTTTTTAAGCAACCAACTAAAGTTGATGCTTTTATTGTGTCTTCTATAGTGGTGGATTTTCGAAGCAAGCAACCAAAGTTGATGCCTTTATCATGTCTTCTATAGAGTGATGCTCGATTTATGGTGTTGAGACCATAAAGTTGGCAGAGGTAGCTCGTAAACTTTTATCCCAACCCGTGAGCACATCATTGGCGCTCTTTCATTCACAATATACAACGGAATAGACTAAATTTTGTACGTGCAGACAAATTAGTCTTCATTCACTCCAATCTCCGTATGCTATCAAGGTTTGGCAAGAAATATAAGGAAGGTCCATTCAAAAAGTGGGACATTGATCATAATGAAGGATTGATTGATGATTCAAGCACCCAACTTGAAGGAGATGAGATGGACTTCACTGGATGATAGGCTACTTGATTCCTCTCACCATGTTCTTTTTGGGAGTCAGTGGGCATTTACATTTTGCATGTTTTTTTTAATATATTTATTTGTTTAGTTTATTTTGACTAATTTGATATTCAAACTTGATGAGGATTGATATTTAGATGCTACTTTTTTAGATTTATCTATCCTTTAGTTTTATTTGATTATTTTAATATTCTATATATTTTATAATTTTTATTGTTTATATTTAGAATTTGGATCATCATATGAATTTTTTTTATATTAATTTAGAAATTTTTAACATTATAATTGGAATTCTAACTTGTATACTTGAAGTATATATATGCACTAACGAACCAACTTAGGGAACCAAAGTGAACCAAGAAACGAATTATCTCTACCTATCCCAACGAACCGGGTTCATTCTAGAATAACGAACCTCGAAACCGAATTCGAACCAACGAACTAGGTAACATAGGTCTTATCTTTGTGGTAAGAAGGCCCAATCGGTAGGTAAGTAGTTCAGTCAAGGCACTCGTTCATCATCTTAGCTGACTCCTAACGATTTAATCATGTGTACAATTAATTGCCGATTAAATCAGAGGACCCTCAAAATTGTTTATTTATTCAAATTTTTAGTTAAATTTGATTAATTTTTTGTGACTGTGGTGGTATGGAATAAGTAAACAAATGAAGTATAAAAAAATAAAATTAATATTTGAGTATATTATTTATATAACACTTTGGAGGCGCTCTACATCCTAAGATATTTTTTAACTTGCCACTCTCGCATTTTCGCTCCCGTTTTGGTCATTGCATTGCTGATCAACTCAACCTAGCTGAGTCGAGCTAATTACTTATTAGAGTAAAAGAGTGGACATTTGTTATGAGCTCAATTATTCATCTGGTTGGATTGGGAGAGTATCTCAAGAATTTAGGAGTGGTTGACCATGTCAATTACGTTCTTTCCTAAATGGATAACTTCCTATATTACAAGATTTTTCCATTAATTAACACGAAGATCCACAAGAGCATCATCTAGAATCCCCTTGGATAAGGAAAGGGGTAACATGTTTATGAGGTTAATTTAGGAAAGATATTAACTTATAAATAAAGAAGAAGGCCATGAAAGAGCGACATTTGGAGGATGGTTCAATTGTGTTAGTTATTATTTCCTGCAACTTTTATTCTTAACTTGAACATCGGATGGTGTTTGGCAGGTAACATACCAGTGCCCCAGATCGGTGAAGGAAAACGGGTTCACCATAAAGTTACCATTGACATGAGGTAAGCTTAGGAAAAGGCCTCGACAATATCATTGGTGAAACGAGAAAGGACCAAGCGATTTCCTAACATGTAATTCTCTAGACCTTTTGAAAATAATGTTTTACCAAAAATAACGATGAAAACATTTTGCATCGTGGTAGAATGGGATACCTTGGAGACAAGTATCCCCAACAAGATCTAGGAAATACCAATTCTTTTCCCGAAAAACCTTTTGTGTAAAGAGGTAGAGGTTGGTAGCTAGGTAGATCGAGTTTGTATTGTCAACTTGATAAGAGTATTAGACGTAGGATTTTATACCAGGGCTAGTTTTGGATCCATGCTAATTTGCAATCGTCGAGAATCTGACCATTGTATGCCATTCAGTCATGGATCTATTGTGAATGACACCAAGCTCTCCATGATACTTAACGGGTAATCACAGAAGAGTGATAGAAAGAGAATCGCCTGGCCTCAATGAAGACTGGGAGGTATATATATTATATATTTTAATAATGGTAGTGAAAAGAGAAATGCCTTTACAAAGGGAAAAACTAAACATAAAGACATAAACTGATCATAACATATTCCAATACTCCCCCTCAAGCTAAAGTAAATATATCAACTAAGTTCAGCTTAACAAGATAAGAGTTAGTAACAGGAGGGCCAACAAATTTCGTAAGCATGTCAGCAAGCTGTTCTGAAGAAGATACGAATACTGTCTAGAGGGCACCAGATCGAACTTTATCCTTAAGAAAGTGAACATCAACCTCAATATACTTGATTCTCTAATGAAAAACAGAGTCAAAAGCAAAGCATAATACCAGACTTATTGTCACAAAATAGTTTGGAAGAACCAGAAATAGGAAATCTTAATTCTGTCAACAAATATCAAAGTCAAATAAGCTCACATGTGTCAAGGACTATAGCTTGATACTTAACTTCAGCGAAAAAACATGAAACCACACTTTATTTCTTACTTTTTCAGGAGATCAAATTACCACTATGAAAAGTACAAAAATCAGATATAATCTCATATCCGTAATAGAACCAACATAATTAGCATCAATAAAGTAAGACAAATGAGGTTGAGTAGTGGATAAATAAAAGAGTCCAAGATCTGGACACGACTTCAAGTAGCTACGAATACGATAAACAACATCAATATGAGAAATGTATGGAGCATGCATAAACTGACTAACTACATTAACCACAAAAGTCAAATCTAATCTAGTGTTAATCAGATATATCATACGGCCTACGAGTCTCTAATAAGAGAAATGGATCAGATAATAGATCACCAGATTCAATATAAAGACAATGATTCTGATCAATAGGAGAAGAGCAGGATAACAACCAAGCATACCAATGTCTTGAAGAATATTCAATATGTATTTATACTGAAATAGCGAACTACCATGATGAGAGCGGACCACTTCTATTCCCAAGAAGTACTTGAGATGACCTAGGTCCTTAACTTCAAAAGCACTATCCAATAACATATTTACCTTTTCAATCCATTGGGTATCATCTACAATCAAGATAATATTATCCACATAAATTAGAACAATAACACAACGACCATCCAATTCTTGACAGATAAAGCATGTATGATCTAAATGGCCTCTGGAGAATTCCATAGATAAAATGACCTCAGAAAAGCATTGAAACCAAGCTCGCGGGAATTGCTTCAGGCCATATAAAGATTTAAGAAGACGACATACCTTCCTAGAAATCCCCCTTTAAAGACAAAACCCATGAGGGGGGTCCATATAGATAAGCTCAGTTAGATCACCATTCAGAAATGCATTCTTTACATCAAATTGGTGAAGAGACCATAAGTGACATGCAATTAAAGAGATAAGGAAGCGAATAGTAGAATGTTTAGCTACATGAGCAAAAGTAACACCAAAATCTTTTCCTAGAATTTGTGTATATCCATTAGCCACAAGGTGGGCCTTGTATCAATCAACAGTGTCATTTGTAAGATACTTGACAATGAAACCCATTTACAATCAACATTACGCTCCCTAGAGGGAAAGAGAACAAGCTCCCAAGTATGGTTCTTCTGCAAAGCATCCATCTCAGTAGTTTACTGAGGATCTTGTAAAACTTTTGAAATAGAATGAAGAACTCAAATAGAATCAGTAGCAGCAAGGTAATCTTGATAAGAAGAGAAAAATCTTTGATAAGAAACAAACTAGGCAATAGGATGATCAGTAACACACACCTGCTTACTTTTGCGAAGTGCAATAGGTAAGTGAGACTCAGATACAGAAGGGATAGGAAAATGGGTAAGAGAGAATGTACCTGACTCAAAAGAGGAAGTTGGTAAAGTTGGAGAAGGACGAAGGGGGGCAATGATGACGAGAGTAAACCTAAAGTGTTGGCAAAGATGGAGAAAATACCGAAGAAAGCAGTACTATAGGAGAAGGATCCTGCAAAGAAAAAAAGTCCTATAGAAGATGTAGGGAAATAAGGAACATTTTCAAAAAAGGTTACATCAAGGGAATGTATGACACGATAAAAAACAGGATCATAACACCAATACCCCTTCAACATAGAAGAGTAACCTAAGAAAACACATCAAATGACTTTGCCATCTAATTTCATGCAATGAGAGATCTTATCCTGAACAAAACAAGTGTACCCAAAAACTCTAGATGTAATATGAAAAATGGTGCTATCAAGACGAAGAACATGTAGTGGTACTTGACTTCCTAAGGTGCGACTCAAAATGCAATTAAGAAGAAAAGTTGCGGTGAGGACAACCACATTCCAATATAACTTAGGAGCATGCATTCCTTGAAGAAAATAACGGACAATGTTCATAAGGTGATGATTCTTACATTCCACCACCTCGTTCCACTCAGGGTTGTAGGGACAAGTCAATTGGTGAAGCATACCATACTCATGAAGATGAAAACGAATCCCATTAGAGATATATTCTCATCTGTTGTCGGATGTAAGAGATTTTACAGTAACGTTGTACTGGGTTTGAATCATTTTAAGAAAGTTAACAAAAGTAGATAACACACCGAACCGAGAACGCATCAAATAGACCCAAGTACAACAAGAATAATCATTTATAAATGTAACATCTGATGACCAATAAATGCAGTAACAAGGAAAGACCCCCACACATCAGAATGAATCAAATCAAATATTATATTAAATCGATGCATATAAGAAATATAAGAAGTATGTGTTTAGAATGCTCAAACAGTGCATTGAAATTTGTGTCCACTATAAGAACTTTTTAAAGTAGGAAATAAAAAATATAAGTGCTAAAAATTAACATATCCTAAGTGAGTATGCCATAAGTCTAAAGATTGAGAAAAAAATGTATAACTCCCAGAGGAAGAAAACACAAAAGTAGGAACAGCGATATGAGGAGATCCAAACAAGTACAGCTCATCTCGCTCATATCTCTTGCCAAAAATCTTCATCGAAGTCAGGTTCTGAAAAATACAGTGAATAGGAAAAAAGTCACGGAACAATTTAAAGATTTTGTAATACTACTCATAGACAAGAGATTAAAAGAAAGATGAGGAACATGAAGTATAGAATCAAGAGAAATACCAGAGGATAAGGGGATCATAACTTTGTTGTGTATACTATAAGGGATCCATCAGCAAGGCGAACCTTCCTAGGAGTAACGAGAAAAGTAAAAGAGGTAAAATGGCTAGACTCACCGATCATGTGATCAGAGACACTAAAATCAATAACCCATGTCAAGGGAGCTGGATCCCACTAAGATACGTGAAATGAAGAAAATATATCTGGAGGCGTGGTAACTGAGGCCACAGTCGAAGATGATCGAGTATGAACATGGATCTGATCTCGAACAATAACGATAATCTAGGTCTGAAGTTGCTACAAATCAATAGTGCCAAGAGAAATAGAAGGGTTAGTAGTCAAAACTGGTGATGAATCTACAGTGGCAACACGGAGAGTCTATTGCCCCAAAAGAGTATCATTAGATCATAACAAGTGAAGGTAGAACTGAAACCAATAGGCCTTCTCATGGCAAGTCTTCCCACAATGACTACAAATGAAACCACTCCCTCAACCAAGACACGGCCCCCATGGTTACGACTCCCAACTTCTTGAGTACGAGAGTCAAAGGAACTTGAATTGGCCGCAATAGCCATTTGATCTGTTGCTGTAGTAGAAGGAATACCCAAAGTCTAAGTCTGAGATGAACTACACAACGATGACGCTCATCACTATCAATAGTCACAAAAATCTCAAATAATGGAAGCAAAGGATAGGTGTTAAAAATCTGTATTCGAGGTGCCTCAAACTTGGGGTGTAAGCCCATGAGAAACTGGTATGTCTGATGGCAAGCAATTCTCTTAATCACATATCTAACTACCTTTACAAACAACTCAACCATAGACTCATAATGAGATAACTCATCTTATCGAGATTGAGGAAATCCAAAATAATCTACTACACTCTGAGTCCCCTGAATAGCTTGGACAATATCTTGATAAAGCTCATAAATCCATGAATCATTCTGAGCATGCGCATATGTTTGAGTGAGAGCTGACCACAAAGATGAATAGTCTCATGGTACATAAACATAATGCAGATCGACTATTCCATAGTATTAAATCACCATCTGAAAATAATACAATTATCAATTTACCATTGTTTATAATTAGGATCAATAATAGGTGGCTTGGTAACATTATTTGCCTTGACTTCCCAAATAGTATCTCATAGATTGTGACCAAGACTGAAAGTTTCAATCATCCAAAAGGGCAGTAATTATATGTTGGGCTGAGGAGTTGTGCCCAAAATAAATATTTGTTTCATTGTTCTCTTGATTCAATATCATAACTTTCAAAGACAAATGAATAAAAAAAAGTAAAACAAGAAGAAAGTGTAGAAAGACTACACGTGGTCTCTAGATAATTGAAGAAAATGGAGAAAAATCGACACAAAGAACTGAACTCACAGTAGCCTCACAAAAAACAAAAGTTCTCCACAAAATGGAAGAACAAAACAAATATCGAAAGATTTGGTTTGAAGGGAGGTCGCATGCAAACCGAAGTCCAATGTGTGATCTTAAAAGAAGGAAGGGGACAACACTAGTCCACAGCAGCCACTAGCAAAAACAGCATCACAACAAACTTGCTTAGTACTGTCACAAGGCTACACACCCCTGTCTCACAGCACAGAACTATCACACAACAGCACAAAAACTATCACACGGTAGCACAGAACTATCACACAGCCCTGTCACAAGAGGCTAACAGTCCAATCATAGTCACATAGTCCTATTGCAAGGCCCTTAAAACTATTGCACAGCCCACATAACTTTCACACAACCTTAAACTCACAGCCAGAAGCCCTATCGCAACCCACAACACTATCGCAGTGACCTCTTGGTAGTATGGAAAACAGGCTACAGTGTTGGCTTATTACAAAGACAACCAACTAGTTCTATCGTAGCATGCGAGTAGAACACTTCAGGCTAAAAAGTAATAATAAGAAAAAAAATCCTGATAGGGAAAACTCTTAAACGAACCTGTTGCTAGGTGTGTTTGGTTCCAAAATCAAACGACAAAGTTGGGGGAAAAGAGAGTAAGGTGATGAAGCTTCAAGGGACCAAAAAACCGAAGAGAATAGACCCAAGATAAGTTGTCAATGGGGTTCTAGGGCTCTGATACCAAGAAGAGTAATAGAAAGAGAATCGTCTAACCTCAATGAGGGCTGGGAAGTGTATATAGTATAATAATACTAGTAAAAGGCATAAATGCCCTTACAAAGGGAAAAACTAAACATAAAGGCAAACTGATTATAACATATTCCAATAATCAGAAACACATGTGACAATTCCTAATCGTGACAAAAAAAACCAATGATGTTAAGTTCCTCATCAATGAATTAATGGAACCCAATAATGTTTTACCTTGGATCATGGTAGAGCATTACCCCACTGAGAGGTACGACATAGATCGATAATTAATCAAGACCTTGTCACCTTAGAGACATGCCCCCTAGGGAATTAATGGGACCTAGTAATGTTTTACCCTGGATCATGGTAGAACATTACCCCACTGAGAGGTACAATATAAATCGATAATTATTCATGACCTTGTCCCCTTAGAGATATTCCCCCCTCCCTCTTAAGCATTAACCTAATTAAAAAACAAAAACCAAAAATACAAAACAAAACAAAAATGATCAAAGAGACCAGGCATAAAATCAAGAGCAAACAAAATTAACACACCCCCCATATGTAATCTTAAGATTAACAACACAATCTCATCTTCCCACAAAATCATCAAAAAAAACTCCCATAAACTTCGATGTTGTGGCATCAATTATACATATATTTCTATGAGTTATATGTTTGATGATGATGATTGTCTTTATTGTTCAACTCTACATTATTTATCTTAGTTATTACTCATGTTTATTTGTACAAATCATGTCGCATAACCTAAACATAGAGTTTTCTCATATTGGATGACCACTCTAGGGTTCGTTGAATACTACCATGGCCCTAAAAATTTATAGAGTAACCCTACCGTCGATCAATGAACTATTTAGTGCTACCTTCTTGATAGTAAGAGTCTGTCCTTTATAGAAGGCAACTCCAACTCCAGAAGTTGTCTTCTGGAAGAAATAGAAGCCTAGAGCCTGAAAAGCTACATCTAACATAAGCTTGTTTGTTACTAAAGCACATAAACTAGATATTGATGTTCGTTTGATAACTTTTTATTGTTAAATTCTGGTAAAATGATTAAAATACCCTTATTGTTGATAATGCGCTCAGAATGCACCAAAAATGATCAGAATACTTTAATAAATATATAATTACACTAAATATATATAATAAATTTATATTAAAAAATTATAAATATAATTATTTTTAATTTAAATAAATTTATAAATTTTATAATTCTATCAAATTTTCGACAACATCTCTTAAAAATGGACATGTGAAATTTTCTTGATAAAGAAAATACCTGCATAATATATAATCCAACATCCACATAAAAATGAAGGGTGTTTTCGTAATAAAGTAGTGATGATGAATTTCTTTTGGTCTTGGCAGTAATGATGAAGGGTATTTTGGTAGTAATCCCCTTTTGGAAGATGAAGGGTATTTTGGTGATTCTTTTTATTTTTTAAGATTAAGTTTGGTTAAAAATTTTGATTAAAGATAAATGGTATTTTGGTAATTCCCTTTTATTTTTTAAGATTAAGTTTAGTTGAAAATTTGATTAAAGAATAAGGATATTTTGGTAATCTCTTTTTGTTTTTTAAGATTAAGTTTGGTTGGAAAATTGATTAAAGATGAGGGTATTTTGATAATTCCCTTTTGTATTTTAAGATTAAGTTTGATTGAAAATTTGATTAAAGAAGAAGGGTATTTTGATAATCTCTTTTTGTTTTTTAAGGTTAAATTTGATTAGAAATTTGATTAAAGATGAAGGGTATTTTGGTAATTCCCTTTTATTTTTTAAGGTTAAGTTTAGTTGGAAATTTGATTAAAGATGAAAGGTATTTTGGTAATTATCTTTTTTTAATATTAAGTTTGGTTGAAAATTTGACTAAAGATGAAGGGTATTTTGGTAACTACACTTAAGCCGATTTACGTTTTTGGCCTCACACCCCTATTGGACGACTTCCATTAAGAGTTGTTTTGGGCTTCATTTGAAATTCGTGGGAGCAAAAAAAAACCCAAATAAACATCATTCATTGAGCTTTTTTGTCTTAAAAGCAAAATAAACAAAAAAAAAAACTGACTCCTCATGGCCAAACGAACAAGCTTTAAGTTTTACAACTTCTTTCAATTACAAGTATTAATATTAAAGAAAATCAATATAATAAAACACAATTGAGCTGGAACAGTTGTATGTGACACAAACATCCAATCAACTACAATGTTGTGACAGACAAATCCAACTACAAACCTCCCATCAAACTATAGTGTCATGGGAACCCACTTTATTTCCTTTATTCTTCACCTCCTCTAATTTTACTATATTTTCTCTTCTACCCCTTTAATCCATTTAATTATTTTTCATCTTTTACCCTTTTAATATCATTTTTTAATAATACCCCTCAAACTCTATTTTTCCATTTTTACCCCTTTAACCCGAAAGACAACGCCCTCCTCTAATTTTATTATATTTTCTATTTTACCCCTTTAATTCATTTTATTATTCTTTCTCTTATCCCTTTAATCTCAATTCTTTTTAATAATACTCCTCCATCAAACTATAGTTTCTTGGGACTCATTTTATTTTATGTCTTCTTCACCTCCCCTAATTTTACTATATTTCATCTTTTACCCCTTTAATCCACTTTATTGTTTTTTATCTTTTACCCCTTTAATATCAAATTTTTTATAACAAGTTTGTGGGTTAAACCTCCCATCAAGCTATAATTTCATAAGACCCACTTTATTTCTTTTATTCTTCATCTCCTCTAATTTTACTATATTTCTCTTTTACCCCTTTAATCCATTATATTGCTTTTCATCTTTTACCCTTTAATATCAATTTTTTTATAATAGTTTTGTGGGTTAAACCTCCCATTAAGCTATAATTTCATGGGACCCATTTTATTTCCTTTATTCTTCACATCCTCTAATTTTACTATATTTTCTCTTCTACCCCTTTAATCCACTTTATTGTTTTCATCTTTTATCCATTTAATCTCAAATTTTGTATAACAGTTTTGTGGGTTAAATCTCCCATCAAGATAGAATTTCATGGAACCCACTTTATTTCTTTTATTCTTCACATCCTCTAATTTTACTAAATTTTCTCTTCTACCCCTTTAATATATTTTATTATTTTTCATCTTTTATCCCTTTAATCTCAATTTTTTAATAATACCCCTCCAACTCTATTTTATTCCACATTTACCCCCTAAACCCGAAAGAGGATGCCCCATTCTCTAACTTTACTATATTTTATATTTATATCTTTAATCCACTTTATTATTTTTCATCTCTTACCCTTTTAATCTTAATTTATTTAATAATACCCATTCCATCAAGCTATAGTTTCTTGGGACCCACTTTATTTCATTTATTCGTCACCTCCCCTAATTTACTATGTTGCCTCTTTTACCCCTTTAATCCACTTTATTGTTTTTCATCAGTGTCGCATTTTCAATTTACGAATGACACTTTAGTCTTCCTGGATGCCTCGATGTATCTGACTAGGAGATTAAGTGGCCTCAATTTTTGGAATACCGGTGAATATGAGAAAGGGCAAGGTATTAGTGGTTGGAAGTATTCCTATTGTGTCCTTACTAGCAACTTCTGGGGTGCCAAGTGAGCATTCTTCCTAATACTTACTTGGGACTTCCACTAGGAGCTTCATTTAAGAGATTAGCAATTTGGGATGCCGTGATCGGAAGGGTGGAGAGGAAGTTATCAACATGGCAAGCGAATTACTTATCTAAGGGGAGTAAGTTGACATTGATTAAGAACGTGTTGTCGAGCATTCCAATTTATTTCCTATCTCTATTCTCATTGCCTAAAAGTGTGGAATTAAGGTTAAGCAAATTGTTTCAAACTTTCTGTGGAATGATAAAGAAGGGAGGTGGAAGCAACACCTAGTGAGTTGGAAGCAAGTTTGCGCTGATAAAAAGAGTAGCGGATTGGGTGTAAGGAGGTTAGACGAGGTCAATTCGACTCTTATTGAAAGTCGTTTTGGAGATTCGGTGTGGAAGGTGACAATCTTTGGAAACAATTTATAGCGGCAAAGTTTGGGAGTGAAGCATTTGGGTAGGAGAATGGGGTGGTCAAGACTTCTCACAAGTGTGGTTTGTGAAAAAATATCATGAAAATCCTCCCAGTCTTCAAGGTAAGAACTCATTTCAAGGTTGGTAAAAGTAACAGAGTGAGATTCTGGGAAGATGTTTGGTGTGGTACTCACCCTCTTAGGGAGGACTTTCCATATTTATATTCAATCTCTGCTAAGAAGAAGTTACCAATCTCAAGTTTTTGAAGGGTTACTGAAAGAGAATACACTTGGGATTATGGTAACGATTGGGAGTTGGAGGAAGTTGGTAGGTTAATTGTTTGCACTTCTTTTATTGTTTCTAGTGTGGAGAGAGAAGATGAGAGAGTGTGTACAACGAACAAAGAAGGAATGTTTTCGACAAAGTCATTTTTATAAGTCCTTGTGTAGAGACGAAGGGTCATTTTTTCCTAATGTTACTATTTGGGGCCCGAAAGTGCCAAGGAAGGTAGCATTCTTTAGTTGGACTGCAGCGCTAGGCAGAATTCAGATAGTGGATTTGCTAATGAGGAAAGCTATGTGCGGGGTGAATGGTTGTTTGTTGTGTTTGAGAGATGGGGAATCTTCGGATCATCTTCTTCTTCATTGTAGATTCACGTCCGAGTTTGGGCTCATTTCTTTACATTGTTCGATGTGTCGACTTGGGAGTCTAGAACAGTCAAGGATCTTTTCACATCTATTGGATTATTTCTCGTTGGTGTGAAGAGGATATTGTAGAGCATCACCCCTTTTGCTATTTGTTGGAAGGGGAAGGGGGGGGGGGGGGGGGGGGGGCGGGTTGGAAAGAACGAAATAGTTGTATCTTCAATGGTAAAAGTAAAGAGTGTGAGGAAACAATTTTGGTTATCTTTGATTTTATATTATTTTGGTCTCAAGTATTCAAGGAATTTAGGGGGGTGTGTTGTATTACTGCCGAGTAGTCGTCCCTGTGGGATAGGGTGTGTTGTATTACTGTCAAGTAGTCATCCCTTGTAATGGTCTCCGCTTGGTTGGTCATCTCAACCAATCTCGCTTTATTATCTATGAATCTTTGCATATCAAAAAATTATATATGTTTTTCATCTTTTACCCCTTTAATCTCAATTTTTTTATATAATAATACCCCCTCCAACTTTATTTTTTTCGCTTTTACCATTGACCCGAGAGAGGATGCGGCACGGGTGAACTCTAGTATGTTAATATTACACAAAATTAGCATAGGGACAACTCTTTTAGTTTAGAAAAGTTATATTACCACTCCAAGCACTCACTACACAACCATCCTTCCTTCAAGCCATGCCATAAATTATGGGGTATGCCATGCAAAAAAGGAGCTTTCCCACACCACTCATCTAAACAAAATGTCTCTTTTTTTCATCTATGTAAACCAAGCAATGAGGACATTGCTTGAAAAGACCTTGGGTCTCAAGAATGACTTCTTAAATGATTGTACCTAATGATAAATTAGGAGATGGACATGAGCCAAATTCATGAAACCCATGGGACAAGCTTGAAGGTCTGCGGTTAGTTCGAGTAGACTGAGGCCTTAGCAAGAACCCAACCCAAATTTAGATCAGGTCAGCCCAAATGATTCTGTGCCAGATTTTGCACCTTTAGGCTTGAGTTGGGTCCCTATAAATGGCAACACAGTGAGAAAGAAACTTAGTTGCATGAAACAGGAACGAGTGGGGGTTGGGAGAGACTCAAGAGTAAAAGTAGGGAAACAGTTACTGCAAACCAATTTTAATTGAATTTATTTTAGGAAGCAAGAGAGGAAACGAAATACCAAAACAAGAAAAGGAACCAGGGTGGCACATAAGATAAAAGGTTCTTGCAACTAAGGTAAAAAGAATCTAAACTAATTACTTCACTAAAAATTCTGATAGGCCATTGGAAGCACAAATCACAATTATAGTCTGGAAAAAAAGAGTAAGAAATAAAGGGTGAAATAAAAAGAGTGAAAGAAAAGGTGGAGAAGTTTGTGTATGATAATACCAGAGACCTGAGGTCAAGGCCTCACCTTCACACTTGATATCTCTTATAAAGGGGGGAGATGAAGAGAGTTTAGGGACTAGATTGAGTATCTCGGTGATTCAGTATCCTTACCTTCTTTTTTTGTGTGTTTAAAAGCTCAAGTGTGATATTTCACAAAAATGTGTGACAAAGAGGTCTATTTAATTCAACTCATCCACAATTAAAAAAAAACAAGATTAAACAATATTATGTGCGATATGAAAAGAAATAAATGCCTCCGGATACAAGATTAAACAATAAACTTATGATTTCATTTCAAGATGCACAAATATTGGATATATAATACAACAAATTCTGAAAGAGAAACACAACACCTAATTGCACATTCAAATTGTCCTCTCTGAATTGATGAAAAAGCATTTAATCATGTCTTCCCAACATAGTTATTAGTTTCCACAAGAACTTCAATGTAACATATAAAGAGAATAAAACAACGGTAACGATAGCAATCTCAAATACCTCTGAAGTTCAGTTAGTCTTCATATCTGGTATTCAACCAATTTGCACTTTCTACAACATCCATAGATGAACCTCTCACCTTACTGGTTTCCCTTGTATCTTCATACATCTCTAGTGCATTGGACATGGCATGATCAGCCAGGCAATGTTTTTGACTTCAATGGTTCTTTTGGATTGGAGTCAATCCCCCCTCTTTCCCCATAGTAGAAAAGAAAAGATACAATTCAATATCATTATTCAAATGAGCCTTCAACATGTCCAATCTCTAATCCAGCTGAAGGTCTGACCATCTGCTCAATTGTTTTCCTCATTTGTTCAAAGCCAAATATACAAACAATTTCATGTCTTACTAAAGCTTCATTTTATATGTTCTATCAATGGAGTTGCACTTGCCACTGCATTCTCTGACGAATGCCTCAGCTTAATGAGTTGCCTTGGATTTCTAGTAGTCTTCAGTACATCAGACATTGCTTGGGCTTTCCGCATTATGGATGATCTAAATTCACGCGACTCATTCCCATTTTCCCTTTTATATGTGTTTGGCAACTTTGTTGAATGTGGAATAGAAGCCATCTTAGCAGATAGTTTATTGGCCAATTCAACCATTCCCGACTTCTTCAGCTCTTCAATCAATTTCCGATAAGTAAGGTACTGAGGAGCGATCCCCCTCCGGATCATATCCTCAAACTCCACACACGCTTCATCGAATCTATGTAACTTGCAGAGTAAATGAACTAACATGGTACATGTGGGAAGGTCCAAATCATAACCCCTATTTCTCATTTCCTGGCTTACCTGCACTGCCAAGTCCAACCTCTCCTGCTCACACAACATCTTGATCAAGAGATGGTAAGTGAGACGATCAGGCACGTACCCAGATTCAATCATCTTAGTATAAAGATTCATCCCCTCTTCAATTTTCCCAAATCTCGAGAAGTATCGAAAGAAGTAGTTATATGTTGTGGGGGTTGGAACAAACCCTCTCCCTATCATCATCTTAAGAACCTTACTCGCCCCAACGAGGTCTCCCGCCTTGCAAAAACCCTTGACTAAAGAATTGTACGTAGAAACAGTAGGACCTGACTCAGAAACCAACAATCTTTCGATCATCCCTAACGCCTCCTTAAACCTTTTGGATTCCCCTAATGCATCAACAATTGGATTATATACAATTGCATTGGGTTCAATCCCTCCCCTTCTCATCTCTCCAACCAATTCCATTGCCCTCTCTACTCGACACAACCGACAGTATCCTTCAACAAGGGTACCATAAGTTACAACAGTTGGACTCACATTCTCCTTCTTCATCTGCTCCCATAGCCGTTCGGCTTGTTTAAGCTTCCTTGATCGAAACCATCCATTGAGGAGGATATTATAAACCCGTATGGAAGGAATCCATTGGGGTTCCAATTCCCTCTTTCGATCACAATACTTTGAAGCAGCACTCACAAGCCCTTCTTTACAAAGGGAATCTAATAGAATCTCAAACAAATCTGAATTCGAAACAGTAAAACGATTTGGATCTAAATTCTGAGCGAATTCTAAGGATCGAATAGCGGGCAAGGGCATACCTGCACGGGCGTAACGTCTGATGAGGATTGCAAAAGTTTGGCCAGAGATCATTGAGGGTGCCTCGTCGGTCTTCATTCGATCAAGCAACAGAGACCAGGCCGAATCAAAGTCTCTGGATTTGGCAAGAAGTTCGATCATGGAGTTGAAGATGGGAGCAGTGGAGGAATAAGAGGGTTGTTGTTTCTCTGCCCATTGAAAGAGAGTGAAGAGGGGTTTGGGAGAAGAGTCAAAGTGGGTAAAGATTGATTGTAACAGAGTTGGACCCGGTTTGATACCAGTCTGATCCAGGGCGGTTTCAAGAGCTGGACCGGATGAGAGGTTATGGTCTCTAAGGAGGTTGCAGATGGTGGCACAATCCCTCTGAAGAAGGCTAAGGTTAGGGTTTGGGTTTAGTGGTGATTGTTGAAGGTCGGGTGGTGGCTCCACGTGGTGATTTGGATGTGGCGGCCACTTGATGAGGGGATTTCCAGGTACAGAGAGCCATGATTGATTGGAGAAGAGGCGGTGAATGGGCAGGAGGAGATTAGGGTTCCGTTTTTTTGTCCGGACTACCGTTAGAGCGAAAAAACTTAACATCTGCACCTTCTCTCCCTAGTCTATAGTTTTCTCTAGAAGAAAAGTTGCACAGCAGTAGTTTTGAATATGAGTCGTGATAATCCGACTTACTCCGAAACCTCTTCTGTCCTCTCCTCGACATACAAAACTATACCTTTTATGAAAAATTTGTAGTAATATATTTCCTCGAGAGCACATCTACGATTCCCGAGCCTATCACATCAGGTAAGTTGATTGACTAGCCACACATGACTGTTAAGTCAGATTATCAATACTCTTTGAATTTTGATAGTTTATTTTTTGAGACCCAGGTTATGGAGGAGAAATTTATTGAGAAGCATTATCTTTCTTAACATAATAAGATTTTAAGCCTTCTTAAGAGTCGTTTTACTCAAATGAATTAACATATTAGCAATTCAATTCAACCCCCTGAATTCCATGTAAAAACTCATATCCAACACACATACACACACACACACACACACACAAAAAAGATTTGTACTGGAATAATCTCAAGAGTGTACCTCATATCATATGACCTGATGTGAAAGTGTGTAAGAATCATAAATGTTTTTTAACTTGTATCTCGATGAGAAGCATTTATGGTTCCTACATACATACTTTCATGCCAGGATGTGAGATATGAGGTACAATCTTGAAGTCACTTCAACATTATTCAAATAAATAATAATAATTGTAGAGGATAAAAGATGTAAGTGATCTGAATCTTACACGTGTCTTGATTTGAACACAAGTTAGGGCATATTAGTGGAGAATCTGCTTAGAGCAAGTGATGCCTAAATAGGATCTACAACTCAATAAGTCGCGATATTAGCTCTGCCTAAATGCAAGTCAGAGTTAGTATCTACCCTTACCCAACTTGAATGGCACAACTGGACTGACTGCATCCAAATCCTAATCCATCTCCATCCTGTCAAGATGACGGATAGATCATGAGAATCTAAGAGCATTTTGGCAAAATCAATTCGATTACTTCCTTGGTGTGGAGTTTCCCTAATCCGATCCAAAGATTTGGAGGATCAAGGAGAGGGTCCCTAAAATCTAGGGATCATAGGGAAGTCTTATATAAGGGAGAAAGATCAATGGAAGAATGACCTCTTTTTTGTATCGGGAGAATTAGGAGTTTTACTTTAAAGAAAATTATCCTGATTTTTATCTGACTTGGGCATCGGAGGATTCTTGAGGTACCACACCAATGCTACCAAATGGCTGGAGGAACGGGGAGACGCCATCAAAGTTACAAATCAAGTTGTTGTAAGTAAGCTTAATTACCTCTACATTTTTGGCGTCATCTGTGATAAAAAGAAACTCATTTTTTACTTCCACTTTTCTGAACCGTAATGGTGAGATCCAAAAGTTTCGGTGAAACAGTCAAACCTTACACCTTCACCTACTACTTCAGCTACTGAAACTTTATTGATGGCTCAAATCATAGAGACGAAAAAGTGGCAGGAAGATATGCAGTATAGGATGGATGCCCTGAGTACTAAAAATTAGACTTTGAACTAGCATTTGGAGGTACAACAGAAGTAGAAAATAAGATTTGCCCCAACGTCATACTGAAGATAGGGAAGACCATGTTTTTAAAGGGAGCGATGGCTCTAGGTCTATTGGAAAAAGAGATGAAACCGAGCTTGTTACTACAATGGCAACTCATATCAAAGTAATAGTTGGCCTGACTAGGGAGGAGATCAAAGATATGATTAGAAAAGAAAAGGAAGCAGGAAAAAGCATTAAAGTGGGGTTGGCCACAGAATAGGCCATTAAGGGAATTTAGAGATCTCATTTCACAACTAAGCTCTTAACAATAGAGATGTCAAAGAAGTTTGTAGTACTTTGATTCATTCTTTTTATCAATATGAAGGACCCAATTGAACACTTGTACCACTTTCGACATATGTTAACTTTGTGGGAAGGGAAATGAAGCCTTAATGTGTAGACTTTTTCTATTTGTCTTGCATAGGATTGCTCACCTGGTTCCATAGATTTTCTAGTGGGACTATTACTTTTTTTGAAGAACTCTGCACAGCCTTCGTTACATAGTATATAAGCAATGTAAAATAGGGTGGAAATGTTGATACCCTACTTAGTATGAAGCTAAACCAGTGGGAGACCCTTAGAGACTTTACGAGAACATTTTGGGAGGAAGCTATGGCAATAGAGAACAATGACGAGAAAATAATTGTGGTTGCATTCTGAAATGCCTTGTCCTCCGATTTAGGGTTGTATAAATGAATGGTGAAGAGAACGCCTAAAACTTTAGCAGAGTTGGCTAAAAGGGAAGAGAAGTACATTAGACTGGAAGATGATATCTGATCAATGTCTCAAAACACTAATTTATCCGCACATTTCCTAGACATTTGTCTAGATTTGCATCATTATTTTATTATATTAATAAAATAATCATGTTAAGCCTTGAACTATCACATTACATGTTCTACCATGTTAAATGTGCATATTTGCAAGAAATAAATGCATTTGTCAAAAATTTGATTACGCACCTTGTTCACTTTTTAGGTTGAAGATGTAATCAAAATTAAAATATCAATTTTGCATTATAACTAGGAAGACCAATGGAGCAATCCAATCAAAACTTAACCCCAAAATTGTTGACGACCCCACCCGATGGTAAGTAATCACCATGCGCCAGTGGAATTAAAGTTGGTCGCCCTAATTTTTTGGGATTTCACTCTACACGTGAGATTATTCGGAATAGTGATGGTGACTCAAAAATGATCCTTCCAAAAGCTCAAATTTCTATAATTAAGGCCTTTCCCAATTTTAAAAAAGTATTTGGTCCTTAGGACTTTTCCCTTGCCCCTCTTCCTTTAACCTAAGGCCCTAGGCCTTTTCTCTTGTATTTTTCATTTTTAGTGTAGACACCCCAATTTGAACGGGCCCATATTCGAAAGGGCCCCAAAATAACAATGTTTCAATAAAAGTGGCCAACGGGCCTTGATGGCCTGAATCATCGAAACATGACATCTTCGTCAGAATCAAAGCCTCTAACACCTCTCAATGGGTTAGTAGGTCCACTAAAAGGATTTGGCATGCTCTCATTTACCCCGTCCCATTCAAAATATCGATTTTCCAAATAAATGGGCCAACGGGCCTCAAAGGTCCGAATCACTAAAAAGTGACAATTTCATTGAACCAAGGCCACCAAGACCATCCAATGTCTAAGGGACCCGTCAAAGGGATCGGACCCACCCCACGTCGACCCAACCTTCGCCGCTCCACACTTATAGCCACAAAATTGATAAATTCTCCGACGAGCCCAAAAGGCCCAAATTGTCAAACACGTGGCATTTTTGGATCAAATCAATAACTTCAAGGAAAATAAAAAAATTAAAAAGGTGAAACTTGGGAAAACCTGCCCTTCATCCATCAGCCACCACTTCACCTCGAAATTCGCAAATACCCTAAACCCATCTAAGGCCCATAAACCCTCAATTATCCAAAAACCAATTTCTTACCTTATCTCCTAACTTAAATCCAATCCCACACCATCTAAAAACCTAAAAACCGATCCACCCTCAAAAATCCAATCCAAAATGACCCCAACCAAATCCAAAAAACCCCTAACCTTTCCTAAAATCCAAGCCAAATGCCCCTAAGCCCAAACCCATATTCAATTCATACATAACCCACAACCTTAACCCATAAACCATAACCCACATCACCCAATCACTCTTTTACCATCAAAAGGTGACACATGTCATCATCCCTTCGCACCGCCCGCATCAAACCAACCACCCATCACTTTTCTCTAAAAAACTTAACTACCCACATCACCTTTTCTCTAAAAAATCACATCAACCCACACCCTCCCCTAACCTACCCTCATTAAGCCCTATAAACCATATTCTCTCAAATCAAACACCATCAACCCACACTCCCCTAACCTACCTTCATAACTCCCTAAACCCTAGATCTCACAAAACAAACACATCAACCCACACCTCCCCCTAACCTACCCAATCATCATACCTCTCCCTAATCTAGATCATCATCATTCCCTATAAACCCACATCTACAACCTAAACCTACACCCATCCTCTCAAATCAAATACTCAACCTCTCCCATCAATTAAATCTAAATCTCTAACATCCACACATCATGCCACATGTCACCATCTCCTTCAACCTCCCAACCACCTTCTTACACCCTCCATTCTCTCAAAGTCAAACACCACTCTATCAACCAACCACCCTCTTAAACACCCATCATCTCACCTTACCAAACACTCAACTCAAATGGTTTGGGTAAGATTCAAATCATTTGGATCAAAACCCCACCCATTCTCACTCATTACAAAATTACCCTCAATCCCATTCTAAATTTCATACCCTTCACCTCTAAACCAATGCCATTAGCCATTCTCCTAACTCTTCACCCCATTATACCCCCAAATACTCTCCCAACACCTATAAATACCCCTCTCCTCCTCCCAAAGATGGTTATCAAGTCTCATAAGAAAAATATTTTCTCTACTCCTCTCTATCACTTTCTCATACTATCTTCTAAAAAAGAAATTTCACTTTCATATTACACTAAGAATTTAAGAAACATAGAAGAAGAAGGAAGAAAAGAAAAGAAAGGAGAACCTTGAAGATTCAAGGTGGATTCAAGACTTTCCCCTCCCCTCTCTCTCTAATCTCCTTCTCTTCCCTCTTCTACCATCTCCCTTCTTTTCATTTTATTTTAAACAAGTTGAGTATGAATGGAGCCCAAGGCTAAGATTCATAAGGGTCATTCCCATTAATGGAACGACCCTATGATCAAGTCGAAAGTGAATTCCTATCAAGGGTACAAACACCTCCACGTGGTACTTATTTTCTAATATTTCGTCAAAATCAAAGTAACCGAGTTGTGTAGAGGTTACCGCCATTTGACGGGGAGAAAAGGGTGCCTAACACCTTCCCTTTTCTCCAACCGAGCCGCTTGCCCGAACCTTTGGGTTTGATTAACCCAATCCGTTGCGAGTCACTAACGCCAAAGAATGGCAATTTTTCAAAAGGTACAACACCGGGTGACCATTCACACCCCTTTTCAACTTGAATGGTGGCGACTCCAATTTTAGTAGTTGTCGCCGTCGTAATGACGAAAAACACGTAGCTACAGCTGGCGACTCCACTGGGGACCAAGGTTCTACCCTCGTGTCAACTCGGTCACTTCCAAACAAATCAAAACAAATTTTTCTATTTTTATTTTTATTTGGTATACTAACATAGTTTGTGTTTCTTGTTCATGTTCTTTTCTTTTTTGTTTCAAGTGACATGTTGTAATATTTACTTTCTTTTTCTTCGAGGATATATGTAAGGGGGTCGATGAAAAATAATGAATGAAAATGCACGTGTGCACTAGCGAGCATAGCCCCACTTCCAAGCCACCCCACCTTTAATATACTTAGCCCCGATGCTTAGTAGTTCCAAGGCTTGAGATCGTTATTTCAAGTGTCGGGAATGAACACATCAAACCCGATCACCAACCAACAACATGTGTACTTCGGTATGCATCGAGGTTTGAAGATCGGGTAGCCATGAAGCCACCTATCAAATCGCATGCATGTGCTCGACTAAATAATGCTAGGACACGAGTTTCCAACGTTACATCGACCCCCAAGAAAGATTGTAATTGTACAAGTTGTTGTCGGGCCTCGAAGCCCAAGTTGTAAGCCCGAGAAGGCACGCTTGTATAGATCCTAAGCAGTTTTGTTTTTACTTTTTATTTTTATTTTTTTTCTCTCTTTCCCTTAGGTAAGAGGGAGGAATGCATTGCATCATTCAAAAAAAAAAACCAGGGAAGAAGGAAAGTAAAACAGTGGGCCAAAAAACCATTTCTGTGAAATTCCAGAAGCTAGAATTCTTTCTGGTCCGTGTTCATGGCACGGATAAACAAAAATATGTCCCATCCGTGTTGGGAGCACGGATGAAGCAATATGTACCTTAAACCGTGTTTGAAGTACGGTTAAAGCAATGCATTACCCTATCCGTGTTGTGAGCACGGTTGAAATAGTAAATGTCTCGTCCGTGTCCAAAACACGGATGACAAAATGTTGATCATATCTGTGCCGTGATCACGGACTATTACAAATCTCAGGCTTGGAGTTCCCCTACCATCGTTCAAGCGCAAACAAAAAAATGAATAAATGAATAAATGAAAAACAAAATGAAAAATGTAACTTTTCTTTGGCCCAAGCCAAAAACCAGAGGCAATGTGCCTCATTTTGGATTAACAAAACTTTAAAAAAAAAAAAAAGCCAAAAATTCGTACTGGTTTGTATTTCAGGTACGGATAGGCATATTTTATGCCCATCCGTGTTGGAGGCACGGATTAATTAATTAAAAAAAAAAATTTGCTCATTTTGTTCCTGACATCAGACTTGACAACTTTTGTTCTTGGATTTATTTTTCTTTTGATGTTTAAGGCTTGAAAATATTTAAATGAATCATTTTTTTAAAAAAAAACTTAGGGCCTACTCATCGTTGCCTTTCTTTGTTCGATCAAAACCGAACTCACGTGCATCCTATCGATCAAAGTTGACCCCACCTCACGTGGTACACTATCAATCTCGCCTACAATCAAACTCATTATTGTCCATTGCCAAAATCGAAAATAGGTCCACGACCCAGACCCAGACCCATTTTCAACTGGGTTTACGACCTAGATCCATTTTCAACTGGGTCCACGACCCAGATCCATTTCCAATTGGGTCCACGACCCAGACCCATTTTCAACTGGGTTTATGACCCAGATCCATTTCCAACTGGGTCCACGACTCAAACCCATTTTCAACTGGGTTTACAACCCAGATCCAATCCAATTGGGTCCATAACCCAGACCCATTTTCAACTGGGTTCACGACCCAGATCCAATCCAATTGGGTCCACGACCCAAATCCATTTTCAACTGGGCTCAAGACCCAGATCCAATCCAACTGGGTCCATGACCCAGATCCACTTTCAACTGGGCTTAAGACCCAGATCCAATCCAACTAGGTCCACGACCAGGATCCAATTCAATTGGGTCCTCAATGCAAATCCATTTTCAACTGGGTTCACGACCCAGATCCTGTTCAACTGGGTTCACAACCCAGATCCATATCCATACCAACTGGGTCCAAGACCCAAATCCAAATCCTTTTCAACTGGGACCACAACCTAGATTCATTTTGACTAGGCCTAAGAGCCAGATCCACTGCAAATCGGATCCATATTTCGAACCAAGTCCGTGATCTAGCAAAGATAACAACCAATCAATCAAATCCAAGGGAATTCAATCTTTTTCAAACAAAAAAAAAACCAAATTTCAAAAAGCACCAATTGCTGTCCTTGATCAAAGTCGGTGCTAGAAAGATCTTACCCTGTTGATACGAGGGGGATAGACTACGTCTATTCAGGGAACAAGGTGATTTAAGAGTGCCATTGTGAGCCGCCTCTTCCTTGGAGATCTGCCTGGCCGACGGTGATTTCAGATAACTGAATTGGAGGCTACCAAAAACATGGGTTGTTCCAACTCGATTAATCTCATAAATTACTTTTCAAAATAGTTTCCCGACTCCGTGTCGATGCGAGCTCCGTGCTGATGAAATTACTTTCTCAAAATAGTTTCTCGACTCCGTGTCGATGCCAGCTCCGTGCTGATGAAATTACTTTCTCAAAATATTTTTCCGACTTCGTGTCGATGCCAGCTCCGTGCTGATGAAATTACTTTTTCAAAATGCTTTCTTGACTCCGTGTCGATGCCAGCTCCGTGTTGATGCCAACTCCGGGTTGATGCCGACTCCGTGTCGATGCCAGCTCCATGTTGAGATAATTTCACTTTTAAAAAGAAAAAAATATTTTTCCTACTCCATGTCGATGCCAGCTCCATGCTGATGAAATTATTTTTCAAAATGTTTTTTCTGACTCCGTGTCGATGCCAGCTCCGTGCTGATGCCAACTCCGTGTTGATGCCGACTCCGTGTCGATGCCAGCTCTGTGCTGATGCCAACTCCGTGTTGATGCCGACTCTGTGTCGATGCCAGCTCTGCGCTGAGTTAATTCCATCTATAAAAAAAAACATTTTACCAACTCCGTGTTGATACCGGCTCCGCACCGAGAAATTACTTTTTCGTTAGAACTCATAATAAACAACTTTACCTGACCTAATAAAACATCATGCATCTTCAGTTTTTGTAAACAAGATTGTAATGCTTGGTCTTCTGTACCCACAGGTGGCCAAGCGAAAGAAATACAAGCAGCCAGAAGTACCTCCCTATTTTCTCAAATCATTTACCGTCGCCATGAGTTCTTCAGAACCAACACAACCTCCAGTGACCGAAGCATCAGGTATCGATCCACAAATAACAACACTACTAAAGATAATCGAAAGACAAGAAAAAATAATCATTAGTATGTTAGCCAACGCCAGCATCCTACAAGTGCAAACGATACAACAGCACGCATCCGGGTCGAATCAAGAGTTACCCGAACAACCTCCGCAGGGACCCCAGACTACGATGCCACCTGCAGTGCCTGAATACCAAGAGCCTCCACTCTATATTCCATAGAACCGACCGCCCCCAGTGGTCATTCCCGACGATGAATGTGAGTACAGAGCTACGGAATCCAAAAGCACAATAGACGAAAAACTTGCTCAGCAGATTGAATCTCTACAGGAAGAAATGAGGAGAATGAAGGGCCTCAACACTATGAGCGGAACCCAATTCAAGGATTTGTGCTTCTACCCTAATGCTCAACTACCGGCCAAGTTCAAATGCCAAGAGTTTGAAAAATATAACGGAGTAGGGTGTCCGCTGTCGCATCTGAAGTTGTATTGTGGTTCCATGTGCCAGTACGGCGAGGATGATAGGTTGTTGGTACAGTTGTTTCAAAGGAGCTTAACCGAGCTGGCGCTCAAATGGTTTTTAGACTAGATCACTCAGTCATTAAGAACTGGCAAGACTTAGCCGAAATGTTCTGGCAAAATTATCAATTCAATACTGATGTGGGGCTAGATCGAAACGACATGGCCAAAATGACAAGGAAGCAGAGGGAAATGGTGAAAGAGTATGCACAGAGATGGCGAGAATCCGCTTCACAAGTAAGGCCCACAATGACAGAGCAAGAGATGAACACTACGTTTATCTCGACGCTAGGGCATGCATTCTATACTCATCTGGTAGGGCACACCACAGGCACATTCTCAAATCTGGTACAAGTGGCATATAGGGTTGAGGACGGGATCCGAACCGGTCTGATCTTCGATTTCACGAGTCTAGGGGCAACAACAGGAATCCCTTCTCAGAGAAAGCCAATGCCTCCAGGAAAGAAGAGGGAAGAGACTCAGGTCAATAACGTACAGCCAAATCGACCCCTCTTCATTCCCTCACCAGCACCAAGACCACCAACACCGACAACTTCATGGGCACCAACACCGCCAACATGGAACCCTCTTCCTCAAAACCAATTTAGGGCAAATCCTCCACCAGTTGCACAGCAGGCACCACTATATGGACATAATCAACAAGCAAGACCAAACAGGGTTAATAGAGTGTTCACCAGGTTACCGATGACGCTGTCAGAACTACTTCCCGCATTACTACAGGGAGAGTATCTTACTAAGAGACCACCGAACCCAGAAGCTTCTAAAGGTCCAGGGTACAATTCCAACCTCTTCTGTGAGTTTCATATGGGTACACCAGGATACTCCACTAATCAGTGTTGGCAGCTCAAGCACCAAGTGCAGAATCTAATTGATAAAAAAACGTCATACTGGATGGGCCTGCCAACCCGCCCCAACAATAGAACATCACCCACAATGGAGAGGGGAGTGGGTACAGGGTAAATGTCATCTGTGGAGAACTCAACTTTAATCCTTCAGATCTGATAGCACCTATCGGGTCCAAAATCAAGGTCCATTTAACTCAGTGATCAGAAGCACCAACAGTCAGCATAGTCAACCATTATACAACAAACTCGTCCCAAAATTCATTACCACTACTCAAATTGGCCGACCTCACCATCCATCCTACTCATCAAAATGCTACTACCCGACCGCCTTTAGTTATACCTTGCGGATCATCCAACCATCAAAGTTCAACCCGACCTCCCCTTGTTATACCATGCATACCGCCATATTCTCAAGGATCAACTCGACTCCCTCTTCACATACCATACCCTTCGTCTCCACGTCCACCACTCATCATTCCATGTACTCCGTCAGCTCCTCACACAACTCCTCCTACCACCACTACCTCCAAACCATTACCACCACCCCTCATTCTCAACATGAAACCCGATCCACCTCCCATAATCATACGCTCACCAAAACCATTTCCCTATAACTCCAAACAGGCGGTTTCCTGGAGCTATGAGACCACTATCACCACCACCACGGGGGTCAAAACAATGAAAGAAACAATAGTGGCGGACATCGACCATATGACAAGGACAGGAAAATGCCAAAAATTGCCAGAAAATGGGGAAAACATCGGGGCAGAAATCGAAGAGACGATAGAAGAGGGGACAGATGAAGAAAAAAGAAAAGCAAAGGGAAAGAGTAAGCTGTATAAAGATGAGAAAACAGAAGAAAAGGTGAAGGTCACAGACAAGGAAGCGGCAGACTTCGTTAAGCTCATTCTCAAGAATGAGCATAAGTGGACAGATTGAACAAACAGTCAGCTCAAATTAGTATCATGAGACTAATGCAAAAATCAGAAGAGTACCAGGAGGCACTGCTGAGAGTTCTGGGAAAATCACATGTACCTTTAACCACAACACCATCACAGTTGGAACAAATAGTCGGCCAGATCATGGCCCCCAATCCTATCATTTTTACAGAGGATGAATTTACGCCTGAGGGGACGGGGCATATCGAACCATTGAACGTAATGGTCATATGCAAGGGCATGATGGTCGCCAGAGTATTGATTGATAATGGCTCAACGCTCAACGTCTGTCAGCTTGAAACCTTTTGGAAACTCAACGCCGATTGGTCGCATGTGAAACCCAACAACAAGGTTGTTCGAGGCTTTGATAGCTCAAGAAAGGATTTGTTGGGAGAAAGACCTACCGATCACAATAGGACCTTGCACCTTTGAAGTAACGTTTGAAGTCATGGAGATACCAACAACCTTCAATTTGCTTCTAGGCAGGCCATGGATTCATATAGCAGGGGCTGTACCTTTTTCTCTACCCCAGAGAGTCAAATTCATCATGGGGCAGAGAATGATATCGGTACTGGCCGAAAATTTGATCCCAGCTGGCAGGACTCCCGATGTGCTATTCATTGATATCGAGATGACAAAGGACAAAGCACTTTACCATTCATACCAATTTACTGTTGTCAATCACATCGAGAAGGGGAAGGAGAAGGTGAGGGCAAAGCTATCAAGAACAAACCTGATGATTGGTCGGGTTATGAAAAGATCGGGATATCGACCCAAGCAAGGGTTAGGACCGGGAGGAAGAGGAAGAGCTACACCGGTCGAAGCAAGAAAGCATACTCCCTATTTTGGTCTGGGGTTTAGGCCCACGAAAGGGATATTGCAGAAATGAATGACAAGAAAAAGGAGCTTCGGCTAGCCAGAAAGCAAAATCGTGAGCCAAACATCTGGAATCTGGGCCAAGTCCCTCACATCAGTGTTAGCTTCCCAAAGTCCCATATCAGACCTGACGACTTATCAGAACTGCCATCAGCAAAGAAGTCAAAAATGGTAAACTCTAAACCAGTGCACATTCAAGAAGACCCAATCATAGAGTCTCAATCATCCTTTGAAGAAGGCATTGATGTTCTATTCAATGGGGATTCTGATGAAAGTCCATCAGAGACTGCTCCAAAACCCACTAAAGTGGAGGTCACTACCAACCAGGAGAACAACTTACCATTCTCATCAGGTATTGACTGGGCATCAGTCATCATCCCACCAAGTTTGGGAGGGACTATGCCCCAACTTGACAACAATCAATCGGAGATCATGGTCATCTCCAAACCACCAACCAAATCATCCAACAAATCACTTGCTCATCTCATCCGCCCCCTCAGAGAAGGGGAGACATTGCACAACTGGGAGGAATTTCAGCTGACACTTGAGCCAATTGAGGCCTAAAAAAAAATACCGTTAGACGACATCAATTTGCCCGAGGATCATAACGAGCCCTCGTCCTCGGGTAAAGATTATTTTGGGGGCTCCCTATCTTTATTAACAAATTTGCATAATTGTTCTTCTTATTTCAGGTATCCAGAAAATCACAAAAAAACAAATATTTCTCAAAAGGTAAAAAAATCAAAAATTTCTCAAAAATCAAAAAAATCAAAAGCTTTCAAAATCGCAAAAAAATAAATATTTTTCAAAAACCAAAAAAAAGAGTTTTCAAGGGATCTGTCTCCATTGAATGAGTACTCAGATAAAACAGAATTTGAAAGGGACGAGTATGATTTCGATCTTGAACTCGACTTCGACCTCATGGGGATAGAAGAAGAGTCTAAGGACGAAATGAAATACCCACCCAAAGAAATCAAAGATTTGGTTGAACGTCACGAGAGAGGTGTTCAGCCAAACATCAAGGATACAGACTAAATCAATCTTAGTATCGAAGAGGACCCACGAATTGTCAAGATTGGAGCCTTGTTGACGTCACAACAGAAAGAAGATATGGTCGAATTCCTACAAAAATATCAAGACGTCTTCGCATGGTCATACAGAGATATACTGGGATTAGACACGGATCTCGTTGTACACAAGCTACCAATTGCCTCTGGAAGCAAGCCGATCAAGCAGAAATTGAGAAGATTAAAGCCAGAATGGACCCTCAAGGTCAAGGACGAAGTCATGAAACAGTTCGAAGCAAGGTTTCTTGCAGTCTCTACGTACCCGGAATGGCTAGCTAACATTGTACCAGTACCCAAGAAGGATGGGAAAGTACGCATGTGTGTTGACTATCGAGACTTGAACAAGGCCAGTCCTAAGGATGATTTTCCACTTCCACACATCGACACTCTAGTCGATAGTACAGCAAGACATGGCATGTTTTCATTCATAGATGGCTTCTCAGGCTATAACCAGATAAAAATGGTAGAAGAAGACCAAGAAAAGATAGCGTTCATCACACCATGGGGTACTTTCCACTACAAAGTCATGCCATTCGGGCTGAAAAATGCAGGGGTGACTTACCAACGGGCAATGACCGCGTTATTTCATGACATGATCCATAAAGAAATGGAGGTCTACGTAGATGACATGGTCGCTAAATCTGGCATTGAAGAAAATCATCTGGTCAATCTAAAGAAATTGTTCGACAGGCTGAGGAAGTACAGCTTAAGGCTAAATCCGGCAAAATGCGTGTTTGGGGCAACATCGGACAAGCTACTGGGATTCGTCGTCAGCAGAAGGGGCATTGAAATAGATCCGGCAAAGACTAAATATCTCCTAGAAATGAAGGCACCCGTTATAGAAAAAGACGTTCAGGACTTTCTGGGAAGGATACAATACATTAGCCGTTTCATTGCTCAGCTCACGCCTATCTGTGAGCCAGTCTTCAAGCTATTAAGGAAAGATATGCCGAAGAAGTGGAACAAAGACTGTCAAGAAGCATTCAACAAGATCAAGCAATATCTGCTCAATCCACCAGTCTTAGTCCCCCCTACTCCAGGGCGACCTATGTTGATGTACATCTAAGTGCAAGAAACATCTATGGGTTGTGTGCTAGGACAACACGATGAATCAGGGCGAAAGGAACAGGTCATCTACTATCTCAGCAAGAAATTTACCGATTACGAAGTGAAATATTCGATACTTGAAAAGACATGCTGTGCGTTAGTCTGGGCATCTCAACGACTGCGTCATTATTTGCTCAGCTACTCGACTATGCTTATCGCCAGGATGGACCCCCTAAAGTACCTATTCGAAAAACCAGCACTAACAGGCCATACGACGAAATGGCAGTTATTGCTATTGGAATTCGACATCACCTATGTCACCCAAAAAACCATCAAAGGGCAAGCCATCGCTGACCACCTCGCCGAGCACCCATTACCTGATTATGAGCCGTTAAAGACGAACTTCCCGAATGAAGCCATACTATTTGCCGAGATTGAGAGCGATGATGATGACGAAGAATCAAGCTGGAAAATGTACTTCGACGGAGCAGCTAATCAGAAAGGAAACGGAATAGGGGCAGTCCTGATTAAACCAGATGGGTCCCATATACCGATCGCTATCAGACTGAAATTATAATGTTCTAACAACAAGGCCGAATACGAAGCGTGTATAGCAGGGCTGAAAGCAACATTAGATCTCGAAGTATATGAGATTGATGTTTTCGGAGATTCAAGCTTAGTGGTCTATCAGACAACTGAAGAATGGAAGACTCGAGAACAGAGACTAGTCCCTTATCACGAGTATCTAGAGGAACTAAGCTCACACTTTAACAGAATCTCATTCACATACATGTCAAGGGTAAAGAACTAGTTCACCGATTCACTAGCTACGCTTGCTTCCATGATTAGTATCTCAGAAGATCTGGTCATCGACCCAATTGAGATTGAAATTCAAGATAAGTTAGCCTATTGTCTACCCGTCGAAGTAGAAGAACCCGAAGAAAAGCCTTGGTACTCAGACATCAGGGCATATCTCGAGGATGGAACCCTCCCCCCAGACGCAACGTCAAATGATCGTAGAACCATTCAAAGATTGGCAGGGCAATTCTTTATCAGCAATGGCATTCTGTATAAAAAATCACATCACGAGATTTTACTCCGATGCGTTGCAGAAGCAGAAGCAAAACGATTAATCGAGACTATACATGGTGGAGTCTGTGGACCTCACATGAATGGTCACATGCTAGCCAAGAAGATTATGCGAATGGGGTACTATTGGTGGACAATGGAAAGTGACTGCTATCAGCATGTCGCAAATGCCATCTATGCCAAATCTACGCCAACAAGATCAATGCTCCACCTTCAGAGCTGCATAACATGACTACGCCTTGGCCTTTCTCACTCTGGGGATGTCATCGAGCCAATCTCACCTAAAGCTGCAAATGGGCATTGCTTCATCTTAGTGGCTATCGATTACTTCACTAAGTGGGTAGAAGTTGCTTCATATGCCAACGTCACTAAAAGCAATGTCCTGAAGTTTGTCAAGAACAACATTGTGTGCAGATATGGGCTTCCCAGCGGGCTAGTGACTGATAATGCTAAGAATTTCAAGAACAGGGACATGATCAAAATGTGCGAAAACTTCTAGATCACTCATCACAACTCTGTACCCTATAGACCTAAGATGAACGGAGCAGTCGAAGCAGCCAACAAGAATATCAAGAAAATTATCGAGAAGATGGCAGTTACGTACAGAGATTGGCAATACATGTTGCCTTTTGCACTGCACGCCTATAGGACCTCGTTCAGGACGTCGATTGGGGCAACTCTATATTCATTGGTCTACGGAATGGAAGCAGTCCTACCCGTAGAGGTTGAGATTCATTCCCTCCGAATATTGAAAGAAGCAGATTTGGATGAAACAGAATGGATTCAAGCTCGATTTGATCAACTGAATCTAATTGAAGAGAAGCGCCTCACAGCTATTTTCCATGGACAGATCTACCAGCGACGGATAGCCCGTGCTTACAACAAGAAAGTCAAGCCCAGAGACTTCTCACCAGGAGACCTTGTACTAAAAAAGATTTTGCCAATACAAGAGGACGCCAGAGAAAAATTCAGACCGAACTATGAGGGACCATTCATCGTGAAGAAGGTGATGACGGGAGGAGCTCTGATCCTTACGGAGATGGATGGATAAGTCTTCCCGCAACCGATCAATGCTGACACTATCAAAAAATACTACGCCTAAAAATTGACCCTGAGATAACGAAAAGCCATCTTTGCTATTCTAAACCAACAAATCTAACCTTAGTCAACCCTTTTGAGCCATCACGTTCATTTCTTAACCAAAAACTGGGGCAAGTCAACAACTACAAAACGATACAAAAAAAAGGGTGACAAAAAAAAAAAAATCAAAGCAAAAGTGTCAAAATACTCTTGGCCCGTATGAGGATAAACTGTGAACGGCTAAAAATACAAAAAAAAAGTCAAAAAAAAAACTCGGACACTTGATCTGAGCTCGACCCAAATCTCCAGCCTAAACAAGTTCAAGAGACACTAGAAGAAGATGCAAATCACCTTTTCAAAATAAAAATAGATAAACCCCATGTCTAAACCACTATAAATACATCCAAACCTTAATCTTTTTGTAACCTTCCACTACCATTGGCCTAAGCCAACGTTTCGTCCCAATAAAAGTCCTTTTTGATCAGGGAACGTTCTAGGGCAACACAATGACAATGGCAGCATCATTGATTTTGTGACTTGGTCTGGACCTCCAAAGTCTTATTAGTCGTTGAAAGACTCGAGAGGGGAATCCAGGTCGGATATTCGAAAAAAAAAAATACTCGAAGTGTAGAGTAGCCGATCTTGCGGCTCAACTTGAGTTGACAAACCATGAATAGTCGTCAGTAAACTCGAGAGGGGAATCCAGATCGATTACTCAAGAAAGAGTGCCACTACAAGAATAGAGTCACCGATCTCGCAGCTCAACTTGAGTCACCAAGCCACAGAGATACAGAGACTCCGAACATAATTGTAATGTAAAAATCTAAAGATACAAGCATAGTCTGAAAGGGTATAGTGAAAACCTGAAAGGGCGCTATGAGTAAAAGAATCGGATTATGGCAAGATCAAAGCCTTCGGCACGATGAAAATCCCAAAAAGGATGTCGATGCGTAAAAATGTGGAAACCAGGTATGGTGAAAACCGTAATTGGCACCAGGGGCAATAAAGGAAAAAAAATAAAAAAAAACTCCTGGCCCGCAAGAATATAAACTATGAACGGCGAAATCTTTCCAAAATCCCGGGACCCAAACAGATAATGGTCTTCCAATACCAGGGCACTGGGAATGACTCTAGAGGAACCAAAAAAGCGATTGACGTTTATATCCTCTGTGGTTGGTAAAAACACCAAGATCGTCACAACCGAAGATTTTACAAACCCTGAATTTATCGCACTCATTTGATAAAGACATTTCATAAAATTAAAATTAAAAAAAAAAAAACTACTATTTTGGCCGATGATGAAAAATCTAGAACTTATTAAAACTTCAAGTTTTCAAACCATTAGATACACCTGAAGCCAGGTAAGTAAAAAACATATTTTCCTTTCATTTCAAAAGCTTTACATTACAAAAAAAGGGGGTACCATCATTACCACCTCGACGTCCGAAGCATCACGACTCACTAAGCGTAGCAAGAAACTACAATGGAACCTTTCAAGTGATGACAGCAGAATTTCAAGTCCCTTTACCTCTGATCCCGACTGGAGAGAGCTTCTTTGTAAGGTATTGTAAACAACATGAAGAAGGGATTTGGGTGATGGTCGATGTTTCCTTTGATCATTGGCGCCCCAGCCCGATATTGAGATGTCGAGGAAGGCCATTAGGCTGTATAATCCAAGAAATGCCAAATAGTCACTCCAAGGTTTTATGGGTTGAACATGTAGAAGTGGATAACAAAGCAGTTCATAGTATACACAGAACACTAGTTAACTCTGACCTTGGATTTGGAGCAAAGCGATGGGTTGCTACCTTAGATCGACAGTGCAAATGCCTTGCGAGTGTTATGGCTAGTGACATGCAAGCTAGAGATATTGGCGTGATATTGAATCAGGAAGGGCGAAAGAGTATGTTGATATTGCAAGAAAGTAGTACCGATGTAATACACTCATTCACAACTTATGCATCTGTTGATATTGTCGCAATAAATGTGTGTTAAATGGAGGCGACTCAGACTATGTAGCCTTCCTGCCTTCAGATCTTGGTGGATTTGACTCCAACAGCAAAACTCCTTCCCTTTTCTCCAACTGAGTCGCTTGCCCGAACCTCTGGGTTTGATCAACCCAATCCGTTGTGAGTCACTAACGCCAAAGAATGGAAATTTTTCGAAAGGTACACACCGGGTGACCATTCACACCCCTTTTCAACTTAAATGGTGGCGACTCCAATTTTAGTAATTGTGGCCGTCGTAATGACGAAAATCATGTAGCTACATTTAGGTTTTCTTTATAGTTTTATAAATTTGTAAGTGGGAGAGTGTAATCTACATTCAATGAAACAAAGTTTATTTCTCTCTATCTATCTTTCTTGTTTACTTGAAATGACCTTAGACTAATTATTTCCTTTATTAATGAGTGGAAAAGTCTATAATAAAAATAATTTCTACCGTAATTTAGTTTTCATTCTCTTGTTTATGCTTAATTATTCATGAGTTTACTTTAAGACTTATCCAACTCCTATGGATCAAGGTTATAGTGAACTCCTATACCTTTAATGCTAGAGTTGATGAATCATACTTAGATATGTTTAAGATACTTCATGCATGTTTAGATATTTTGTGGCAGGAGCTTTACACATAAGTAAGTGACGGAACTCTACTTTAGATTCTTTAAATTAAAACCTACATTGTTAAACCTTCCAATCCAATGATATAACATCAAGCCCTTAAGATTGCATTAAAAAAGAGAATAGGAACTAAATTAGGTTAGATTAAGTTGTTCTAGGTGGAACCTCTCTCTAATGGTGTTTCTGTCCATTTCTTAGTTTAATTTCTTTTTACTAGTTTAATTTTCAGCAATATTTGATTTTCTTTGGTGCCTTCAAAACCTCAAAAAAGATTATAATTTTGGTTTGATTCGATTTCACACTTTTTGCTTGATTCTATTCCCTTTCCTAGTATTTGACCCTTACTTGCCTCCCAAGTTAAGGTTATAAATTTTAAAATCTTTTTATACCCATCAGAATTTTGGCGTCGCTGCCAAGAAAAGATGTAACTGTTGATTTTTTGGTTGGAACTATTTTTTGTCATTTTTCTTTATTTTTTTGTGTTTATATTTTTTTCCTATGCAAAAAAAATCCTCTAAATATATATATAAAAAATTAGTCCATTACAATCAATAAGCCAACAGAAGGCTGTTAGACAAATTTCAAGGCCAAATTCATAAATTCCACTACGGAGCTGTAAATTTAGTGAATTCAGTCTTATGATTTTTACACATTCTTCTAGTGACCCCTAGATTGTAACAATAGGTTTATTTTTTGTTTCTATTTTTCGTTTGAATCCGTTTCTAACGTTTTGTTTTGTTCTTGTAGATTTGTGCATCTTTGGAGAAAAAACTTCAGGATCATCAAAAGCTCCAAGATCAATCTATTTTTTTTCTTTCAATTTTTTTGAAATAGGTTTATTTTTGTAATAGACCCTTTTTATTAGGTCCTTTATAAATTTTCTTTTAGTTTTTAATTATCCAAGAAGGCTTGGAATGTAATAGGCTAAGGAAGGACTACGGTTGGACAATACCGTCACGACTCCTTAGGTTCGCATACCAAATGTGTGTTAGAAGTCCTAGATTGATTTAAAATAAACAATTTTTTCTACATAAAATTTGTGACTCAATTTATTAATTGCAAAAAGGAACTTTCCCAAATAAGTTGGTTTGATAATTTTTTTTTGTGAATTATTAACCCATTGGTTTTCTTTTGAAATTCTCGAGTTGACTCGATGATTTTTGTGTGCATGGAGAGGTTAAAAATTTTACCTTATAAGTTGATTTGCCAAATTGTGTTTACATTGAAATCAATTTTAGGTCAATTTGCTTATTTTCACTATGTGGAATTTATGACCTCAATTGTAAATTTTTATGTGGGAATTTCGAGAAATTTACGTGATGAATTTCAATTTTATGAAAATTAAGCCATAGGGCTTGATTGATGGATTCGACATAACATGATGGTGAATCGACCTTAGGACCTTGACTTTGACCTTAATCTCTTTTCATTGATTTTTGAAATTTTTTGACCATTAATTTGACTTTACTATTTATTCATTGACTGTAGGATAGTCTTGGATTGTAGTAGAGATCGATCAAATTGATCGGGCAGTTTGGTGCTTAATATCTTTCGAAACCTATAACTCGACCCCTTGCTCATATCTCTTACTTGTGGACCGTTTCGGATCCGTTTTGGAGTTATCTTTTGGTTCCTAGACCTAAACTAGGTGGCGACTCCCTATTCCCAGAAAATCCTCCAAATTTATTATTCTTTTGTAAAGAAGTTGCCGAAGTGTTTTCAAATACTTTTTCTATCATTAATTCCTTCATATTTTCTTTCACCTCAACAAGAAAAATCTCCTCTTGTGTTTTTGGTGGACGTAGAACTTCTGAAATGAAAAGAACTTGTAACTCATTGCTTTAAAGTAAAGCGCAGGCCAAAGTTATTTCGAGCGATATCTGTGCCCCACAAGAAAGTTTCAAAACATCAAACACAGATACCACGGCAAGAATCATCTTTAAATGTGCTAACACATCGTAAAAAGATTTTCATATAGAATTATGGGTAGGTTCTTCCATAAGTTTGTGCTTCATTCTACTCAAGCAAATTACTTGTCTTGGTATTGTTTTTCTTCGTGTTTTTATCACATCCTTTTTCTCTAGAACCTTTTCAACAAATTTGTTCTTTATTTCTTTCTTGTTTTCTTCAGACTTCTCTTTTTTATTTGGGTTACCACAATCATTGCATCTTCACTTGCCTTATTCTCTCTGTTATTGTCTTCCATCTCCACTATCGTAGAAGTATGATGGGCTTCCATTCTCTCTAGGCCCTTGCAATTTACTTATTCTACCAAATTACCATTGGCCATTTGGTTATAGATAACACTTTATAATTTGAAACAATACTTAGTACCGTGACCAAGCATTCTGTAGAATTCACACCATCTTGCCTCATCAATTAAATTGGTTGGCTTATCCCGAAGGTTTGACAGTGGTAACATGACAGTAGAAAATTTATATCTGTTTTTTCAGCATCACAGTTTAATTCTTCTTTAGTCTTGTATTGATACTTCCTGTCATTTCTTTCGACTCTTCCTCGAAATCCTCATATTTCTCCCCCATGACTAGACTGAAACCATTATTCTGTAGTGTGTGTATATACGCATGTCTGATTATGACATTATTGAAGTCTTTCTACTACTCCTTGAAAGTCTACAATTGTCTTTGTTGCATTGACAATCAAATCTTTCCAAAATTTTGTAGACACTCGTCCAATTAAAATAGCCACCATACTTTTTCTAATATATTATCAGTAAGTTTATAGATGAGTGTTTGAAAGTTGTCAAAGTAAGCAGTTAATGACTTTTCGAGTTTCTGTTTACACCTTTGAAAATCTTTAATCGTTATAATTTTTTTTAAAGGAAAAAAAAATCTTCCATAAAACAAGTTATAAATATATTCCCAATTTTTAACACTATTTGTGAAAGCACCCTCGATCCGCGTGTGCGGATCCATTTTTTATATTTTACTAGTAGTCACCTAATATTATGGTCTAGGAATCAAAACATGACTCTAAATGGATAAAAAATATAGAACTACAAAGAGATTATGGGTACAGGGATCAGGTTACGAGATTAAAAGGTGTTAGGCACCAATCTTATTTGACAAAAGTTGGTCTATACTCCTCTCAAATATTTACATAGCAAAAATGGCCTAAATTCAGAATAAAAATAAAATAAAAAATTACGTTTTCTTTTACCTAAGTGATTATGACGATTGGTTTCCTCAAAAACTGGCAGTGAGCGTTCCTTGTGTTAATCTTCTTACTTTGTCTTCATTTTTAGATATGCTTCCGATCTTCGAGATGAGACTTTCTTATTCTAGATCTGAATGTTTTTATGGATGTTTGTGATGTTTTTAAGGATTTTTAAAGTGTCTTTAGATTGAAATTTGGGGCTTGAGGGTTATGTATTGACTTGGGACTCTAGATTTAGGGTTTTGAGAAGTATTTGAAGAGTTTTTTACCTTTGTTTTATAGGGTTTCTCAAGACCTATGAAATTTGATGGTTGAGTTTCCTTTTTAAAGATTTTTTTTTAATAAAACTAGGATTTAGTTAGGTCTCTTAGAGATAAAGTCTATCTTTAACTAATCTGTTACGTGGTTTAGATAAGATTTTATTTGGATTTTTATTTTTTGACTTATGTAAAATGAATTTTTTAATTTTGGAGAACCCCCCCCCAATGGAGAGTTCTTTATTAAACCATTCTAAATTCTTTGAGACCCCTTGTGGAAGGTTCTTTGTTAAATATTAGGTGGGCCCCACTTAAATAAATAGGCCACCACTTGTAGCTTGGCCCATATGTTTAATTAATTGAATTTATTTGTTCGACAATTTTAATTTAATTTATTAAGATTTCACTTTACATTAATTAATATTTTAATTATTAATTTCAGGTCTTCGAATTTTAGGGTTGAAAAATTATCGTTTTCCCCTCAAATAGAATTTTTGAGTTGTGATGTCATTTTTTTTTATGTTTCGGGATGTTTCAGAATCAATTTTTCATAAGGAATTCAATGAGAATATTAGTTTTAGCCAATTATGGATTTTTGACGTCAAATGATCATGAACACTGTGATAGGCATTTTGGTAATTTTGTGAAAATTGACGAAATAGTTTAATTTTAGTTTATTATTTCATGTATTCGAAAAGATTTTCCTAAGTGTAATATATCCTCTAGGGGTGTTCTGGTGTTAGGGATATTTTGGAAGAAGCTCTCTCTCGATCTGAACTTTTTTTTCTCTCTGAATTTCTCTGAGACTCTGTGGAGAGTAAATAAAAAAATCTTCTTGAAGCTCTATTTCCCAAAATTCTTTGAATCTAAACAAATATCAGTATATACCTTGTAGGAAGGGTGTCAGAATCCCCAGCCTACACCTACGTTGTTGAAGCCCAGCTCCGTGGAAGTCCCGCGTGTCATAGGATCATCTATTGCTTGTAACGCATCTATTGCTTTTGTAATGCGTTGCACCGTGTAATTCAATATTATATCAACAAACTTGCCTCCAGACTTTGCCTCGTGTTGCCTCGTTTACTTGTTTGCTAGCTACGTGTGTGTGGTGTACGATCATTTTACAGGCTTGCAAGTGGATTTGACCCCCTTGCGCCGCACGACCTCGATTCAAAAGAATAGGGTCGTGACAGTTGGTATCAAGTTTGTCTTTTTATTTCTTATTTTGTTCTAGTCAAGTTAGTTTGTCGAATCTGCAATGGTGTCAGTTGCCCCATCTGAATTTAATTGAATAAAGGAAATTTCTGAATACCTCAAGCGCATTAACGATTTAACTAATAAATTGACTTTAAGGAGAAATTCCTCTAATAAGGAACTCCCTCCCGAATGAGAAGATAAATGTCTTGCTCGACTTCTAATCAAGAAAGTAAAGAGCATTGACGTTAGAACAAAAAATAATTCCTAAGAAATTCATATTAGAATTAACTTATCCCTAGAGGAGTTCAAAGAAATGATAAATTTATTAGGAAAATTCAAAAGACTTGCTTACATGGTCCTATGAGGATATGACAGTTAAATTTGAAGTATTATTCAACATGAAATATATACCCATCTTGTGAAAACACCACATGTACAATCCACAATAGACTCACATAGTCAGAGGAGAGATTACAAAATGTATCGGTGCTGGACTTTTAGAAAGTTTATTATTTTCAGATAGATGGAATAGTTGAAGCAGCCAATAAAAATCTCAAGAAAATCATCGTGAAAATGTGTCAATCACACATCACACTGGGATTGGCCAGAGAAGTTACCATTTGCGCTATGGACATATTACACTTCAATACAGTCTTTCACTAGAGTTACTCCAGTGTATGATATGGAAGCAATCTTACAGGTTAAAATGGAAAACCATGTATCTCAAGGTCTTGATGGAGGTCAATTGTTAGAAACAGATTGGGTCTATCAACGGAGATGAGTCACTCACATGTTTGACAAGAAAGTCAAAGTTCATCACTTACAAGTCAAGGATCTAACCATCAGACTACCAAAAAAATTGAGTACTCTTCCTCGATCATAGGAAGAAGTTTGAACCCAATTGGAAAGATTCAATCATTAAAGAAATATTACCTGGAAAAACTGTTAGACTTTAAGATCATGATGGAATCGAATTACCAGAACCAACCAACCTTGACCAGATCAAGTGATACTACATTTAAGGAGGTCATCTTCGACCAAATTAATTTTCCTGCTACTTAGTTCAATATCTTCTTTCTCAGCCCTTTGCAGTCTTTTTTAAAAAATAAAAAAGAAATGTATTTTTCTTTCTCAACCAGATCACCCAACCTAGGATAGGAAAAATTTGAACTACATCTTGGTCTGATCCTAAAATTCTGGGATACGTAGGCAACCTGAGAAGTTACTTCAGGTCCGACCACATCAAAATAAAAAAATAGATTCCCCGACAAAGAAAAAATCTAAAAAAAAAATTCAAAAGAAAAAAAATATCACCTAAAATGGGGAAGAAAATTCAAGGAAAAAAGAAAACAATTTAAAAGGAAATGCCATACAAGGGGCATTTGGGTTTTTAAGTCTTAGAATTCATTTCTTTTTATATCCTATCTTAAGCCTATCCATAAAAGTCCTCCTAAGTACTATGTGAAAAAGTCAATGAAGATAGCAAAGCATGATCAGACAATAACTCCAGAAGTTCAAAATGGAATAAAAAGAAAAATGAAGCCTACAAGGTTGAAAATCCAAAAGGGCAACTTAGGCAAAAATTAGGGCAAGCTTGCAAGGTTGAAAATCTGAAAGGACGACCTTGGCAACAATCAGAGCAAAGAAAAGAGAAAAAATTGTAAACTCGCTAGATCGAAAACCTAAAAAGGCAATCTAGGCAAAAGCTAGAGCATGCTCGCTAGATTGAAAACTTGGAAAGACAATCTAGGCAAAACTTAGGGCAACCAAAAAATAAAAGAAAATCTCCGTTGACTTAAGAAGCTGAAAAGGCAATCCGAGCCGAAATATCAGAAGTCCAAATAATCAAGTTTCAATACCTAGTTTGAACCAAATATAGACTCAGTGGATACAAGTATCTCGTCTATGATTGATCTGAAGAGTTTTATATCCATAAGCGAACCGACGGGGAGAAAGAACAAATTCTATAATGAATTTCAGAAAGAAATATTTTGTTCCAATTTTTTTAGCCTGACTCAAAATCTTCAATATAAAAAGTCAAAATTAAAAGTTAAACTTTTATTGCGCTTGCAATAATAAAAGATTTCAAACTTTCGTAACAAGGGCACTTCCTTTTTCTAAAGAATACAGTTTCCCCCCTTACACTAGGGGCATTCGTTTTCAAATTATGTTCAATTATCCTAAGTGCAATGTTCCCTATCAAACTAGGGGCATTTTTGTTCTGAAGCCTGGTCAATTTCAACCCCAAAGCATAAGGTTAACTTTGAATTAAAGGTTACCCTCTTGATAGCAATTTTGAAAACTCCTAAGATTCAAAGAGAGTTAAAATGTTTACTGGACCTTCATAAAATCCAATTTTTTATTTTTAAAAAAAATCAAATGCGGTGTAAATCCCCCATTTATTCTCAAAAAATTAGTTCATTATTCTTTCACCCTAGGCAGGTAGAGTAGGACTCCCAAAAAGATTAGTTCAATACTCTTTCACTCCAAGTAGGTAGAGTAGAACTTCCCAAAAAATTAGTTCATTACTTTTTCACTTCGAGTAGATAGAGTAGAACTTCCCAAAAAAATTAATTCATTACTCTTTCACCTTGGACAGGTAGAGTAGGACTCCCTAAAAGCTTAGTTCATTACTCTTTCACTCCGTGTAGGTAAAGTAAAATTTTCCAAAAAAATTAGTTCATTACTCTTTCACCGTGGGCAGGTAGAGTAGGACTCCCAAAAAATTACTTTATTACTCTTTCACTTCGAGAAGGTAGAGTAGAATTTCCCAAAAAAATTAGTTCATTACTCTTTCACCCTGGGCAGGTAGATTATGACTCCTAAAAAGCTTAGTTCATTACTCTTTCACTCCGAGTAGGTAAAGTAGAACTTCAAAAAAAAAAAAAATTAGTGAATTACTCTTTTACCCCGAGTAGGTAGAGTAGAACTCCCAGAAAAATAAGTTCATTAATCTTTCACCCAAGGTAGGTAGAGTATAACATTCAACTTTTTCCAAACTTTTACTCAAATTTTTCTCAAACCTCAAAATTTTTTTCAAGTTTTGTTTAAAGTCAAATTTTTTCTCAGGTTTTCCTAGATTTTATGTTTTTCTTAGATTTTACTCAGTTTTACTCGGATTTTGCTTTGAGATTTATCTTATATTTCAAGTGCACACACTTCCATATTTTAGTCAGAGAGAATTTTCTAAAATTCAAGGATCTGACATCGTCAGTGAGAGCTCTCGCTCGAGGACCTGATAACCTTTTGTTCGGGAAGAGTTTTACCCTCAAGGATCCAAACACCTCAACGAATTGCTAAATCAGGCTGCAAAATGAACTGTCACTAGTTTTGACATTCGGATATTGTACTATCTATCAAAATAGATTTGCTATCTAATTTGCTTCAACCCTCTGCCAAAGAGGGACATCTGTAGACACCTCATTTTTGCATTCGCCTGATAAATCAACTCGTCAACCCGATCGCAACGGTTCCCAATGATGGATGATTATTCCATTGCTATATTTTGTTGCTAGATATGTTTCAGAAATTCGAATGAGGTATTTCAAACTAACAAAACTGTAGAAACCACGCTACGCTAGGAAAATATAACTCGAAAAACATAGAAATCATCATTTTGCAGAAAAAAATAATATTTACAATAAAAATCACTAAAAAGTGACAAAACTACCAAAATACTACTAACATCAAAATATCCCTAAAGCCTATATTACATTTCGAAAAACCCTTTCAAACACATAAAACAACAAATCAAAACAAAATAAATCATTTCGTCAATTTTCACAGAATTCCACAAAATTACAAAAATGCCCCTCTAAAGTTCACGATCATTTCGCACAAAAAATTTCATAAATGTCAAAAACCAATACTCCTATTGAATTCCTTACGAAAAATTGATTCCAAAACATCTTGGAACATTGAAAACCGACTTAAAACGCAAAAGGTCCTCTCTGAGGGCAAAACGATAATTTTACAATTTTAATAATTAATTTTAAAATTAATAATTAAAACATTAGTTAATGTAAAGTGAAATCCTAATTAAAATTAAAGTCAATCAAATGAGACTAAAGTCAAAATCTTAAAGTCAATCAAGTAAGACTAAAGTCAATCTTAAAGTCAATCAAGTAAGACTAAAGTAAAGATCTTAAAGTTAATCAAATAAGACTAAAGTCAAAATCTTAAAGGCAATCAAGTGAGACTAAAAGTCAAAATCCTAATAGAGTTTTAATTAAATAATAACTCTATTTAAAATAATCCTAATTAAATAATAATTCTATTTAAAACAATCCTAATTAAATAATAACTCTAGTTAAAATAATTTTAATTAAACTCTACTTAAAATAATTATAATTAAACAATAACTTTCTCTACAAGAATTATAATTAAATATTAACTCTATGTAAAAGGTACTTAAAAAAATCTATAAATAGGGTCCCTATAACCTATTTTTGTATCAAAAAATATATCCTAAGAAAATTAGGTCAAAAAGCTTCCCTAGCCTCGCATAAACCCTAATTTTGAAGCCTCAACTCCTTACATAACATCCATACCCCAACTTTAGTTCAAAAAATACTTAGAAACCCTTCAAAAACACCTAGAAATTCATAAACAAAATCAGAAAAATTCAGAAGGAGGTATTTTTTCTTGGAGATCTGAAGTGAATCCTGTAATAGAATAAAACAAGGAGTGTTGTACGAGGAGTTGTTCTATTAGATCTGAGGGAACAAAACCGTTGCGCTCATGAAGATAAATTTCTTTTATTTTTTTTATTATATAGGTCTTTTTAGCAATGTAGTTTTACTTAGAAAAAGTAGAGACAGGCGTTTGCTGAGCGAGGTTGGTGCCTAACACCTTCCAACCCCGTAACATGATCCCCAGACCCGTATTTTCTTTCGTAGATTAGTTGTCTTTGTTTTTAGAGTCAATGATCGGTTCCTAGACCGTAATTACTAGATGGCGACTCCCAAACCTCAAAAATCAAAAGCAGATCCACGCACCCCGCGGATCGAGGGGGCTTTCAGGTGCCATGCCAATACTAGATTGATAATTATTGTTATAGGTAAACCCTGCTAATGTCATGTAACACCCCAAGTTTTTAATTTGTATCTCGAGGAAATCTAATTGTGAATTTTAATAAAATTATAAAAGAAAGACTTAGGGTAGAGTACTCGAATTTTAGTTTGTTCATTTAAACAAATTTTAACTTCACCATTAGGTTCAAAATGATCTAAACATATACTTTAGCCTGTAAACACGTTGAAATTCGAGTTCGGATATGAAAGTTATAAAATCCTCCAATTTCTTGTTAAGTGGAACCAAGAATAGTGAATTTTTGATAGAGGGAAAATAAAAAAATTTTGACCACACCATGAAGTCTGCAACAAAAAATTATTTGAAATGGAATACTAAGTATCATTTTTCAAGTTCAAATGGTCAGGATTTCGTCGAAAATAAAAATGAAGGAAAATATTAAAGTGCCCTTCAACTTTTATTATAAAAGGAACCAACTCATTCTTTTATTCATCTTTTCCTCTCCAACTCACAAAGAATTAGCCCATTCTCCATAACCCATTCTCACCAACCTCCATCACAATCAAGCCCATATTGATCGTCGACGAAAAATGAAAAATCATCGGCATCGACGAACTCCACGTTCCTACCCCATTAAACCCTCTTTTTCATTTCTTTTTCTTGATCTCTCACCAAAAATAGTATGAGGGTTTAAGTCTACCCACTTGGAGTCTCATCCTACGCCAAAGAGGAGTCGTCCACCATCGTCAAAAGAGGAAGGATGCCTTTAATAAGGGTTTTGTGACCAACTCGTTCGTTTTGAAACCAAGTCAATCCAAACTCGTCGCTCATGCCGCCGAACTGAATTCTTGTGCTAGCTCATCACATTTTGCATCTATAAACCAAGTAGGGAACTTTCGATTCTTAGTGGTAACCTTTAGATTTCAAAGTATGCATTTAGGTTTTAACAAAACTTATTGTTTGTTCTTAAATCGTAGAAATTTTGTGTGCTTTTAAATTCATGTTAGAATTAGAGATTTGATGTGCTTTTATCAATTTTTAACAATAAATCTGTGGGTGGGTTGAAGGGTTCGAAGAACAGAAGAAAAACCCAAAAAAGGATCAAAAAATCCAAATTTTGCGAGGTTGTTCAATGCTATCGGTAGGAGTTGTCGATCCCACCTATACTTACCGAAGGCCATTCTGTCGGTCCCACCGACAGAAACATGCTTCTGCCACCGACAGCCATCGATAGAACTGTCTTCAAAATAGCTTCTGACTCTTGAGATTATTATCATCATGCCTTATAAATGTCCTCTTTAATTTTTACTTTTCATTTACTTAAAGTTCTTTAATAAAATTAAGGTTTTACCTCCATTTCGAAATAATGAAAATGGTTTCAAAATCCAAATCTCAAAGGATCGAAATCCGAAATTTGGTTTCAAGAACAAAACGTAAATTTTGACGTTTTCGGTAAAACTTTAAAAGTTGATAACTTTCGCGTTACTTTGAATTAGACTATAAAAATTACATGGTGTTGAATCTCATACTCAAGGTTTTTGTTTTCAAAAACCCATTCTAAATTTCAAGAACTTTGAAAAATTGAGTTTCCGATACTTAGCCAAATTTTCATCAATTTTTTCCAATTTTGACAGTTTGCCTTCGCTTACCATTGAGATCCCGTTTTAACAAAAATTTAATAATTTTATCGATCGAATGGTCAAAGTGATTTTGAAAGCTTGAAAAAAAGAATGATTTGATTTGAAAAGTCGAGAAGTGAAAACATTAAAAGAATGGGAAAGGGGATGATTAGTAAAATGTCAGAATTACACCCGAAGGGTGATGGCTACATTTTACACTGTATGTTGTATGTAGGTTGGTGAAGGGATATCCAAGGGTAATGAATGGTTGCATGTTTATTTAAATTTTGTTACCGTAGAGACGTTGAATACTGTTATTTATTTTAGGCCAGGGGGCCACTGTTGTATGGTAGGATCTGGATATCAACTCTCAACCTTGTTCTGTTAATTTCTCTTTTGTTTTTAAAATAAAAGTAATATATATATATATATATATATATATATATATATATATATATATATATATATATATATATATATATATCTATAAGTAGTTATTTTATGAGCTGTTAAAGAGTCTGTGAATTCCTGAAGGGATAGTACATCGTATCATCCGGAGTGATGTACTATCCTAGGATGTACGGTAGGTACCACCAAGCTCATACGCGGTATGGGACGCGTATGAGAGTGGAGTCACGACTAGAATCTGGGACCATTACTTTCTATCTTTACAAGTGAACATGTATTGTAAAGGTGGTCGTATACAAATAAAGTGTTTAACTTGGAAATCATATGCACGCCTGATAGGCATAGACAAAGATGATTGGTCAGTGATCACTAACAATCTAGTAGTAGTCGAACATTCTGACACATCAAAAAGAGACCCATTCCTTACGGTCATGTCAAGCAGTCCGCCTGAGTCAGATAAATGGTCACCAGTGTGGTAAGTGCAGTGATTGACCACAAAATTAGGAACTAAAAGCCAGATTTATGTAGTAACATCATGTCCCGACTGGGAACGATCCAGTCGTGAATCCCAACTTTCTAATTATAATACTCCACCATTGTGTAATATGTATCTCCTGTTTTATTTCGAATTATAAACTGCAAAGCATGTCTACTATTTCAATGTTGTCAATTATATTTGTATAAGAATGAAAATGTATAATGAGTATGGATGACTAATGTTATGTGGGATTTTAAATTGTTTAGTTGTTCATCCCTAGCTATATGTACTAGTTAACCGTAGTTTGATTTTATAAAAGTTGCATATTCTGAAATGTATCAATATGATTACTCGATCAAGTTAGGTGAGGTTACTAGTAGGAATTGTTTGTAGACCTACTAAGTAATCATTGTTACTTACCCTTTCCTTCCATTTTTTTAACTTCAGAACCGACAGTCGAAGAGGCAGACATAGAACCATCGGGCGAGAATCATCTGGTGGGTCATACCGACAACTAGAGTCCACTACCTGGTGAACACTGGGACTATTTTCATTAGGAGTTATCATATCTAGGAGGTGTATATAGTTCTTGGGTTGAGTGATAGGTCTATGTTAGAGTGAGGATGAAATTTTGTAACCTTATATATCTTTATTTTTTGCGCACTCTGATCTAACCTTATGCCGTTCGTAACTTACTATCTTCCGTACCTTGTAAAATCTTGGCATCTGTTATATTCAGGTTTGGTTGGATTGGTTTATTAGGTTTTGAGTTCCGTGGAACGCTGACATAAATAGGGGAGACCATGCTCAAATTTCGAGGCGCTACCTAGTACCTCGAGGTGTTATCGAGATTTGTGTTAGCGTTCAGCGGGGTGCCACATGCCAAGTGATCCTTCCAAATTCCTCCAAAATCTAGCACACAAGCCCTCAACATATCTTCTAGTATCTGTATAACACATTCTAACTGCCCATCAGTCTGTGGGTGAAATGTTGTACTCATCTTCAACTTCGTACCAAATGCAACTTAAAAACTCTACCAGAATTGAGATGTAAAACGTGGGCCCTATCAGACACAATCGAAATTGGGACTCCATGTAACTTCACAATATCTTAGACATATATCTTGCTCAATCTATCTACAGTATAAGTCATCTTGATCGGTAGAAAATGAGCGGATTTAGTAAGTCTATCCACAATCACTCAAATTGCATCAGTCTCATCTTTGGCCTTCGACAATCCACAAACGAAATCCATAGTCACGTGCTCCCATTTCAATTCGGAATAGGAAGTGGTTGCAACAACCCTACAGGCCTCTTATACTCAACTTTCACTTACTGACATGTCATACAACGACTCACATACTGGTCAATGTGGTTTTTCATTCCTGGCTACCAAAAATTTCTTTTCATGTCTTTATACATCTTTGTACTCCCAGGGTGAATAGAAAAATACGACCTATGGGTTTCATCCATTATGTCCTTTCTCAACAAAACATCACGAGAAACCCAAAGTCTATTTTTGAATCTTATGCCTGTAGACACCCCATTTTTTGCATCTGCCTGATTAATCAACTCGTCAACCCGATCGCAATGATTCCCAATGATGGATGTGTATTCCATTGCTTTATTTTGTTACCAGATGTGTTTCAGAAATCCGGATGAGGTATCTCGAATTGACAAAACCTTAGAAACCACGCTACGCTAAGAAAATACGACCCCAGAAACATAGAAATCATCATCTTGCAAACCAAAAAGAAATTTCATGATAAAAATCACTAAAAAATTATCAAATTACCAAAATACCCCTAACCTCAAAACAACCCTAGAGCCTACGTTACGCTTAGGAAAACTCTCTCAAACACATAAAATAACAAATCGAAACCAAATAAATCATTTCACCAATTTTAAAAGAATTCGACAAAATTACGAAAATGCCCCTCATAAAGTTCACAACCAATTCACACAAAAAACTTCATAAATGACACAAAATAATATTTCCATTGAATTCCTTACGAAAAATCGATTCTAAAACATCCTAGAACATTAAAAACTTACTTAAAACGTGAAAAGTCCTCTCCGGGGGCAAAACGGTAATTTCACAATTTTCATAATTAAAAAATTCAAAATTAATAAATAAAATATTAAATAATTAAAGTGAAACATTAATAAAATTAATTTAAAATTTTGAACCTAAAAAATCGATTAATCAGACTCTCAGGCAAAATTGTTGAGGGTTCGTGGGATATTTCTTTAAGGACCCCTCCATTTGGAGGTCCAAAGAATTAAAGAAATAATGGAGGGGGGTTCTCCAAAAATTTAAAGTCAATCAAGCAAGACTGTAGTCAAAGTATTAAAGTCAATCAAGTGAGACTAAAGTCAAAATTAAAGTCAATTAAGCAAGACTGAAGTCAAAATATTAAAAGTCAATCAATTAAGACTAAAGTCAAAACATTAAAAGTCAATCAAATAAGACCAAAAGTCATAATAGAATTCTAATTAAATAATAACTCTATCTAATAGAGTTCTAATTAAAACACAATTCTACCTAAAACAATTCTAATTAAAACACAATTCTACCTAAAACAATTTTAATTAAAACACAACTCTAATTGAAAGATCTCTAATTAAACACTAACTTTATCCAAATCAACCCTAAAAAATATCTATAAATAGAGGTGCTCACACCCTATTTTCGTATAAAATCAAAAACCCTAAGAGAAGTAGGTCTAGAAGCTCCCCTAACCCCCCATAAACCCTAGTTTTGGAGCCCCAACTCCTTACCTAACATCCCTCCTTCAATTTTAGTCTAGAAAACACCTAAAATCCCTCCAAAAACACCCCCAAATCCGCAACAAACTTGAAGAGTTCAGATCCAAAAACAAGGAGATACCTTGATCTAGGAGATCCGAAATCAAATCCGGAGACAGAACGAAGCAAAGGAGTACAGTACAAGGAGCTCTTTTTGTCAGATCTGAGGGAACAAAATCCTTGCTATCGGAAAGGTATGTAATTTTTTTATTTTTATCTAGGTTTTTAGCAATGTGATATATTTGGGAAGTTAGTAGAGACCGGCTTTGGCCGGGCGGGGTTGGTGCCTAACACCTTCCAACCCCGTAACATGATCCCCGAATTCAGATTTTTTGTGGTAGAATAGTTCTTTTTATCCATGTTAGAGTCAGTTTGGTTCCTAGACCACAATAACTAGGTGGTGACTCCCAAACCTCAAGAGTCAAAAGCGGATCCGCGTACCCCGCGGATCGAGGGCGCTTTCAGTGGCGACTCCACTGGGGACTATTGAGGATCAAACTTGAAAAACCCCAAGTATGGGAGCATTTCCAAGATGACCTAGTTTTTTTTTATTATTTAGTTAGATTTATTTTATTTCTTTTTTCTGTTTATTTATTTATTTTTTTGTCTTGATTGTAGATGATTTTGGGCATTTCATTTTTTTTTTCATTTAAGGATCACTTTTTGATGACCCCTAAATAATGAAAGATTCAAATTGATGGAATGATAAAGGTTGGACAGAAATATTAAAACGTTTTTAGAGGATATTCTAATGAGAATTAAGTCTGGGAGCCTTTAATAAAACATAGATCTCGTCGAGTAGATTAATTTAGACTCTGAGTTCACTCAATTTCGTTATCGGAAGCCTTAGATATCATCGATGCAAGTTCAATCTGTAAATCTGGAATTATTTCTGAATGAAAGTTGGGACAGCAATGTTAAAAATTTTTTATAGAACATTTTAGTGAGAATTAAGTCTGGGAACCTCTTAATAAAACGTAGATCTCATCGAATAGATTGATTTAGAACTTGAGTTCACTCAATTTCGTTATCGAAAGCCTTAGATATCATCGATGCAAGTTCAATCTGTAAATCTGGAATTATTTCTGAATGAAAGTTGTGACAACAACGTTAAAATGTTTTTACAGAATATTCTGGTGAAAACTAAGTCTGGACACCTATTAATAAAATGTAGATCTCATCGAGTAGATTAATTTAGAATTTGAGTTCACTCGATTTCATTATCGGAAGCCTTAGATATCATCAATGCAAGTTCAATCTGTAAATCTGGAATTATTTCTGAATGAAAGTTGGGACAGCAATTGTTAAAACTTTTTTACAGAACATTTTAGTGAGAATTAAGTTTGGGAACCTATTAATAAAACGTAGATCTCATCGAATAGATTAATTTAGAACTTGAGTTCACTCAATTTCGTTATTGGAAGCCTTAGATATCATCGATGCAAGTTCAATCTGTAAATCTGGAATTATTTCTGAATGAAAGTTGGGACAGCAACGTTAAAACGTTTTTACAAAATATTCTGGTGAGAACTAAGTCTGGACACCTGTTAATAAAATGTAGATCTCATCGAGTAGATTAATTTAGAACTTGAGTTCACTCGATTTCATTATCGGGAGCCTTAGATATCATCGATGCAAGTTCAGATTGTATTTTCCTAATTCATAGAAAATCTGAATTTATCTAATGTTGGCACAATTAATGTTCTTGAGAGTGAGCTCATCTCAACCATTGTCATTCTATCATCAATGTAACTCCTATTGGAATCTCGATTTATTTTGGATCACCCAAAAGTGATCATTGATTGGACCTTAAAAATTATAAAAATTATGCCTATTGCAATGTTTGTTTGATCATTATCATATGCCATATTTATTGATTAATTTACCATGATCTTGCTTGAAATACATGATTGATGTTGATCGTAATGTTAATGTGCTTATGTGATGGGAATAATGTGATCTTAATTGAATATTCATATGATTTGAATGATTTTGGTTTTGATTAAATGTATGATTGGTTTGATTGGATCCATGGGCCCATTCGTTTGAAAAAGATCCCGGGCACACCCCACCCTGTTTTGCACACACCACATGCACGTTTACTGTTTTACTCACTTACACGTCCTATTTAGCCAACGTGGCACTAGTGCGTGGCCCGGTCTCTTCGGAGATGCGACGTCATTCATGAAACCCACAACTCCAGTCACGTACATTAGGGTATATCAAACTGGGGGCATCGATACCATCTGATCAGGTGATTCTGATAAGTATATTGATGCACCCAGGCTGGAGCGACCTGAGCCTTTGACCTATTGTAAGCCACACAGTCACATGTCCCGATTGCCAACGTAGTACTAGTACGTGGTCGGTCCCCTCGTGGGATGCCAAACCATTTATGAAAGCTACAACTCTTGACTCGTACCCATAGGTATAAAAGATAATCTAAGTATATCAATTGCACTTTTTGGTCAAAATCGGTGCCTAAGCAAGATCTTGCCCCGATGTACCCTACTGTACGAGGGGGATAGACTACGTCTACTCTAGACGAGAGGTATTTAAGTGGGCCATTGCTCAGCATTGTGCGCCACCTCTCAACTGGAGATCAAACTGGTTGTTTTTGGCTTCAGAGAAGTGAGTTGAGGTTTTAGATTATCACCTATACGGTATATCAAACCAAGTCACCATATATCGAGAGGTATATAGGTGTGCTTGGGCAAGGGTGGCTAGATAAAAATGCATTGCACGTAGTAAACCTAGAGTCTAAAAGCCTTCCTATAGGTCACGACCCGAACTGACTATGGGTGTTCCCAGGTTGCTTTATTCAATCCAACCAACAGGTAGGTGGGCAAACCGATCCAGAATAATCAAACAAAACCCACAACATCGGTCCGACCCAATCGGTGAAATGTATCGATTAATTTGAACCACTTAAACCAGTTGACCCAATGGATAAATGGATCAAACTGATCGATACCAAATCAATTGGACTAATTGGTTTCACTTTTAAAGATCCAGACCACTTTATCTAGAAAGATTCGATCTTAAGATCAAATTAATTTATCTAATCAAAGGTTCAATCCCAATCAGGGGTAGACCCGCATCTAACCTTTCTCACTTTCTTGGTCACTATAGACTTATGGTGCATTTGGATTCGATTTTCCGACAGACTTGGGCTATTTTATGTCAAAACTTTAATCATGTGGTTAAGAGTCAAACCTTTAGAGTCAATGGTTAACCTTGGTTTACTTCCAATCAGGTGATAATTGGTCCTAAACGTTCTAAACCTCCATCTGTACCACTTTGGGTCCGTGAAAAGAGTCGTCTTTCTAGAGTACCATTGCCAAGTAGTCAGTCTTTGCCACAAGAAGAAACGAGTACCATGGATGAAGCTGCGCTCCGTCAGATTTTAGAATCTTTTCAAGCCCAGATTATTACCTCTGTCCAAACACAAATTGAATCCCTAAAAATTGAAAAGGGAAAAGATAAAGCTATAGAACCTCAGGATGTGTTTGACCTCGTTGAAAACCAAGAAGATGATCAGTTACACGTCGACCCTGTCCTAGCTCATCAAATAACTCAAGTTGAAACTGCTTTGAAGAACATCAAAGACCCTGATGATCTTACTCTAGGGTTAGGGTCAATGACCTTGTTTCCCACGGTCCGTCTACCAGAAAAGTTCACAATGCCAGATATGGAGAAGTTTGACGGTATTGGATGCCCTAAGACTCACTTAAAAGTATATGTCGGCATAATGCAATCTCAGGGTCTAAGTGAAGAACAGATGGCTCAACTTTTTCAAAGAACCCTGACATGTCCTGCACTACGCTGGTTAATGTCATTGGACTCATCTAGGGTAAGAACATGGCATGAATTGATGAAAGAGTTTATTGGTCGGTACTCATTCAACACAGATATTGAACTTACAAGAAGAGACCTAGAAACTACTAAACAGAAACCCGGAGAAACTTTCACTGAGTTCATTGCTCGATGGAGAGCTAAAGCCGCTCAACTGTGGGACCGACCTCAAGAGAAGGAACAAGTCAAGATTATCCTCAGGAATCTCACTCCAAATTATGCCAAGTACTTGATGCCTCAATACTTGCCTACTTTTCAATCCCTCCTTGAGGCTGGAAATCAAGTTGAAGATGCTTACTCTTCGGGACTTTTTGGTAACTCGTCTGAGTCAAAACCCAAATATTTCAAACCTAATGTCAATTCCTTACAAGTGACCAATACCTCCTTCGCACTATCTCCTCAAGCTATTCAGTCTTCACAAACTAAGTCTAGGAGACAGTTTGCCAATCTTGGAATGTCACTTAGTGTTGCTTATCAAAAATTGATGAAAAGGGGATTGCTGACGCCTTTACAACCTAAACATTTTCCTAATCCTCTTCCTCCAAACATGGATAATGGACAATTCTGTGAATTCCATCAGATGCCTGGTCATGTTCTTGACAGGTGTATTACTCTCCGTCATGCTATCCAAGACTTGATTGAACAAGGAAAGGTTACCATACCCACTCCTACCACACCCAATGTGAAGACTAACCCTTTGCCTACCTTTCAAAATTAACCCCCTTCTACTCTGAACCTAATATCAATATTCAAACCTGAATCAGTTGACCCAGTTTCCTTCATTCACCCAATCGGTTAAAACAGTGCATTCGCTCCATGCCAGAATGAGCTCAACTACCCTAAGACAGTGACAGAATTGAAGAATAGAGAAATCATTGAAGCAACGGGTTGTCCCGTATATGACAGGCTTGAATCAGAATATGAAGAGATAGTAAAAACAGGCAAATTCAAGTCATCCATCGAAGATAACTGAAGTGGCATAGACTCTAGAATTGTGTCCCTCCATTCATAATGATGTCATCTTAGTTTTTTTTAGCTTTAGTTGCGTCAGTCTTTGAATTCAGTTAGTCATCTTTATTTTTGGGTTTTAGTAAGGTTTGTCAATCTATGTTCTTTTCAATTCCAATAAATAAAGAAGTTTTTGATTATTTTGTGTGCAATAATGATGTGAACATAAAATCTAAAATGAGAAATGACTTAAAGCTCACTAACTGAACTTAATAAATATTGGAATTAAAGAGTACACTCAAGAAGTGCAAATTGGTGATACATTATCCTTAAGAGAACATGAGAGAATAGTAAACTTACTTGAGAAATTCAACAATATTTCTTGCATGATCTCATAAGGATATATGGATGAATTACACAAAAACATAGATCAAGTCAAGAGTGATTTCAAAGTCAAAGATTATCGATCAAAGATGATATAGCTAAAAGCATCAACAAAGATGCTAAGACTTACAAGTGGATCTACCATGTTTTTCACTCAAGTGAAGAAAGTTCTCATTCACAAAAGAATATGAGATTTCTTTTGAAGTTTGGAAATAGTTGAATGAGTCAATGTCAAATACAAAGAACTCAGTCTCACTCAACTCCGTAGAAGAAGACTGAAGATTACTCTTTCTCAGAAGAAGACTGAAGAATATTAATTGTCCAAAAGGAAATCTTAGTTGACAGAGTAATCCAGATATCGAATTCCTAAAACTTTGACCGAGTTAAGCAGCATTCACAAAAGGAGGCCTCCTTTGGTCGAATCATTTTCCTATCTTACCCAAAAAAAAATATATATAACCTTCTTTAGCCCCTCGTAGTTTTTTTTTTTTTTTTTTTTTAAAAAAAATCAATAACCTTTTCTTTCTAAACCACGCCGACCAACCTTGGGAAGGAATCTTAGTATGAACTACGTTTTGACCTGATCCCAAAAGGAAAAAAAGAAATATTTGGGGTACGTAGGCAACCTGAGAAGTTACTTCAGGCCCAGTCATTAAAAGAAAAATGTATTCTCTTAAGGAAAGTGTCATCCAAAAGAAAAATCTACTATTGAAATGTTCAAACTAAGGACATTAGAAAAAAGAATCAAAAGAATTGATAAAAAGAAAAGAATGCCAAACTAGGGGCATTTAGAAAAAAAATCAAAATAATTGATAGGAAAGAGAGAATATCAAACTAGGGGCATTTTGGGAAGTTGAGCCTTATATCTTTTCTTTCTAAACCATATCCTAAGCCCACCTATTAAGTCCTCCTGAAGGCTAATTGACTCGGTTAAGGTGCAGGGAACTGAGAAGTTGTCGAGTTGGTTATACAAGATCATCAACAAAAAAAAGAGAAGCCCGCTAAATCGAAAACCTGAAAAGGCGGCTTAGGCAAAATTTAGGGCATAACCATAAAAAAGAAAGCCTGCTAGGTTGAAAATCTGAAAAGGCGACCTAGGCAAAAATCAAGGCATTATCAGAAAAAGAAAAATAAAGCCCGCTAGATTGAAAACCTAAAGAGGCGATCTAGGCAAAAATTAGGGCATCATCAAATGGGAGGAAAGGTCCCGTCAAGAAGAAAAATTCAAAAGGAAGCTTGTGCAGAAACTGCAGAACTATTCAAGCCACGATATTTGTCTTTTAGCCAAGAGCTCACATCCGACAAAGACAATATTGAAGTCGAAAAAATCAGAAGTCATCTTGAACATTGTAGGATCTTCAAAAGTATGTTTACTTGTTCAAGTGTTCGCTAATGGAAGATGTAGAATCATCAACCACTTTGAAGAGGAAGATCTTTTATTCTAATATTTATCAAGATTTTTTAAGTCCAGCTCAAGCATTTTTCAAAAGAAATTTGAAAGAAAATGATCAATTCTTTATTGCACATATGATAATCTTAAGAGTCTTAAATTTAAGAGAATGTTAGTTCTTCTATCTATCATACATCAGAGTCCATATTTTTCAAGCGTAGTCCATATTTGGAAGTTCTACTCTACCTACTCGGAGTGAAAGTGTAATGAACTAAGCTTTTTAGAAGTCCTACTCTACCTGCCCAGGGTGAAAGAGTAATGAACTAATTTTTTAGGAGTCCTACTCTACCTGCCCAGGGTGAAAGAGTAATGAACTAATTTTTTTTGGAAAGTTCTACTCTACTCTACCTACTCGGAGTGAAAGAGTAATGAACTAAATTTTTTTTTTGGGAAGTTCTACTCTACCTACCCGGAGTGAAAGAGTAATGAACTAAGCTTTTTAGAAGTCCTACTCTACTTGCCCAGGGTGAAAGAGTAATGAACTAATTTTTTTGGGAAGTTCTACTTTACCTACTCGGAGTGAAAGAGTAATGAACTAATTTTTTAGGAGTCCTACTCTACCTGCCCAGGGTGAAAGAGTAATGAACTAATTTTTTTTTTGGAAAGTTCTACTCTACCTACTCGGAGTGAAAGAGTAATGAACCAAGCTTTTTGAGAGTCCTACTCTACCTGCCCAGGGTGAAAGAGTAATGAACTAATTATTTTGGGAAGTTCTACTCTACCTACTCGGAGTGAAAGAGTAATGAACTAATTGTTTTGGGAATCCTACTCTACCTGCCCAGGGTGAAAGAGTAATGAATTAATTATTTTGGGAAGTTCTACTCTACCTACTCGGAGTGAAAGAGTAATGAACTAATTGTTTTGGGAGTCCTACTCTACCTGCCCAGGGTGAAAGAGTAATGAACTAATTTTTTTTTTTGGAAGTTTTACTCTACCTACTCGGAGTGAAAGAGTAATGAACTAATTGTTTTGGGAGTCCTACTCTACCTGCCCAGGGTGAAAGAGTAATGAACTAATTTTTTTTTTGGAAGTTCTACTCTACCTACTCGGAGTGAAAGAGTAATGAACTAATTTTTTTTGTGGAAGTTCTACTCTACCTACTCGGAGTGAAAGAGTAATGAACTAATTTTTTTTTTTGGAAGTTCTACTCTACCTACTTAAAGTGAAAGAGTATGAACTAATTTTTTCTGGGAAGTTCTACTCTACCTACTCGGAGTGAAAGAATAATGAACTAATTTTTTTCTTTTTTAGGAAGTTCTATTCTACCTGGCCAAGGTGTAAGAATAATAAACTAAGCTTTGAGGGAACAAACGGGGGATTAACCTAGCATTTGACTTTTTTTTTTTAATAAAAAGTTGGATTTTATGAAGGTCTGGTAAATATTTTAACTCTCTTTGAATCTGAGGAGTTTTCAAAATTGCTATCAAGAGGGTAATGCAAAGTTAACCTTATCCTTTGGGGTTGAAATTGACCAAGCATCAGAACAAAAATACCCCTAGTTTGACAAGGAACATTGCACTAGGGATAATTGAATATAATTTGAAAATAAATGCCCCTAGTGTAAGGGGGGAAACTGTACTCTTTAGAAAAAAGGAAGTGCCCTTGTTATGAAAGTTTGAAATCCTTGATTACCGCAAGCGCAATAAAGGTTTAACTTTTAATTTTGACTTTTTATATTGAAGATTTTGAGTCAGGCTCAAAGACATTGGAACAAAATATTTCTTTCTGAAATTCATCATAGAATTTGTTCTTTCTCCCCGTCGGTTCGCTTAGGGACATGAAACTCTTCAGATCAATCATAGACGAGATACTTGTATCCACTTAGTCTATATTTGGTTCAAACTGGGTATTGAAACTTGATCATTCGGACTTCTGATATTTCGGCTCGGGCTACCTTTTCTGCTTCTCAACTCAACGGAGATTTTCTTTTATTTTTTGATAGCTCTAAGTTTTGCCTAGATTGCCTATCCAGGTTTTCAATCTAGCGAGCATGCTCTAGCTTTTGCCTAGATCGCCTTTTTAGGTTTTCGATCTAGCGAGCTTACAATTTTTTCTTTTTTCCTTGCTTTGATTGTTGCCAAGGTCATCCTTTCAGATCTTCAACCTTGCGAGCTTACCTTAATTTTTGCCTAAGCCGCCCTTTTTGGGTTTTCAACTTAGCAGATTTTTTTCTTCTTCTTCCCTTCTGAACTTCTGGAGTTGCTGTCTGATCATGCTTTGCTATCTTCCTTGACTTCTCGCACGGTACTTAGGAGGACTTTCATGGGTAAGCTTAGGACTAGGTATAAAAAAAAGGGATTTTGAGGCTCAAAAACCCAAATACCCCTTGTGTGACATTTCCTTTTAAATTATTTTCTTTTTCCTTGAATTTTCTTTCCCACTTTGACAATTTTTTTCTTTTGAATTTTTTTTTTTAGATTTTTTTTTGTCGGGGAATCTATTTTTATTTTTTTGATGTGGTCGGGCCTGAAGTAACTTCTCAGGTTGTCTACGTACCCCAGAATTTTGGGATCAAACCAAAACGTAGTTTGAAACTTCCCTCCCCTAGGTTAGGTGATCGGGCTAAGAAAGAAAAGGCATAATTTTTCTTTTTGGAAAAGGTTGCAAAGGGGTTGAGAAAGGATATATTGAACTGGGTAACAGGAAAATTGATTCGGCCAAAGATGGCCTCCTTAAATGTAGTACCGTTTGATTTGGTCAAGGTTGGTTGATTCTGGTAATTCGATTCCATCATGATCTTGAAGTCTAACAATTTTTCCAGATAATATTTCCTTGATGATTGAATCTCTCCAATTGAGTTCAAACTTTCTATGATCGAGAAGAATACTCAAAAAAAATTTTTAGGTAGTCTGATGCTTAGATCTTTGACTTATAAGTGATGAACTTTGACTTTCTTGTCAAACATGCAAGTGACTCCTCTCCATTGACAAACCCAATCTGTTTCTAACAATTAACTTCTATCAAGACCTTGAGATACAGGATTTTCCCTTTTAACCGGTAAGATTGCTTCCATATCATACTAGAGTGACTCTAGTAGAAGACTGTATTGAAGTGTAATATGTCCATAATGCGAATGGTAACTTTTCTGGCCAATCCCGGTGTGATATGTGATTGACACATTTTCACGATGATTGTCTTGAGATTTTTACTGGCTGCTTCAACTATTCCATCGATTTTAAAATTCCAGCACTGATACATTTTATAATCCCTCCTCTGACTATGTTAGTCAATTCTGATTTGTATATGTGGTGTTCTCATAGGATGGGTATATATTTCATGTTGAACAACACTCCAAATTTAACTGACATATCCTCATAGGACCATGTAAGCAAGTCTTTTGAATTTTCTGAATAAATTCATCATCTCTTTGTGATCCTCTGGGGATAAGTTAGTTCCAATATGAATTTCTTGGGAATTATTTTTGTTCCGAGGTCAATGACCTTTAGTTCCTCGAGCAAGACATTTATCTTCTCATTCAAGAGGGGGTTCCTTATTAGAGGAATTCTCTTTGAAGCCAGTTATTAGTTAACTCGTTAATGCGCTCAAGGTATTCAAAAATTTTCTTTATTCAATTAAATTTAGATGGGGCGACTGACACCATTGCAGACTCAACAAACTAACTTGACTAGAACAAAATAAGAAATAAAAAGACAGATTTGATTACTAACTTGATAGAAAGAACCGGACTCAAGACTCATAAACAACTAAAGACAATTACCCACAACGGGCTTGATTACAGACTGAGAATTCGAGAAACTATTTCCAAGCGGTTAGACTAAGTTTTCTTCTTCAGATTCTTTGCATTCTTCAGACTTACTTCTTCTCTCTTGGCCAAGACTGCATTTGGTGGTAAAAACCTCATTAGGGACCGTCACTTTGGTAAAAGGAGGGCTAGGAAGTTTATGATTGACTGATCGGATGAGAAGGATTGGGTCAAACAAGAGTTGAGTATTGGATACCATGTTCAAAGTTTGAGGAGGTTGGTAACTGGGTAGAGGGTTGGTAGTAACATTCGGTTGCTCAGGGGCAGGGACAGTAATTTTTTTGGTGTCGATGAGGTCTTGAACTGTATGACGAAGAGCGACACAACGATCAGTAAGATGACCGGGATTTTGGTGAAACTCACAAAATAGGTTGGGATTGTGAGAAGTGGGGGGTGGATTTGGTAAAGGTCGAGGTTGGAGAGGTGCAATGAGCCCTTTACTTAATAGTTTTTGAAGGACAATGCTCAAAGGCATCCCAAGATTGGTGAATTTCCTACGCGGTCGAGGTTGATTAGGGTTAACTTGGTTACTAGGCAATATAGTAGATTGAACGGGTGTAGTAGACGTATTGGCTACATAGGCGTGATCAGTACTAGACTTAGAATTGGTAAAAGGTTTTTTGAACTTGTTGTCAGAAGGATTGGAAAGGATTCCGGAAGCGAAAGCATCTTCCAATTGGCTACCAGCTTGCAATAGAGACTCGAATGTAGGAAGGTATTGGGAAACTAGATGTCGGGCATACCCTTGCGAGAGGTTTTTTAAGATAATAGCCACTTGTTCTTTCTCTGAAGGTCTATCCCACATTTGTGCAGCCTTGGCCCTCCAGCCACCAATGAAATCAGTGAATGTCTCCCCATTTTTCTGTTTAGTTGCTTCCAAATCCCTTCTTGAGGTCTCAATCTCAGTACTGTATTTATACTGATGCCAGAAGGCCTTTGACATGTTTTCCCATGTACCCACAGTAACTGGATCTTGAGACATTAACCAACGTAGTGCTGATCCCGATAGAGTTCTTTGGAACAACAATGTCATTTGTTCGTCGCTGAGCCCCATAGTGCGCATGTTGGTAACATACACCTTAAGATGTGTTTTTGCACACCCTGTCCCACTGAACTTGTCCATTTCAGGCATCACAAACTTCTCTGGCAAATGGATTCTAGGGATGCGATTTAAAGCTTCAATGCCTGCTGCAATTTCATCAATACCCTTTATACTTTTCATCGCTGATTCCAATTGAGACATTCTATTAGATAATGCCGGATTCTCATCAACATACTCTTCATCTCCGTCCAGCTTGAAGACTTCACGTGGACGTTTCTCTTCAATCTTTTTCCCCTTTAGGTCATCTAAGGGAATTCCCGTTGATTCCGAGGTCTGTTCTAACATTTCCAATTTGTCTTTTATATTGCTGATATCATTGGCAAAGGCTGCCAAGATCTTACGGATCTCTGTGAGCTCAGATTCTGAAGCCATCTCTGCTTGTTGACTTGGTACTGTGGTTCTTTCTAACCGACTGGACTTACGACTCCAACTAGGAGGTGGACGCTTGAGTTTGGGCGCAATGATAATCCTATATGACCCCATCAAATGTAGATTTAGTCAATTTCGGTATTAACCCCTTTATAACATTTTTAAGAATCCTGAGATTTTATTGAATATATCATTTCTAAATCATTTTTCCTTCATTCTCTTTTCTTCTAGAAAACATTTTTTTTTTGAAAAATCTTGTTCTTATGGAAAACACTTTTTCTGGAAAATATATATATATTTTTTAGAGAACATTTCTTCTAGAAAATACTTTCCTTTTGTAAACCATTTCTCTTCTTTAAAAATGGGTTGAAACCCAAATTTAGAAAAGAATTTGATTTCCATTTTGATCTAAATGGCCTGACCCATCATGATTATTGGATCGAGATGGACTGGGTCATTATAAATTATTGCAAAAAATGGATTCTTTATTGGGTCGGTGCACCCATTTTAATTTTCAAAAAGAAAATTTTTTATCCTTGAGGACAACCATACATTCTTGATCTCATCATTCACATCACTCACATACATTCATCAATCACATGCATTCATTCAATAAACAACCCGGGAACACCCACGATAAGTTCGAGTCGTGACCTACTGGGAAGGTTTCTAGACTCTAAGCTTACTACGTGCAATGCATTTTTATCTAGCCACCCTTGCCCAAGCACACCTATATACCTTTCGATACGTGGTGACTTGGTTTGATATACCGTATAGGTGATAATCTAAAACCTCAATTCACTTCTCTGAAGTCAAAAACAGCCAGTTTGATCTCCAGTTGAGAGGTGGCGCACAATGCTGAGCAATGGCCCACTTAAATACCTCTCGTCTAGAATAGACGTAGTCTATCCCCCTCGTACAGTAGGGTACAGCGGGGCAAGATCTTGCTTAGGCACCGATTTTGACCAAGAAGTGCAATTGATATACTTAGACTATCTTTTATACCTACGGGTACAAGTCAAGAGTTGTAGCTTTCATAAATGGTTTGGCATCCCACGAGGGGACCGACCACGTACTAGTACTACGTTGGCAATCGGGACATGTGACTGTGTGGCTTACAATAGGTCAAAGGCTCAGGTCGCTCCAGCCTGGGTGCATCAACATACTTCTCAGAATCACCTGATCAGACGGTATTAATGCCCCCAATTTGATATACCCTAAGGTACGTGACTGGAGTTGTGGGTTTCATGAATGACGTCGCATCTCCGAAGAGACCGGGCCACGCACTAGTGCCACGTTGGTTAAATGGGACGTGTAAGTGAGTAAAACAGTAAACGTGCATGTGATGTGTGCAAAACAGGGTGGGGTGTGCCCGGGACCTTTTTCAAACGAATGGGTCCATGGATCCAATCAAACCAATCATACATTTAATCAAAACCAAAATCATTCAAATCATATGAATATTCAATTAAGATCACATTATTCCCATCACATAAACACATTAACATTACGATCAACATCAATCATGTATTTCAAGCAAGATCATGGTAAATTAATCAATAAATATGGCATATGATAATGATCAAACAAACATTGCAATAGGCATAATTTTTATAATTTTTAAGGTCCAATCAATGATCACTTTTGGGTGATCCAAAATAAATCGAGATTCCAATAGGTGTTACATTGATGATAGAATGACAATGGTTGAGATGAGCTCACTCTCAAGAACATTAATTGTGCCAACATTAGATAAATTCAGATTTTCTGTGAATTAGGAAAATACAATCTGAACTTGCATCGATGATATCTAAGGCTCCCGATAACGAAATCGAGTGAACTCTAGTTCTAAATTAATCTACTCGATGAGATCTACATTTTATTAATAGGTGTCCAGACTTAGTTCTCAACAGAATGTTCTGTAAAAACGTTTTAACGTTGCTGTCCCAACTTTCATTCAGAAATAATTCCAGATTTACATATTGAACTTGCATCGATGATATCTAAGGCTTCCGATAATGAAATTGAGTGAACTCCAGTTCTAAATTAATCTACTCGATGAGATCTACGTTTTATTAAAGGCTCCCAGACTTAATTCTCACTAAAATATTCTGTAAAAACGTTTTAACATTGCTGTCCCAACTTTCATTCAGAAATAATTCCAGATTTACAGATTGAACTTGCATCGATGATATCTAAGGCTTCCGATAACGAAATTGAGTGAACTCAGATTCTAAATTAATCTACTCGACAAGATCTATGTTTTATTAAGAGGTTCTTAGACTTAATTCTCACCAAAATATTCTCTAAAAACGTTTCAATATTTCTGTCCAACCTTCATCATTCCATCATTTTCATATGTCAATTTGAATCTTTCATTATTTAGGGGTCATCAAAAAGTGATCCTTAATTGGAAAAAAATGCAATACCCAAAATCATCTACAATCAAGAAAATAAATAAATAAACAGAAAAAATAAATAAAATAAATCCAACTAAATAATAAAAAAAATCTAGGTCATCTTGGCAATGCTCCCATACTTGGAGTTTTTCAAGTTTGATCCTCAATAGTCCCCAGTGGAGTCGCCACTGAAAGCATCCTCGATCCGTGGGGTGCGCGGATCCGCTTTTGACTCTTGAGGTTTGGGAGTCGCCACCTAGTTATTGTGGTCTAGGAACCAAACTGACTTTAACATGGATAAAAAGAACTAATATACCACAAAAAATCTAAATTCGGGGATCATGTTACGGGGTTGGAAGGTGTTAGGCACCAACCCCGCCCGGCCAAAGCCGGTCTCTACTAACTTCCCAAATATATCACATTGCTAAAAACCTAGATAAAAATAAAAAAAATTACATACCTTTCCAATAACAAGGATTTTGTTCCCTCAGATCTGACAAAAAGAGCTCTTTGTACTGTACTCCTTGATTCGTTCTGTCTCCGGATTTGACTTTGGATCTCCTAGATCAAGGTATCTCCTTGTTTTTGGATCTGAACTCTTCAAGTTTGTTGCGAATTTGGGGGTGTTTTTGGAGGGATTTTAGGTGTTTTCTAGACTAAAATTGAAGGAGGGATGTTAGGTAAGGAGTTGGGACTCCAAAACTAGGGTTTATGGGGGGCTAGGGGAGCTTCTAGACCTACTTCTCTTAGGGTTTATGATTTGATACGAAAATAGGGTGTGAGCACCTCTATTTATAGAATTTTTTTAAGGTTGATTTGGATAGAGTTAGTGTTTAATTAGAGATCTTTTAATTAGAGTTGTGTTTTAGTTAAAATTGTTTTAGGTAGAATTGTGTTTTAATTAGAATTGTTTTAGGTAGAATTGTTTTTAAGTTAGAACTCTATTAGATAGAGTTATTATTTAATTAGAATTCTATTATGACTTTTGGTCTTATTTGATTGACTTTTAATGTTTTGACTTTAGTCTTAATTGATTGACTTTTAATATTTTGACTTCAGTCTTGCTTAATTGACTTTAATTTTGACTTTAGTCTCACTAGATTGACTTTAATACCTTGACTTCAGTCTTGCGTGATTGACTTTAAATTTTGGAGAACCCCCTTCCATTATTTCTTTAATTCTTTGGACCCCCAAATGGAGGGGTCCTTAAAGAAATATCCCACGAACCCTCAACAATTTTACCCGAAAGTCCGATTGATCGATTTTTTAGGTTCAAAATTTTAAATTAATTTCATCAATGTTTAAATTTAATTATTTAATATTTTATTTATTAATTTCGAATTTTTTAATTATGAAAATTGTGAAATTACCGTTTTGCCCCTGGAGAGGACTTTTCACGTTTCAAGTTGGTTTTTAATGTTCTAAGATGTTTTAGAATCGATTTTTCGTAAGGAATTCAATGGAAATATTATTTTGTGTTATTTATGAAATTTTTTGTATGAAATGATTGTGAACTTTATGAGGGGCATTTTCGTAATTTTGTCAAATTCTGTTAAAATTGGTGAAATGATTTATTTGGTTCCGATTTGTTATTTTATGTGTTTGAGAGAGTTTTTCTAAGCGTAACGTAGGCTCTAGGGTTGTTTTGAGGTTAGGGGTATTTTGGTAATTTTTTAGTGATTTTTATCGTGAAGTTTCTTTTTGGTCTGCAAGATGATGATTTCTATGTTTCTGGGGTCGTATTTTCCTAGCGTAGCATGGTTTCTAAGGTTTTGTCAATTCGAGATACCTCATCCGGATTTCTGAAACACATCTGGTAACAAAATAAAGCAACGGAATACACATCCATCATTGGGAATCATTGCAATCAGATTGACGAGTTGATTAATCAGGCGAGTGCAAAAATGGGGTGTCTACAGGAGTACAGTACAAGGAGCTCTTTTTGTCAGATCTGAGGGAACAAAATCCTTGCTATCGGAAAGGTATGTAATTTTTTTATTTTTATCTAGGTTTTTAGCAATGTGATATATTTGGGAAGTTAGTAGAGACCGGCTTTGGCCGGGCGGGGTTGGTGCCTAACACCTTCCAACCCCGTAACATGATCCCCGAATTCAGATTTTTTGTGGTAGATTAGTTCTTTTTATCCATGTTAGAGTCAGTTTGGTTCCTAGACCACAATAACTAGGTGGTGACTCCCAAACCTCAAGAGTCAAAAGCGGATCCGCGCACCCCGCGGATCGAGGGCGCTTTCAATGCCACTATCGTCATGAATTCTCCAATCTGGCTCATTAAGATTATCGACCTTTTTCTGATATATTTTCAATTCTATATCTGTCTTTTGTGCTTTTATGACCTTCTCGATGATTTGGGGTTGTATTCGCATCTAAGCTACATAAGATTTTTGTTTATCTGTTTTTGAGGGGATGTGGAATGTATAACCAGTTGCAGTTTCTAGCATCTTTCATTCCTCGATCCTTATGTGAACAAAGACCCCATCTTTTTTACAACTCAACGCATCTGTTACTACATTAGCCTTACTAGGATGGTAATGCAATGTAAAGTCATAATCTTTAAGATATTTCATCCATCTCATCTGCCTCATGCTCAAATCTTTATGCGAGAACAAATACTTGAGGCTCTTGTGGTATAAGTACATTTCAAAAGTCTCCCTATACAAATAGTGTCTCCAAACTTTGAGGGCGTGCACTATGGCCGCCAACTCTGAATCATGGGTCGGATAGTTCTTCTCGTGAATCTTCAATTGTCTCGATAAGTAAGCAATTACTCGACTATCCTGTATTAGTACACACCCAAGTCCCGTATGAGAAGCGCCGGCAAAAATGACATATTTCTCTCCTGGCTTGGGGACTATCAAAACAAGTGTCGTGGTCAGTCGAGTCATCAATTCCTAAAATGTTGTTTGGTAGCTATCGATTCATTCAAACTTGACCCCTTTCTGAGTTAACTTCATTAATGGCAAAGCTATCTTGGAGAAACCCTCAACAAACCTATGGTAATATCCTACAAGCTCGAGGAAACTCCTAATCTCAATAATTGTAGTCGATCTCTATCAATTCATGATTGCTTCAATCTTCGACGAGTCTACCAATATCTCATTCTTGGAAACCACATGACCCAAGAACTTCACTTCATCTAACCAAAATTCGTACTTGGAGAATTTCGCATAAAGTTTCTCTTGATGCAATATGTAAAGTGTGATATTCAAATAATCCTCATGCTCAAATTTCATCTTCGAATAGATCAAGATATCGTCAATGAAGATGATAATGAATATATTCAAGAAATCCCAAAATACTCACTGCATGAGATCCATAAACACCGCAGGTGCATTAGTCAAATCGAATGGCATTACTAGGTACTCAAAGTGTCCTACCAGTGTTCGAAATGCTGTCTTCGAAACATCCTCCTCTTTGATCCTCAACTGGTGGTACCCTGACCTCAGATCAATTTTTGAAAAGTATTTTGCACCTCTTAGTTGATTAAATAGATCATCAATTCTGGGGAGTGGATATTTGTTCTTTATAGGCACTTGGTTTAGTTTTCGATAGTCAATGCACAACCTCATTGACTCATCTTTTTTCTTTACGAACAAAACTGGAGCACCCCAAGGTGAGCCACTTGGACAAATGAAACCCAAATTTGTCAATTCCTCCAATTGACCTTTCAACTCCTTTATTTCTGATGGGGCCATCCGATAAGGTGGAATGATATGGGTTTAGTTCATGGGATCAGTTCGATTGAGAAATCAATCTTCTTAATTGGGGGTAACCCAAGTAACTCTCTCGGAAAAACATCAGGATAATCACACACTACTCAAATTGCCTCTATCTTCATTGACTATTTATTCACCTCACTAACGGTAGTATTCATGACATACATCCTACCCAAATCAGCACCATTTCGAGATGGTTCTATCATTTGGACCATACGGTTTTGGAATCCCTTGAACTTGAATTCTAATTGTCCCGATGCACCAAACCGAACTGTTTTTGCATAGCAATCCATAACTGCATGATACGCTGCTAGCCAGTTCATACCTTGGATGATGTCGAAGTCCCAAAGGTCTAAAACTGTCAAATCTAGTTCAACAGAACTATCACCTATCTTAAGAACACATGATTTACATGCGGTATTGTCTTGTTTCCTAAGGGAGTTAACAATGAAAGTGTCCTTTCTACGTCTATTACGGATAATTCTAGCTTTTCTACCATGCTAAAAGATATGAAAGAATGTGTAGAACCTGAGTCTATCAATACATGTACTTAACAGTTGTATAACATGATTGTACCTTCTACGATATCTTTTGAAGGGATAACATCTGCCTGTGTCATAGCATAGACCCTTGCCTGGGTCATCGAGTCACGTGACTGTTGGGGAATCCTGGGGACTGTCTTCTCAAATGCCCAAGCTCACCACACTCATAACATTTGATTGCTTCCCTACTAGTCTGACTCATGGGTGTCCTCTGTGATGGTAGTGGGGGTCTGGCAGTCTGGATCTAAGATCTCGAAGTCTGTCCCTGGCTTCTAGCCATCTGACTCTACAATCGAGAAGTCTGACCTCTACTCTGCACCGGTGCTACTAACCTCGGTAAATATTGGCCTACTGGTACTGGGGGTTGGACGTTGCTCTGACCTGGTGATCGACTGGCCCATTGCCACCTTGAACTACTAGGTCGATAATTCATCCGCCTCTTAGCTAAAGAAGGTACTATCCTCACCCCAACACTCTACTCATGAATGATTTCATCTACCCTTTCTAATTTCTGTGCTCTGGTGACTACCTCAGAATAGTCCGTGATCTCAAATGTAGCCATCCTACTCTTGAAGGAGATTTTTAGCCCCAAACAAATCTTTCTGCTTTCATCTGGTTAATGGAAATTAGTTCGAAAACGTAACGAGCTAACTGAGTAAAACAAAATTCGTACTGGTCCACTGTCATATTTTCCTGTGTTAACCGCTTAAACTCCATCTTCAACTAATCCCTGGCGCTAGTTGGAACGTACTTTTCAAGGAACTTCTTCTGAAAGATTTCCCAATTATTTTGAATCCCTGGTTGATTATCCCTCACCGATGTCCACCAATGTGCAACATCCCTTTGTAGCATGAAGGTGGCACATAACACTTTTTGAGTGTCTGAGCACTCCATGGTGCATAAGTATCTGTAGGAATCTTGCAACCATTCTTCAACCATAGTGGGATCCGTAGTTCCAATAAAATTAAGAATCCTCATGTTTATGTACTCTCTCAGACACCTACGTAACCCTGGTAAGGTGGTCACACTACCTACATACCTCTCAATATCTCAACAGGTGGGGGTGGTGGTACATCATGCTCTGATGTAGTCTCAGGTGTGTGTGCACCCGACTGATTTTGCCCCCCTAGCATCCCTGTTATCTACCTCATAAAAGCCAGTTGTTCTTCTATCATCTTGGTTTGTCTTTCCTCCAATCTTATCTAACTTTGGGAGAGATTCATTATGGCTTGAACCATAGTCTCTATCTCCATAGGCTGTCTAGGCTCAGATGTCCCTACATTTGCTGGTCGAGTCTTCTTGTTTGGCCTACCCCTGCCTGCCATCATATAATGTCTGCAATTTAAACAATCTTGGTAAGTTCTCCCAATCCCGAAAGATACTTCATCAAAATATAGGCAGGGTACTAATTATAAATCAAGTATCTATGCATTAACATCCTTCGCTTAATACTGCTCAGCCCATTAATCCCTCAAATTACGACTGTCTCCTATTCTTGATTCCTAAGGAATTTCCTATTTTTTCCAATCCCTAACCCCCAATCTACACTCTAACAGATCTCTAAGCACGGAAGATAGCTCTCATCCCATTCAAAACTAATATTTGAAAGCACCCTCGATCCGCGGGGTGCGCGGATCCGCTTTTGACCTTTGAGGTTTGGGAGTCGCCACCTAATTATTACGGTCTAGGAACCGAATTTTGACTTTAAAAGGTAAATAAACTAATCTACGAAAGAAAAATATGGGTCTGGGGATCACGTTACGGGGTTGGAAGGTGTTAGGCACCAACCCCGCCTGGCAAACGCCGATCTCTACTAATTCCCAAATAAAACTACATTACTAACAAGACATAAATAATAATAAAAAATAAAAATACTAACATTTTTTTAGCGCAACGATTTTATTCGCTCAGATCTGATAAAACCATTTATTGTACTGTACTCCTTGCTTCGTTCTGTCTCCGGATCTGATTTCTGATCTCCGAGGCAAGGTATCTCTTTCTTAGATCTAGATTCTTCGAACTTTTTAATGGATTTTGGGGTGTTTTTGAAGAGCTTCTAGGTATTTTTCAGGCTAAAATCGAAGTATGGGTGTTAGGTCAGGAGTTGGGACTTCAAAATTAGGGTTTTAGGAAGGTTGTGGAGGCTTCTTGACCTATTTTTTCTAGGATTTTTTCTTTGATACGAAAATAGGGTGTGGAGGCTCCTATTTATAAAGTTTTTTAGAAGAATTAGGGTTTCTTTTAGAGTTTTAATTAGGGTTTTGACTTTGGTCTTATGAGATTGACTTAGTCTTTAGGGTTTTAATTTAGGGTTTTGACGTTAGTCTTATGAGAATGACTTGATTAGTTTAGATTAGGATTTTGACTTTAGTCTTATGAGATTGACTTGATTAGTTTAGATTAGGGTTTGGATTTAGGGTTTTGACTTTAGTCTTATGAGATTGACTTTAACACTTTGACTTTAGTCTTTCTTGGTTGACTTTTAATATTTTGACTTTAGTCTTACTTGATTGACTTTAATTTTTGGAGAACCCCTTTTTATTATATCTTTAATTCTTTGGACCCCCAGATGGAGGGGTCCTTGAATAAATATCCTGGCAACCATCAACAATTTTTCCTAAAAGCCTGATTGATCGATTTTTTTTGTTCAAATTTTTAAATTGATTTTATTAATGTTTTATTTTACATTATTTAATGATTTATTTGTTAATTTTAAATTTTTTAATTATTATAATTGTAAAATTACCGTTTTGTCCTCGGAGAAGATTTTTTTACGTTTTAAGTCGTTTTTCAATGTTCTAGGATGTTTTGGAATTAGTTTTCATAAGGAATTCAAAGAGAATGTTGATTTTTGTCATTTATGAAGTTTTTTGTATGAAATGATCATAAACTTTATGAGGGGCATTTTCGTAATTTTATTGAATTCTGTGAAAATTGGCAAAATGATTTTTTTTTTGTTTCGATTTGTTATTTTATGTGTTTGAATGAGTTTTCCTAATTATAACGGGGCTCTAAGGATGTTTTAAGGTTAGGAGTATTTTGGTAATTTGATCATTTTTAGTGACTTTCATTGTGAAACTTCTTTTTAGTCTGCAAGATGATGATTTCTATATTTCTCGGGTTGTATTTTCCTAGCGTAGCGTGGTTTCTAAGTTTTGTTAGTTCGAGAAACCTCATCCGGATTTCTGAAACATATTTGGTAACAAAATAAAGCATTGGAATAGACATCCATCATTGGGAACCGTTGCGATCAGGTTAACAAGTTGACTAATCAGGCGAGGGTAAAAATGAAGTGTCTACAATATTGAACTCTAATACCAAGCTGTCACGCCTTGAAATTCCAACACGTATCTCGAGGATTCGTTAGTAAAAATCTCTAGCTGTGAGGTAAATATACACATAACCTGATAATCAACAAGGATAATAATGCTAAGAAATAAAGATATACGTAGTGGAACCTATATTGAAATACAACAAATCAGAGTAACGGAACTGAAAGTCAAAATCATCATCCAAAGAGATCCTCGACATCACTTATATCCCAAAATACAACATCGCAAAAAAATAAATACATTATGTCCCACAAAATTTGCAATTAAAATATAGATAGCATCTAAACTCCTAAAGTAATATTCAAATTGATGGAGGTTGTAGATCATCGACATAACCTTCCAAGAGAACTTCTCGAATGGCTCCTCATAAGCAGGTTCCTCAGAAACTGAACAATCTGAAAGGGGTGAAGGATAGGGTGAGTAACAAGGGGATGTTACTCAGTAGGATGAACGTCGTTCTAACGCATACATGCACGAGTAATCATCTAAACAGTTAAATCATGCAGACTTTTCATAATGTAATATATGAGAAACTGTCTAAAACATAATTAGCAAGCAATTGCAATAATTTCAGTCTATCATCAAAATAACATATACAACTTTCAAAAAGAAACCGTCTATCAACATTACAATTAAAGAAAATATACATAATATGAACACGGCGGTGTAGTTGTTAAGAGAGCAGAGGATCACGCCGATATAACCGCCTCGGCTATGGTAAATTTGATATTCTAAACTTCAAATCCGACAAGGAATCCCATTGTTAAAATCTGATTTTGTAGTCGATCTAGCATACCACAGTTGGATGACCACTTATCCGGCTCAGACTGGTCGTTGACCAAGAATCCAATACTGAGTTCAACTAACAGTGAGGTCGACCGTTTGATGACTACAGACTAACAGTAATTACTAACTAGCCCAGGAGACCCCTTGCGTCAAAGCCTGTCAAGGGGCAATGTATGTGAACCCCACCTACCTCTATACTATACAGAGATCACCTTTACACACAACGTTTCCCAAGAAAAAAGTAGGAGAAAATCTCGGATCTTAGAAGCTGTAATATGCTCTAAGGTATCCCATACTACCAAAGAGCATATGACATCTAGTGCTAATCCTAGATTGACCCACTGCTTTCAGATATACAACAACGAAGGTTTTCTCACGACTCTTTTCAAGTAAACAAAATAGTTTATTTTATATATAATATACTAGTTTCTTTCTATCCAAAGTACAATCAAGTCTGGTAGTGCTCTCCGATGACAACCATCTATCATTTCTATCCATCAACAATTTCATCCATCTATCTATCTATCATAGTTTACGTGGCGTAGCCACTACGTAGACTGGAGGCACTTTCCCAACAATCAACCGAGAACATACGTTCTCTCATCCATCCATCAATCAATCGATAATCAAGTGTCTAACTTCCTACATATCTATCAATATATATTTGTTTCTAAAGTTATTTGAAAACCATAGAACACCAACCAATTTCATTCTATGATTTTGATCGAGTAGAAAAGTTCAAAAAATGCGATAAAATCATCGGCCGAGAAAGTTGGAAAAGCTGTCAAAATTTGGCTAAGTATTGAAAAAAGTGATTTTTCAAAATTGTCAAAATTAACAATAGATTTTTTTTACACGTGAAAGCCCTTGACAACATGAGCAAGACTATATACTTTTTATTACTTGATTCGAAATAAATTAAAGATATCACATTTTTAAAATTGGATGAAAACGTCGAAATTTACGTTTTGTTCTTGAAACCAAAAATCAGATTTTGATCCTTTGAGTTTTGGATCTTGAAATCATTCCCATTGTTTCGAAATGGACGGTAAAATCTCAATTTCATTAAAGAACTTAAAGTAAATGGAAAGTAACATTTACTTAAATGTTTTTAATGAAATGAAGGGTGAGAAAATCATGTATAGGCCATGAGGAGGGCAACCGAAAAGATAGAAGTCAGTTCTGATGAACTATTCTTGTTGGTGGCTGAAGCTTAATTCTGTAGGTGGAACCGACGGCTCCTGCCGACAGAATCGAATAGACTGTGGCAGAAACATGTTTTTGTCGGTGGGATCGACAGAATGGTTGTCGGTGGAACCGACAGCACTGAACCATTCGCGAATTCTCGACTTTCTAACCCTTTTTTCGAGTTCCTCTTCCGTTCTTCGAATACTTCGACCCACTTATGAAACTAAGGTTAAAATTGGTAAAAACATGATAAATCTCTATTCCTGACATAAATTTATCAACATTATATTCTATGGAGGATATCATACAACTTGAGAGTAGAAGGGAAAACATAGTACTTGTATAGCTTTCCACGATTGATTGAAGGCAAAGAGTGGTACGAAGGTCAAGGTTGGTGAGCTTGGATACGAGATGCTTGGGTGGTTGCGCTATTCTTAGAGACAAAACTCCTCTACTTCTTAGGATGAAGAACAATCCTCTCCCAAGTGAATGAACCCTCGAGTGGGATGAGTCAAAACTCACTTGCTGATTTTTTTTTGTGAGAAACGAATAAAATGAAAAAGAAGTCAAGTTTAAAGACCGCGAGCTTGTAGAGCTCGACGTCGTCTTCAACTCTTTCTTTGTTGTCGAGATCCAACAATCACTAAATGTCAAAGAATCTAGAAGGGAAGAAGGGTGGAAACCCTTGGTTCTCTAAGAGGTAGGGCTTGGGGTTATTAAAGAGAAGGAAAAGTGAAGAATAAGGAATCAGATTTCATTTTATTTTAGACTTGAGGGCAAAGTTGGTAATTTCACATTATTTATATATTCGATGATAACTTGACTTTCCAAACTCAGAATTTGGTGACTGAATACTCTATCCCCTTAAATTTTTTACCACTGACCTAACGGTATATTCAAAATTTTCAAATTCTTGCCTCATCACGAATTCACTATTTTTGGATCCTACTTAATACGAAATTCGAGGATTTTCATGACTTTTCCGTTCGAACTCGAATTTGAGCGTACTCACAGGCTAAAATATGTTTTTCGACCATTTTAAGTTCAATGGCAAAGTTAGATTTCATTAAAAATGAATTGAATAGAATATGGATATTTTATCTTAATCCTCTATCAAAAAAATTTCTCGAGCTTTGAATACTTAGCTTCCTTGATATATGAATTAGAAACTCGGGGTATTACAAGATCGATGACCAGAGTCCGCTACCTGGTGAGTAATGGGACTACTTCTACTAGGAGTCATTTCGTCCAGGAAGTGTATATAATTTTGGGTTGAGTGATAGGTCTATGTTAGAGAGGATAAATTTTTGTAATCATGTATATTATTACCTTTTGCGTAACTTTGATCTAACCACTATTTGCAATTTACCGTCTTCCGCATCTTGTATACTTTTGGCACATTTTATATACAGGATTTGTTGGATATTGGCTTATCAGATTTTTAAGTTCTGTAGAATGCTAACATAAACAGAAGGAACCATGTCCAAATTTCGAGGTGCCACCTCGTACCTTGAGATTTGACCTTGGGATTTATGTCAGCGTTTGGCGGGACGCCACATATTGTGGGTAGCAATTATGAATATCCATATGATATGCACTCCAACTGTGCTACCTATAATTGCAATCCATAACTTGTTCAATAATTTTTTAATTCAATTCAGATTTAAATTTTTTTAAAATTGATTTATTTTCAAAAATGATGGGTAACCGAGTGAGAGTACATTTTTTTAGTATAGAAAATATCAAGACTCAAAAAATGGAGAGGGATTGGTCTTGGATTAGAGACACTATTTTTAGACTCCACTAACCAAAATAACAGTTAGGAGGGGATGGATATCAAATTCATTAGGAACTATTTGAATGGCCTAATGAAATAGATTGTCACTAAAAGTATTATGAATAGTTCTGTAAGTGCTCACCACAATTTTTGAAAATTTTAAATATGTCTAACATATTACAAACATATACATTATAACATATTACAAACATGAAATCTATCTTGTCCAATTTTTGTTCTGATAATATTCTATATTCTTTACATGACGCTATCTTACTCTAACAACTTAAAGTTGTCTGCAACACGTTCAGGTGGTGGACCTACGACAACATCATAGTTAGAATACTTTTCTTCTTCTTTTCCTTGTTCTGACTGGTTTGGAGAGTTGAATAATTGAATTGGACATATTATCTAGTTAATATTTTTTTTTATAGAAATAAGTTGATTTGTGCTAGATATGGGTGCCAAATATTGATATCGAGAGTGTGCTACTCTTTTAAGAGTTGTTATCTTGAAGATAGCCATGTCCTACATTTGAAGATGATGTTATGATATAATAATGACATAATTTGGTAAGAATTATATCTTACCTACGATGGATCTTAATTTTTAAATCCTACCGATAACTTTTCTTCAAATCTATCATAATTTTGAGTTGACATGCAAAAAATTACATTTAAAAAATGTAGTATGAGTTATTCAGGTTTGATTACTTACTCCAATAAGAGACTTACTTTACAATATAATCACAAAAATAAAATAGAGATGTGTACTAAACTAAGGTCATCATAATGATTATATTTTTTCCATGTAATCAAAACATATGGATACATAAATTATCTAGAGTCAAATTATGATCCTTGTGGATATTTCTTGGTAAACAATTTAACTATTGAGAGCAGTACCCAACAAGGTTATTATGTCTCTAAGACTCAAACTATGTGATCTAAAGTCTGAACATATCACAAATCTTAGAGTTGTAAGTACTCATAAAATCAATTTGAAGCTAAAGTTGATCAACTAAAACTATTTCACATGCTGATGAGATCTATCCAACCCAAACATTTGTTATAGGCTATGATGGTGTCACCTTACTAAGGAAAAGATCAAGTCCATCTCAATCGAGAAGAATCAAATTCCATTACCATTTTTGAAAATAAGAAAAGTAGTAGAAAATATTTTTGATCTCTTCTATACAAATGAATGTGATTGATCATCCGAAAGAAAGGTCAGATTAATCAAAATGTTGTATGACCATGACCAATCTATTGGAAGGTCTGCTTAAATAAAATGGCATTGTTTTCTTTATGTTACCTAATTATGTTGAACATTTCCACAAATACACCAAACAAAGGCAAGGCAAAGAGGTCAAGAAACCTACCCACAAAACAAATAATGAAATAACCAACAAAAGGAAGAGAAAATTAGAAGAAAAAAAAAGTGAAAACTGTGACGTCCCACCAAACGTTAACACAAAGCGTCATGTCAGATCTCAAGGCACTAAGTGGCGCCTCGAAATTTTGACATGGTTTCCTCTGTTTATCTAGCATTCTAAGGCGCTTACACTTAACAAACGACATACACTATATCCTGCATATATACATACAAAATAAAATAATAGCGAACACCTATATACATCTAATAACGCATGATAAATCAAAGTGCGGAAGAAGAAATTTATATATAGGATTATACAGAAACTCCTCACTCTAACAAAATTCTTAACTCTCAAAACCAAAATCTATATTACTACCTGAATAACCTGATGCCGCTAGGTATAGTCTAGTGCTTACCATGAAAAGTACTCTGGTCATCTACCTGACCTACCAAATAATCCTTACTCGTGCTCTACACATGTCTCACCAAACTCTGAATTTGAAACTAAAACAAACGGAGAAAGAAAGGGTAAGTAACAATGGTTACCTAATAGGGAAGCAAAATTTTTTTACCAATAATCTCTCCTAACATGAAAGAATAAACATACTGAATCATTTTAAAATATGCAAAATTTTACAGAAAAAACTACGATTAACTAGAACATATAGCCAGGGATAAGCAATTAAACATTTTAAAACTTACGTTACATCGATCAGTAGTATTCACTATAACCATTTTCTTTTTATACAAATTTACTTTGTCAAATGGAAACATTAAACATATATTTCATTTTATATATCAAAATAAGGTAACATATATATAATATATAATGGTGAAGTAGTAGAATTAGAGAGTTGGGATTCATGACTGGATCGCTCCCAATCAGGATATAATGTTTCATAATAAAGTATTAGTTCTTGATTTTGTAGCTGGTCGTTGTTCACCACACTTGTGGGACCATTTATCTGGCTTAGGATGGCCGTTTGACATGACCTTAAGCAATGGGTCTCTTTTTGATGTGTTAGAATATTAACTACTATAGATTGTTAGTGATCACTGACTAATCATCTTCATCTATGCCTATCAGGCGTGCTTGTGATTCCCAAATATACAATCCATTCGTATATGACATTACAAGTTCATTAGTAAAGATAGAGAGGAATAAACTCAGATTCTAGTTGTGACTTCACTCTCATACGCGTCCCATACCACATATGAGTTTGGTTGTCTCTACCATACATCTCATGATAGTATATCACTCCGGATGATATGACAGAGTATCCCTTCAAATATATATATATCATTTCCTTTCTTTGAAAATAAATAAGAAATTTTCTTTAAAAACAAAGAAGAAATTAACATTACAAAATTGAAAATGGATATCCAGTTTCCTACCATACAACTGTGGCCAGGCCTAAAATAAATAACAGAATAAAACATAACTTACGCTTCACACTACAGAAAGTAAATAAACATGCAACCAATATCATTATCCCTAGATATCCATTCATCAACCCACACACAATATTACAATGTAAAATGCAAACATCACCCCTCGGGTATAACTCTTACATTTTAGTGTTTCATCCATTTTCCCTTTTTTTTTTTATTCTTACATTTTTTTTATGTTTTCAAATACATTATTCATTTTTCGGATTCATTTACTCAATTATTCAATTTCCGATATTAAATCATTTTTCATACTTTGAAATTCATTTTTATTATTTAAATTAAAAATTCACAAAACTTATATCAAAATAGGTCCGAACAATGCACAGAATCCAACGACAGAAATAACCCAGTGAAATAGCCTACCCACGTTTAATTTGTTATAAAATAAAATTAAACATATCAAATATGCAAGTTTTGGCATGAATTTGAAATAACTAAAAGAATTCTACAATTTTTAAATCCAATACAATTTTTTGATAAAATCCTAAATGTAGTTTTCACAATCTACAGTTATCAATAGAAATTGAAATTCCTTACCAATCTTTAGACGACATAATTGAAGCACATGCACGAAAATCGACATGAATCAAATTTCGAGGCGGCTATTTTTTGAATCTAACTTGGTGATTTTGAAGATCTCGATGCCATCATCATTTCTCCATTCTACGACGGAGGACGGTTTGGCCTAAAAAAAAATGAAATCTAAGGTCAAAGTTTTGAAACTCCCGTATCATATACGGCTTGTCACGCCCCCAAATCCCAACACGAATCCCTATGATTCATCCGTCAGAATCTCGAGGTGTGAAGTAACCAAAAGACACAACCTGATAGAACAATCATAGTTAAAAATGCTATGAAGAAGAATATACGCAACATAATCTATATTAGATAATCTCAATCAGATCAGTAGAAGTTACACAGTCATAATTATAATCCAAGACAAACGTAAACATTTTAATCACATCCCAAAATATACATCATGTCCCAAAATTTGAATTACACTATACTTGTTATACTACTAGGCCAATCCTCAAACTGACGAAGGCTGCAGATCCTCGACAAAACCCTCTATAGGAACCTTTTCGAATGACTCCTCACAGGCAGATTCTCCAAAAGTTAAAACATCTGAAAGGGGAAGGATAGGGTGAGTAGCAGGAGAATGTTACTCAGCAGGATGAACGCCATTCTAACAATGAGTCATACATGCACGAGTTAACATCTACACAGTTAACTAATACAGGTTTTTCATAACGCAACATACGATAAATGTTTAAGCATACTCCATAAACATTTGTAAATAACTTCAATCTATTATTTCTATCATTTAACGTAACATATACATCTTCCAAATGGAAAACATATATCAACATTACAAAATAAAGAAAATACATAATAAGAATACGGCGGTGCAATCGATAAGAGAGCAGAGGAACACACCGATACAACAGCCTCGACATGGCAAATCGATATTTCGAACTTTAAATCAGATGTTGAATCCCATCGTTAAAATCTGATTGTGTGGCCAGTCGACATACCACAGTTTTGGGACCGTTTATCCAGTTCAGACTGGCCTTTGGCCAAGAACCCAATACTGAGTTCACCTTACGGTGAGGCCTATCGTTTAACTACTACAAACTAACAGTGATCACTAACTAATCCAGGAGACCCCTCGCGTCGAAGCCTATCAAGAGGCAATACATGTGAACCAAGCCTACCTCTATATTATACAGAGACCGCCTTTACACAGAACATTTCCTAGGAAAGAAATAAGAGAAATTCTTGAATCTCATAAGCTGTAATATGCTCTAAGGTATCCCATACTACCAAAGAGCCTATGACATCTAGTGTTGACCCTAGATTGACCCGTGGCTTCCGGATATACCGCAACGCGTCACTCTTTGTAGGTTTTCCCATGACTCTTTTCTGGTAAATAAATTATTTAATTTTGTATATAGTATATCGTTTCTTTTTATCAAAAATGCAAACAATGTTTGGTAGTGTCCTCCAGTGATATCTATCTATTATTTCTATCCCTCAATCATTCCATCCATCTATCATTCCATTGAGTCTTACGTGGCATGTCTATCATGTAGGACTAAAGGCATTGTCCCAACAACCAGTCGAGAACATACGTTCTCTCTATCCATCTATCAGTCAATCGAACAATCCATCGGCTAACTTCTTACATATCTATCAAAATAATTTCACATTCCAAAATTTTCAAAAATTATAGAGCATCAACCAATACCTTTCAATGGTTTTGGTTGAGTAGAAAGACTCAAAAAATGAATAAAATCATAAGACGTGGAAGTTAGAAAAATTGTCAAAAATTTGACTAAGTGTTGGAAAATGTGACTTTTCAAAGTTATCGAAATTGAAAATGGGTTTTTGGAAATGAAAGCCTTGAATACGAGATTCGACACCATATAACTTTTATAGCTTAATTCAAAGTAACGTGAAAGATGTTGACTTTTGAAAACTTGTCGAAACATCGAAATTTATGTTTTGTTCTTGAAACCAAAAATCAGATTTTGATCCTTTGAGTTTTGCATCTCGAAACCATTCACATTATTCTGAAATGGGGTGTAAAACCTTAATTTCATTAAAGAACTTAAAGTATATGTTACTTAAATATTTTTAATAAAATGAGGGTGGGAAAACATGTATGAGCCATAAAGAGAGCAACCCAAAAGCTAGAACTCAGTTTGGATTAGAAATTTTTGTCGGTGGCAGAAACATGATTCTATCGGTTCCACCAACAAAATGGCTTGCGATAGGTGTCGGTGGCACTGTCAGCTCCTGCCGACAGCACTGAACCATTTCGCGAGATTTTGATTTTTCGATCCATTCTTCGGATTTTTCTTCCGTTCTTCGACTCACCCATACAACTAATGTTAAATCTTGATAAAACATGTCAAATCTCTATTCCTAACATGAAATCAAATTAATAGAAATCTAAAACCATTCTCAACTCAAATTAAAACTACATGAACTTTGTCGATTCATCGCTAATTGTTTAGATAAAATAACCTAATTGATTAGAATCATGTTCTATGAAAAATATCATATAACTTGAGGGTATAAGGGAAGGCATCCTACTTGTGTGATTTTCGAGGATTGATCGGAGGCCAGGAGCGGCACTAAGATAGAGGTTGGGTTGTTTTTTATGTGAAATGATCGATAGCCGCGGACACCTTAATGATAGTATTCTCTCTTCATTCTATGATGGAGAACGAACCTTCTTGAAGGTAGATGAAACCCCACGTGGAGTGTGTCGAAGCCCTCTCGTTAATTCTTAATGGAGAGTGGGGAAGAAGGATGGAAAACTATAATTAAAACCTGGGGGAATGTAAAGTTTGTCGAGGCTCAACAATGGCCCGTTTGTGAAAAAGCTTGAGGCGAAGAGAGTTGAAACCCTTGGTGGCTTGCTCAGCTAGGTTTAGGTTTGTTGAGAGAGGAGACATGAAATAAAATAAACCTTAAGTTTATTTTATAATGACTTGAAGGGCAAAGTTAGTAATTTCACATTATTTTTATTTTTGACGATAACTTAATCTCCCGGACTCGAAAATCGACGAATGAATATTCCATTCTCCATAATTTTTTGTTGCGGATCTAATGGTGTATTCAGATTTTACTAATTCTCGCTTTAACAAAAATTCACTGTTTTGTGTCCCATTTGACACAAAATTCGAGGATTTTATAATTTTTCTATCCGAACTTGAATTCGAGTATGCTTACAAGTTAAAGAATGTTTTTCGACCATTTTGAATTCAATGGTGAAGTCATATTTCATCAAAAATGAACAGAGAAAAATCCAAGTACTTTACATTAAGTCCCATTGTCCAAAATTTCTCCAAATTTTACTATTATATTTTCTCGAGATACTAATTAGGATTCGGGGTATTACACGACTGATTTTTGATGATACAGGGTGAAAAAATAGAGAAAAATAAAGAAAACTGGGTGAGTTTTGTAAAGGACGAGACTACGGATGTTTTTCTTTTCTACGTTGGGAGTCAACAGTAACCCGTTTGCAGTAAATCTACTGTTGAAAGTCAATAAAGAAATCAAATTTTTTTTAAAATTGCAGTTGGTATTTGGAAGAATTTGCATGATGATGAATAGTGAAATCTATTTAAAAATTATTTATATATATTAGTGGGATGAAATCGGTATTTTACCTATTATTTTATTTGACGATAACATGACTGTTCGAACTCCAAAAATGACAAATGAATACTCTATTGTATTTAATTTTTCGTTCTAGATTTAATGGTATGGTCAAATTTTACAAATTATGTCTCTAACGAAACTTTACTTTTTCGACCTGATGAGACCTTAAAATTAACATCATTTTCATTTTTTTACGATAATTTTACTTTTTAGACTCTAAAAATGACAAGTAAATAACCTATTTTTTTTTATCATTTTTCGCTGTGAACCCAATGGTATGATCGAATTTTAAAAATTCTTTCTCTAGCAAAAAGTCATTATTTTAGCCTGGTCCAACTCGAAAATCGAAGATTTTACGACTTTTTTATTCGGACTCACATTTGAGTGTGCTTATAGGTTAAAGTATGTTTTCCGACCATTTTAAATCCAATGGTAAGGTCAGATTTCATAAAAAATGATCATAATAAAATTCTAAAATTTTATCCTAAGTCCCATTTTTAGGATTTTCTCAGAATTTTCCTATTTATTTTTTCTCGAGATACGAATCAAAAACTCGAAGTTTTACATTCTCTCCCTATTAATAAAAATTTTGTCCTTGAAATATAAATCATACCTTATCAAACTTTGTCGCGATTCCACTAACACAACATGTATAATAAACAACACCTATTTTAGATTATCATCTATTCTTGGTCCCAAGTCAATCTCATTTATAACTCATAACCTTATGTCAATTATATTGTGTCAACCCAACACATTCATTTATTAATCACTCCAATTCAAACTCATCTCCAACTAATCTATTATTTGTATAACCCTAAGATAACAATCAATTCACATTATATCACTTTCCCACTAATATCAATCAACAACAATAATTTCTCATCTTCTCTATTCTTTACCTTTACTTCTCTCACCAATTACAACGTCTATTATGTTTTACTTATACTTACTATGACTATTACTCCTCAATGCATAGACTTACCACAAACATACCACTACTATTTGCACACAATTTAATACTTCTTAATAACATAATACACAACATCTACACTAAATATATCCCTACTATAATACAAATATCTACTACCACTAAATTCATAAACTACATTAAAATCTCCATTCCTAATACATCACTATCTTTATATTTAATATAATATTCTATTTTCTACGCTACCTTACCGTACCTATTTCATCAACATTCTTTGCCCATAATACCTCAATAACTTTTTTATCAATCATAGTTTCCCTGTGTATAAATAATTGCATTACTCGACCCATGACAGTAGTTTCTAGCTCTAGCAAGTATACAAAATCTCAGTAAAATTATATGATCTAGAAAAACTAGTATTGAATAAAATTCCACTTTCTAATATTATAATTAAAAATTATACCTTCCAAAATTTTTTCTGAAACAAGTACTTTCTCTTGGGTCACAACCCTTGCTTGCTACTGTGATAAAGGGCACTTTCTTCTGATATGTCCCACCTGACTACACGCGTAACATTTCAACGATCTTGTATTCGTAGATTTCTGTGGAGTAGGCAGTTAATAAACTAGAGCCTGCATGCTCTGAACCTGCCTTATTGATTCATTTGGCCCTATTGGCATCAATGGAGCTTCAGTTGTTCTATAACTCAGTGATGGGAAAACTCTACAACTCGGTAATGGAAGGGTTTTAAATTTTGTGGGTTCGCTGATATGAGGGAGATTGGCCTCAAATATATCGGCCTCTTGGCCGGGTTTAATCTCGAAGGAAGAAAGGTCTTGGATTGACTGGTTTATTCTCGGGACATCTGTAATTTCATTCCCTCTCGCTTTCGACTGCTAGTTCGATCTGTTTGTCGTGGTATAAGTATGTTATCAACCCTATTAAAACTCGATAGCCTTATTGTTCCTTAAATTGGCCTATCTAACATTTTTTTTAGCCACACATCTTTAATCGATTAACGTCAACTCGAACATTGCTCTCCTTTATGTCCCAACTTACCACATTCATAACATGTCACTACTCTTTATTTTGATTGATTTAATATTATATGTTATTGTTTCTTATAAAACTCTTCCATCTCTTGAGCGGGTAATTTCATAATCTCGATTTCTATGTACAGTTGTTTTTCCGGTGACTTTATTAGTTTCGTAATTGTTTGCCTCTTATTGGATCTTAACTACATTTTTTTCTACTAGGCTTTGAGGCGATGATTGTACTATCACTATTTCCTTTCATAGTCCTCCTTGTAGTGGGATATTTACTCGTTAATTATTTTGGGATTTATCCTTAAAATGGTAGTTGAACCTTTCTTTTATCATCTTTAATCTTTTTGTTAATTGACGCACCATGATCATTTGGGCTTCAAACATCTTCGATTGTCTTCTTTCCATGTGAGCCTGACTCTAGGATAACTCAGAGACTGCTTCTATCAATCATTCTATCTTTTTGAGTTTACTAGACCTATGTAGATCTTCCCCACCAATTTGACTTTTTGTCACGGGTCCAGTTGCACTTATATTTCCTTCCATCTTTCCTAATCTTTAAGTTCAGTAATCGTCAATTTATTAGAAGCAGGGCACTTCTCAGAACCATGCCAACATCATTCTCATGGAAGCATTAACTACTAGTATAATAAGAAATCTAGTAATGAACATCATTTTATTATTAAGATAATTATCCTAGAATCTTATTTTACGCTTACTAGGCTTTAAGGACCTCTAAACATAGAAGAGTTCGCAATCTCAATACGGAACTACTAATGAGTTCAAATATCAGATTCCTAGTAACACTCTATAATTATCTCTAATGTCTATGGTATCAGCCTATTCTCCAAAACATAATAGATCTGTATCCCATACGAATCTAATGCTATATATTAATAACGTCTGTGGCACTCCGTCAAACGCTAACATAAAATCCCATGTCAGATCTCAAAGCACTAAGTGGTGCCTCGAAATTTTGGCATGGTCTCCTCTATTTATGTTAGCATTTCAATGCGTTAAATACTTATACTTGACAAATGACATACACTATATCCTGCATATATATATACAAAATAGAATAATAACGGAAGAATATATACATCTAATAACGCATGATAAATCAGAGTACGAAAGAAAAAATTTATATACAAGATTATACAGAAACTCATCAATCTAACAAAATTCCTAATTCTCAAAATCAAAATCTATATTATTACCTGGACAACCTAACATTGCTAGGTATAGTCTAGTGCTTACCATGAAAAGGACTTTGATCGTCTACCTGACCTACCAGATAATTCGCACTTGTGCTCTACATATGTCTCACCAAGCTCTTAATCTAAAACTAAAAAAACGGATAAGGAAATGATAAGTAACAATGGTTATCTAGTAGGGAAGCAAAAAATTTCTACCAATAACCTCTCTTAACATGAACGAATAAACACATTAAATCATTTTAAAATATGCAAATTTTTATAGAAGAAATTATGATTAATTGGTACATATAGCCAGGGATGAGCAATTAAACATTTTAAAACTCACGTTATATCGATCAGCAGTATTCAGTATAATATTTTCTTTTTATAAAAATCTACTTAGTCAAATGGAAACATTAAATATGTATTTCATTTTATATATCAAAATAAGGTAACATATACATAATACACAATGGTGAAGTAATGAAATTAGAGAGTTAGGATTCACGATTGGATCATTCCCAGTCGGGAGATGATGTTTCATAATAAAGTATTAGTTTCTAATTTTGTGGCTGGTCGTTATTTACCACACTTGCGGGACAATTTTTTTCGGCTTAGACTAGCCGTTGGACATGATCGTAAGCAATGGGTCTCTTTTCAATGTGTCAAAATGTTTGACTACTATAAATTGTTAGTGATCATTGACTAATCATCTTTATGTATGCATATCAGGCGTGCTTGTGATTCCCAAATATACAATCCATTTGTATACGACCACCTTTACATTACAAATTCATTAGTAAAGATAGAGAGGAATAACTCGAATTCCAGTTGTGACTCCACTCACATACGCGTCCCATACCATGTATGAATTTGATTGTCCCTACTGTACATCTCAGAATAGTATATCACTCCGAATGATATGACAGATTATCTTTTTAGGTATTTGCAAACTCTTTAATAGTTCACAAAATAGCTTTTATATATATATCATTTCCTTTCTTTGAAAACAAATAAGAAATTTTCTTTGAAAATAAATGAGAAATTAACATTACAGAATTGAGAATAAATATCCAGTTTCCTACCATGCAATTGTGGCCACGCGGCCTAAAATTAATAACAAAACATAACGTAACTTACGTTTAGCGCTACAAAAAGTAAATAAACATGTAACCAATATCATTATCCTTAGATATCCGTTTACCAACCCACACACAGTATTATAATATAAAATGCAAACATCACCCCTCGGGTATGACTTACATTTTATCGTTTCATCCCTTTTTTCCTTTTTTTTTCGATTCTTACACTTTTTTTTACATTTTCAAACACATCATTCATTTTCTAGATTCATTCACTCAATTATTCATTTTTCGATATCAAATCTTTTTTCACAATTTGAAATTAATTTTTATCATTAAAATTAAAATTTACAAAACTTATATCAAAACAGGGTCCGAGCAGTGCACAAAACCCAACTATCAGAAATAATTCGGTGAAATATTTTAAAATCTCAAATTTTTATTCGTATCTCGAGAAAATAAATAGTGAAATTTTGAAAAAATCCTGAAAGTAGGACTTAAGGTAAAATTGTAAGATTTTATTCTGATCATTTTTAATGAAATTTGACGTTGAAATTGGATTCAAAATGATTGAAAAACATACTTTAGCTTGTAAGCACGTTCAAATAAGAGTCCGAACAGAATTATTACAAAATCCTCGATTATTGAATCGGATTAGGCTAAAATAATGACTTTTTGCTAAAGTAAAATTTTTAAAATTTGATCATATCATTGAATTCATAATGAGAAATTATAGAAAATGGTCTATTTATTTATCTTTTTTGGGGCACAGAAAGTTGAATTATCCTCAAAAATGATAACGACGTCAATTTTATAGTCCCATTTAGGTCAAAAATATAAATTTATTTTAGAGATAGAATTTGTAGAAATTGATCATACCATTAGATTCGAAACTAAAAATTAGACAAAATAGAGTATTTACTTATTACTTTTGGAGTCCGAACAATAAAGTTATCGTCGAACGAAACAATAGGCAAAACACCAAAATTTTATATAAATAATTTTTTTTTACTATTATCTTCATTTTAAACAACCCAAAACTAGTCAACAGATTTTTTTTTTTTAATAATTTATTTTTTTTTCAAATTTTCAAACTCAGATTCGTCGCAAACAGGCCATCGTTGACTTCCGTCACAAAAGGAAAAAAGGTCCGCAGCCTTGACATCTACAAAACCTACCCAACTTCTTTCCGTTTCATCATCTCTTTCATCTCGTATCATCAAAAATCAGCCATATACATATATGGGGATTTCGTAACTTCGACATTGGATTTTACTTGTTTCGGGGTGAAATCGTCCTCCGTTGCAAAAGGGAGAAAAGACGACAGCGTTGAGATCTTTGAAACTATCGAGTCATATTAAAAAATTAATCATCTTGAAGTTCGATCCACCTCGATTTTCACACCAATAATCTCGATTTTTATGCACGCACTTCAATCCTTTCGCATAGAGATAGTAAGGACTCTCAATTTCTATTAGTAACCATAGATTTACGAAAATTACATTTAGGATTTTTATCCAAAATTTGTATTGGGTTTAAAAATTGTAGAATTCTTTTTGTTATTTCAAATTCACACCAGAACTTACATATTTGATATGTTTAATTGTATTTTATAAAAAACTATACGTGGGTAGGATATTTCACTGGGTTATTTTGCCAGTTGAGTTCCGTGCACTGTTCGAACCCTGTTTTGATATAAGTTTTGTAAATTTTTAATGTAAATGATAAAAATGAATTTTAAAATGTGAAAAAAGATATGATATCTAAAAATGAATAATTGAGCAAATGAATGATGTGTTTGAAAAATTAAAAAGTGTAAGAATCGAAAAAAAATGATTTAATATTCAATAAACCCATATTAAGTTAATGACTATCAGAAAGTAAATATCTTGTTCGACAGATTGAAAACTATAAAAATTGAAAGAAAAAAAAGGAAAAGGAGATGAAACGGTAAAATGTAAAAATCACACCCGAGAGGTGATGTCTGCATTTTATATAGTAATGTTGTGTGTAGGTTGGTGAAGGGATATCCAAAGATAATAATTGGTTGCATATTTATTTAAATTCTTTTGGCCCAGAGGCTCCAAGTTCTATTATTTATTTTAAGTCGGGTGGTCACAATTGCATGGTAGGAAACTAGATATCTATTCTCAACCTTGTATTATTAATTTCTCTTATATATATATATAGTTATTTTATGAGTTGTTAAAGAGTTTGAAAATGCCTAAAAAGATAGTGCATCATATCATCTAGAGTGGTGTACTATCTTAGGATGTACAGTAGGGACAACCAAACTCATACGTTGTATGAGACGCGTATGAGAGTGGAGTCACAATTGAAATTCGGATTTATTCCTTTCTATCTTTACCAGTGAACTTGTAATGTAAAGGTGATCGTATACGAATGATTTGTATATTTGAGAATCATATACACACCTGATAGGGAAAAATGAAGATGATTAGTCAGTGATCACTAATAATCTATAGTAGTTGAACGTTCTGACATATCGAAAAGAGACCCATTGCTTACGCTCCCTCAAGTATGGTAAATAATGACCAGCCACAAAATCAGGAACTAATACTTTATTATGAAACATTATGTTCCGATTAGGAATGATCTAGTCGTGAATCCCAACTCTTTAATTTCACTACTCCACCATTGTGTATTATGTATCTATTGCCTTATTTTGATATAAAAAAATGAAATGCATGTTAAATGTTTCCATTTAGTAAATTAGTTTGTATAAAAAGAAAATGCTATAGTGGATACTGTTGATTGATGTAATGTGAGTTTTAACATATTTAGTTGCTCTTCCTTGGTTATATGTACCAGTTAATCATAGTTTCTTTTGTAAAATTTTGTATATTTTAAATCAATATGTTTATTCGTTCATGTTAGGAGAGGTTATTGGCATAAATTGTTTACTTCCTTATTTAGTAACCATTATTACTCACCCTTTCCTTCTCCATTTTTTTAGTTTCAGATTGAGAGCTTGACGAGGCAAGTATAGAACATAAGTGAGGATCATCTGATGGGTTAAATAAATGATCAGAGTCCTTTTCATAGTAAGCACTGGGCTATACCTAATGGCATCAAGTTGTTTATGTAGTAATATAGATTTTGGTTTTGAGCATTAAAAATTGTGTTAGAGTGAGAAATTTCTATATAATCTTGTATTTTGTTTATCATTCCGTACTCTGATCTATCGTATGTTATTAGATGTATATAGGCTTCCTCTAGTATTAGATTTTGTATGTTTATATACAGGATAATGTATGTCGTATATCAGGTGTAAATTGAACGTCTTGGAATGCTAACATAAACAAAGGAGACCATGCCGAAATTTTAAGACGCCACCTTGTGCTTCGAAATCTGACATGGGACTCACGTATAATTTGTTATAAAATATAATTAAACATATCAAATATACAAGTTCTAGCATGAATTTTAAATAACTAAAAGAATTCTATAGTTTTTAAGCCCAATACAAATTTTTGATAAAAATCCTAAATGTAGTTTTCACAATCTATGATTATCAATAGAAATTGAAAGTCCTTACCAATCTCTAGGCGACAAAATTGAAGTACATGTGTGAAAATCGAGATGATTGGCTCATAAATCAAGGTGGATCAAACTTCAAGATGACTAATTTTTTAATCTAACCCGATGGTTTCGAAAATCTCGAGTCCGTCGTTCTTTCTCCCTTCTGAGACGGAAGGCAATTTGGCCTCAAAATAGATGAAATCTATAGTCGAAGTTTCGAAACCACCGTATCATACACGACTGATTTTTGATGATACAGAATGAAAAATGAGAGAAAACGAAAGGAAAGTGGGTAGATTTTATAGAGGATGAGGTTGTGGACGTTTTTTCCTTCTGCGTTGGGAGTCAACGGTGACCCATTCATGATGAATATAAGATTGATAGTCGAGAAAGAAATCAAATTTTTTTTTTAAATCGTGACTAGTTTTTTGATGAATTTTGATGATGATGAACAGTGAAATCTATTTAAAAATTATTTATATATATAAATATATTAGTGGGACGAAATCGATATTTTACTTATTATTTTGTTTGACGATAACTTGACAGTTCGGACTCCAAAAGTAACGAATGAATATTCTATTTTGTCTAATTTTTCATTCTGAATCTAATGGTGTAGTCAAATTTTACAAATTATGTCTCTAACAAAACTTTACTTTTTCAGCCCGATAGGACCTTGAAATTGACATCGTTTTTATTTTTGACGATAATTCTACTTTTTGGGCTCAAAAAATGATAAGTAAATAGCCCATTTTCTATAATTTTTTGTTGTGAACACAATGGTGTGATCAAATTTTAAAAATTCTTTCTTTAAAAAAAGTCATTATTTTATCTTAGTTTGACTCGAAAATCAAAGATTTTACAACTTTTATGTTCGGACTCGCATTTGAGCGTGCTTATAAGCTGAAGTATGTTTTCTCACCATATTGAATCCAATGGTGAGGTTAGATTTCATAAAAGATGATCAAAACAAAAAATTAAAGTTTTATCCTAAGTCCCACTTTCAAGATTTTCTTAAAATTTTTCTATTTATTTTTCTCGAAATACGAATAAAAAATTTGGGGTTTTACAAAAACCCTTCTTATGATTTACAAACCATTTCTCATTTAAAGTTGAGTTTTATGGAAATCATATATAATTACTAAAATGGTATCCATAAAAGCCCTATGAAACTTCTTCTTATACTCTTGAATATCTTAAAATAAGGAAATGACTACCATCATCTAAACCTTATACTATTTGTTTTACATATATAGATAAGGAGGAGTTTTGATCCCAGGTATGTGGTATTATAAATCACAAAAACTATCAAGTTGACACATCATGCATTGTCCAATCACAATAGGCATTTTGCAATTTTGAAAATGAATAAAATAAAGGAAAAATTATTAAAAAAATAAAAAAAATTAATTCGTAAAAAGAATCAAATTGTTAAAAAATTACAAACACGAACCTTTTTCGACCCTTTAAGGGCCAAAAATTTCTTTCTCCTACTTTCACCTATTTTATTTTTCCCTCGATTTCATTATTCTCTCTCTCTCTCTTCTACTTTCACCTATTTTCTCTCATATATTTAGATCTTGGTCTGGATCATGATCAAGATTATGATCGTAATCATGATCATAATCGTGATGAAGATCGTGATTGTGATCCGCATCGTAGGACAATCATGATCATGTTGATTAAGATCAATATCACGATCGTGATCTTAATAACATGATCATAATCGTGATCAAGATCTCTATCTTCGATTTATTTACTGTTCGATTATAACAACACGATTATGATCGTGATCATGAGATCTTGAACTTAATCAATGTGATCATGATTGTCCTACACTACGGATCACGATCACGATTGTGATTATAATCATTATTGTCTTAGGATGCAGATCACAATCTTCATCATGATTATGATCATGATTATGTTGATTAAGATCAAGATCTTACAATCTCAATATATGAGAGAAAATATGTGAAAATAAGAAAGGGAAAATGAAGAAAAAAAGAAGAGAGAAAAGAATGAAACCAAGGGAGAGAAAAGAAGGGAAAGTAAGAGAGAGAAATTTTTTGCCCTTTAAGGGTCAAAATTTTCTCTTTCCTATTTTTTCTCTCCTCCCATACATTTGTGGCCCTTAAAGAGTCGAAAAAGGTTCATGTTTATAATTTTGTAAAAACTTAGTTTTTTTTTACGAATTTTTTTTTTATAATAATTTTTCCTAAAATAAATAATCATAAGAATCATACTTGAGTCTATAAAGAGTTATATTCCCGAAAGGTGCTTAGCCTTTTTTTAGAAAACTCCATGCAACAAAAGCTTTAATATAAAACATAGAAGTATCAGTTCATAGAGTGAAACAAAAATATATTTCTATTTTTTTTGTCATTTCATGGTATGCCACATCATCATTTCATATTTGAAATGACTCAAATTCCACAACTTTACATCGTAACTCTCTATTTTGTGGTATGGAACATCATTTTCACAATTGAAATGGCCCCAATTACATGTCTCTAAATCAATAATTGGTATAGAAAAATAATAAATTGATCACCAATTAGCGCACCAAAAATTTACTACTTCAAACCTAATAAATAAGTTGGGGTAGGTGATTGGGGATAGATAAGAATGTGATAATTGAAATGGTAACATTGGGCATAAAACATACAACTAACACTATATTGGGGTTGAAAATGATACAATTATATCAAAACAATTAGATTTTGAGCATGAACAAAAAAACAAATTAGGAAGTATAGACCAAGCTTGATGTAAAAAATGAACCAAATGAGTAAACAATAGGCAAAAAACATTTAAACAAATGAGTGAATCTGATGTACAAAAATAGTAAATCAATACCATTTAAGAATCCCAATGAAAAATCATCAATTGTGAAAATTTTCAAATTTTCAAATATAGGAGTCAATGACCACGTAGATAAGTATGGCCCTCGCAGCAGGTAGTCAATCTCTAAGTTTGAAACTCATGTTTGGTTGTAAGTGTCAACACATGATTTATTCATTTTTGAATATATCAACCACTTTGGGGAGAGGGGTTTTGGAGTCCCCACCATTCATTTTGGAAAAGGGTGTGAATGGTCACCTGGATTGCATTTTTTGAAAAATACGTCATTTTTGGCATTTTAGTGACTCTCGTACGGATATGACTCATTCGGTCACTCTTTTGATTCAAAGTAAGGGGATCCATTTTATGGAGTAGAGAAGGTGTTAGACACCCTACTCCATCCGTCGTTGGTGGTAACCTCGGATTCGATCCATTTTTAAAAATAAAAATAAAATAAAAAAGAATCGGAGAGATCCGATGTGTGTCCTCAAGTTTGAGGAATTTTAATGTTGGTTCAAGCCATTAAGAGCACCCTTATTAAAAAAAAGGGCCCTTTGATGACTCAAACCATTGTGGTGTGTGTGCAAAAGTGTAAAGAAAGGAAGTATGAGAAGAAGAGGGAAATTTTGAGAGGAGAGAGAGGGGTGATCTTTGTCCAAAGCCCACCTTGTTCTTCTTGACCTTCTTTGACTTTTTTCAAAAGATGAGTCTCCTTTGAATTTTCTCGACTTGCTTGAGAGAGTTGAGAGTTGAGAGAAAATTAAGAGTTGAGTATTGAGGGTTAAGAGTTAAGGTTAGTTGAGAGTTGAGATTAGATGGATGAGTATGATAGTGAGACAGAGTGATTTTTCTCATGAGACATGGGAGTTTTTTTTTAGGAGATGAGGGGGTATTTATAGGAGTTTTGAGGCTACTTTAATGATATAATGAGGTGAAATATTGGGAGAGTAGAGAATGGCATGAGTTTTGAAGGTGGGGGTATGAAATTTAAAGTTAGGATGAGGGTAGTTGTGTAATAAGGTAAATGGGTGATTTTTGACCCAAATGATTTGGATCCTACCCAACCCATTTGGGTGGAGTGTTTGGTGAGGTCAGATGATAGGTGTTTAAGAAGGTAGTTGTGATTGAGTATGGAAGCGCCCTCGATCCGCGGGGTGCGCGGATCCTCTTTTGACCTTTGAGGTTTGGGAGTCACCACCTAGTTGTTACGATCTAGGAACCGAATATAGACGCGAAACGGATAAAAACGACTAATCTACTAAAAAATACTAAGTCTGGGGATCAAGTTACGGGATTGGAAGGTTTTAGGCACCAATCCCGCCTGGCAAACGTCGGTCTCTACTAATTCCCAAATAAACTACATTGCTCAAAAGACCTCAGTAATAAAAAAAATTAAGTAATTTATACATTTCCGAAAACAACGTTTTCGTTCCCTCAGATCTGACAGAGTAACTCCTTGTACAGTACTCCTCGATTCGTTCTGTCTCCGGAACTGATTTCTGATCTCCGAGGCAAGGTATCTTTCTTAGATCTGAATTCTCCAAACTTTTTTATGGATTTTTGAGTGTTTTTAAAGAGCTTTTAGGTGTTTATCGAGCTAAAATCGAAGAATAGGTGTTAAGTAAGGAATTGGGACTTCAAAATTAGGGTTTATGGGAGACTAGGTAAGCTTTTTGACCTACTTCTCTTAGGATTTATTATTTGATACGAAAATAGGGTGTGGAGGACCCCTATTTATAGATTTTTTAAGTGTTTGATTATAATTCTTTTAGTTAGAGTTATATTTTAATTAGAATTATTTTAGGTAGAGTTATATTTTAGTTAGAATTCTATTAAATATAGTTATTATTTAATTAGGATTGTTTTAAATAGAATTATTATTTAATTAGAACTCTATTAGGTTTTTGACTTTTGATCTTATTTGATTGACTTTAAGATTTTGACTTTAGTCTTACTTGATTGACTTTAATATCTTGACTTTAGTCTTACTTAATTGACTTTAATTTTTTGGAGAATCCCCCTCTATTATATCTTTAATTCTTTGGACCCCAGATGGAGGGGTCCTTGAATAAATATCTTGGCAACCATCAACAATTTTGCCTGAGAGCTTGATTGATCGATTTTTTTGGTTCAAAATTTTAAATTAATTTTATTAATGTTTCACTTTAATTATTTAATTATTTAATTATTTATTTATTAATTTCAAAATTTTTAATTATAAAAATTGTAAAATTACCGTTTTACCCTCGGAGAGGACTTTTTGTGTTTCAAGTCAGTTTTTGATGTTCTAGGATGTTTTAGAATCAATTGTTCGTAGGGAATTCAATGGAAATATTGATTTGTGTCATTTATGAAATTTTTTATGTGGAATGGTCGTGAACTTTATGAGGAGCATTTTCGTAATTTTGTCGAATTCTATGAAAATTGGTGAAATGATTTATTTGGTTTCGATTTGTTGTATTATGTATTTGAATGGATTTTCCTAAGCGTAACGTAGGCTCTAGGGATATTTTAAGATTAGGGGTATTTTGATCATTTATTCATTTTTTAGTGATTTTTATCATAAAACTTGTTTTTGTCTGAAAAATGATGATTTTTAAGCTTTTGGGATTATATTTTCCTATCCTAGCGCGGTTTCTACAGTTTTTATTAGTTTGAGATACCTCATTCGGATTTCTGAAACATATCCAGCAACAAAATAAAACATTGGAATAAACATCTATCATTGGGAACCGTTGCAATCAGGTTGACGAGTTGATTAATCAGGCGAGTGCAAAAATAAGGTGTCTACAGATGCCCCTCTTTGGCAGAGGGTTGAAGCAAACTAGATAGAAAATCTATTTTGATAGATAGTGCGATATCCGAATACCAAAGCTAGTGACAGTTCATTTTACAACCTGATTTAGCAATTCTTCGGGACGTTCGGATCCTTGAGCGTAAAACTCTCGCCAAACTAAAAGGTTGTCAGGTCCTTGAGCGAGAACTCTCACTGACAGTGTCAGATCCTTGAATTTTAAAAAAAATCATTAACTAATGTAACAACTGTGCAAGTGTGTGCACTTAAAATCTGAGATAAATTTCGAAGAGTTTAAGTTGGAACTGAGTAAAATCTGATCACAAAGTGAATATATATTGAGCATAATCTGAGCATAATTCCGAGAAACCCTCGGCGATATCTGAACATAATTTTTAGAAAACCCTCGGCGGCATCTGAGCATAGTTCCGAGAAAACCCTCGGTGGCATTTAAGCATAATTCCAAGAAAAACCCTCGACGGTTACTGAGCATAGTTTTCTCACGGCGGTTACTAAGAATAATTTCGAGAAAGTCCTCGGCGGCATCTGAGCATAATTTTGAGAAAACCCTCAGCGGTAACTGAGCATAATTCCGAGAAAGCCTTCAGTGGCATTTGAGCATAGTTCCGAGAAAACCCTCGACGGCATCTGAGTATAATTTCTAGAAAATCCTAGGCGGCATCTGAGCATAATTCTGAGAAAACCCTCAACGGTTACTAAGCATAGTTCCGAGAAAGCCTCGGCGACATCTGAGCAAAATTTAGAGAAAACTCTTGGCAGCATCTGAGCATAATTCCGAGAAAGCCCTCAGCGGCATCTGAGCATAATTCCTAGAAAACCATCGGTGGTTACTGAGCATAGTTCCGAGAAAGCCCTCGACGGCATCTGAGCATAGTTCTGAGAAAACCCTCGGCGGCATCTGAGCATAATTCCGAGAAAACCTTTGGCGATTACTGAGCATAGTTCCGAGAAAATCCTCGGCGGTAACTGAGCATAATTTCGAGAAAGCCCTCGGCGGCATCTGAGCAAAATCCAAGATAACCCTTGACGGAAACTGAGCAAAATCTAAGTTAACACTTGGCAGCAACTGTGCAAAATCCAAGTTAACCCTTGGCGAAAACTGAGCAAAATCCAAGATAACCATTGGCGGCAACTGAGCAAAATCCAAGATAACCTTGGCGGCAATTGAGCAAAATCCAAGTTAACTCTTAGCGGCAACTGAGCAAAATCCAAGATAACCCTTGGCAAAAACTGAGCAAAATCCAAGTTAACCCTTGGCGAGAACTGAGTAAAATTGACTGAATGAATTTTGGAAAGAAAAAATGAATCTGGAGAAGAATGATTAAAATGAATATGGAGAATAACGATTGAATCGGGGACGAATGAATAAATCTAGAAGAGAATGATCAAATTTAGGAATGAATAGATCTGGAAAAAGATTAATGAATCTGGGAACGAAAGAATGACATATCTCCTTCTCTAGGTAAATGAGTTATTCTGGGCAAAAATCAAAATATGAAATCAGGAACGCTTTTGTTTGACCTCATGAATTTAAAATTTGAGTTTTTATTTTTTAAACCACAAGGGTTTTCGAAAAATTATTATCAAAAGAGTAACCTTAAGTTTGGGGTTCCCATTATCTTTTAGGATTAACATTGCCTACCTTAAAAATAAAATGCCCCTAGTTTGATAGGAAATATGACATTGGAGATAATTGACACATCATTAAAAAAATTCCCCTAGTATAAGGGGAAAACTACATATTTATATGAAAAATAAAATACCTCTTATATGAAGGTTTGAAATATTTGATCACCACAAGTGCAATAAATATCCAACTTTTAATTTTGATTAATTTTATAGAAGATTTTGAGTCAGGCTCAAGAAAACAAAATATTTCCTTTTGAGACTCATCATAGAATTCACCATTCTCTCCCTTGGTTCACTTGGGGAACTAAAAATTTTTAGATCGATCGTAGACAAGATACTTGGGACTTCTGAGTCTGTGCCTGGTTTAAACTAAATATTGAACTTGATTATTCAGACTTCTAATGTTTCAGCTCATACCACTCTTAGCTTTTCTTCTGTTTTGCTTTGACTTTTGCCTAGATCGCCTTTTCAGGTTTACAATCTAGCGAGTTTGCTCTAACTTTTGCCTAGATCGCCTTTTTATGTTTTCAATCAGCGAGCTTTCTTTTTTCTTTGCTTTGATTGTTGCCAAAGTTGTCTTTTCGAATTTTCAACTTTGCGAGCTTGCCCTAATTTTTGCCAAAGTCGCCCCTTTCAGGTTTTCAACTTAACAGGCTTCGTTTTTTTTCTTTCTTCCCTTCTAAACTTCTGGAGTTACTGTCTGATCATGCTTTCCTACTTTCCTTGACTTTTTTCGTACGGTGCTTAGAAGGACTTTTATAGGTAGGTTTAGGACTGGGCATAAAAAAAAAAATTTGAGGCTCAAAAATCCAAATGCCCCTTATGTGGCATTTCTTTTTAAATTATTTTCTTTTTCATTGAATTTTCTTCCCCATTTTGAATTATATTTTTTTCTTTTCTTTTTTTTTTTTTTTTGAATTTTTTTCGTTTTGAATATTTTCTTTGTTAGGGAATCTATTTTTTTATTTTGATGTGGTCGGACCTGAAGTAAATTCTCAGGTTGCCTATGTACCCCATAATTTTAGGATCAGACTAAGACGTAGTTCGAATTTTTCCCTCTCCTAAGTTAGGTAATCGGGCTGAGAAATAAAAATGCATAATTTTTTTTTGAAAAGGCTGCAAAGGGGTTAAGAAAGGATATATTAAACTGGATAATAAGTGAATTGATTCGGTCAAAGATGGCATCCTTAGATGTAGTATCGTTTGATTTGGTTAAAGTTGGTTGGTTCTAGTAATTCAATTCCATCATGGTCTTCAAGTCTAACAGCTTTTCCAGGTAATATTTCTTTGAAGATGAATGGACCTCCCTAATTAGGTTTGAACTTCCCTCTGAGGTAAAAAATAAGTACTTGATTCTCTTTAAAATTTGATGGTTTTCCAAAGTAGTGTTTTCTTGTTGATAGATGAATTTCTCCAATTAAGTTCAGACTTGCTCTTATGGTCGAGAATGAGTACTTAATTTTCTTTGAAGTCTGATGGTTAAATCTTTGACTTGTAAGTAGCGAACTTTAATCTTCTTGTCAAACGTGCGAGCGATTCTTCTTTGATAAGTTTGCACCCTAAGTTGTTTTTCTTCAATCAAGTTTAGCTCTTCGTACCTATAGACACCCCATTTTTGCACTCGCCTGATTAATCAACTCATCAACTCGATCGCAATAATTTTCAATAATGGATGTGTATTCCATTACTTTATTTTATTACCAGATGTGTTTTAGAAATCCGGATGAGGTATCTCGAACTGACAAAACCTTAGAAACCACGCTACGTAAGGAAAATACGATCCTAGAAACATAGAAATCATCATCTTGTAGACCCAAAAAGAAGCTTTACGATAAAAATCACTAAAAATGATCAAATTACCAAAATACCCCTAACATCAAAAAGATCCTAGAGCCTACGTTACGCTTAGGAAAACTTTTTCGAACACATAAAACAATAAATCGGAACCAAATAAATCATTTCACCAATTTTCACAGAATTCGACAAAATTACGAAAATACGTCTCATAAAGTTCATGACCATTTCACACAAAAAATTTTATAAATGACACAAACTAATATTTTCATTGAATTCCTTACGAAAAATCGATTCTAAAACATCCTGGAACATAAAAAACCAACTTAAAACGTGAAAAGTCCTCTCCGGGGCAAAACGGTAATTTCACAATTTTCATAATTAAAAATTTTAAAATTAATAAATAAAACATTAAATAATTAAAGTGAAACATTAATGAAATTAATTTAAAATTTTGAATTAAAAAATCGATCAATCGGGCTCTCATGAAAAATTGTTGAGGGTTCGTGAGATATTTCTTTAAGGACCCCTCCATTTGGGGGTCCAAAGAATTAAAGATATAATACAGGGGGGTTCTCCAAAAATTTAAAGCCAATCAAGAAAAACTAAGGTCAAGGTATTAAAGTCAAACAAGTGAGACTAAAGTCAAAATTAAAGTCAATTAAGCAAGACTAAAGTCAAGATATTAAAAGTCAATCAAGTGAGACTAAAGTCAAAATATTAAAAGTCAATCAAATAAAACCAAAAGTCAAAACCCTAATAGAGTTATAATTAAAAAATAACTCTATCTAATAGAGTTCTAACTAAAACACAACTCTACCTAAAATAATTCTAATTAAAACACAACTCTACCTAAAACAATTCTAACTAAAACACAACTCTAATTAAAAGAACTCTAATCAAACACTAATTCTATCTAAATCTACCCTTAAAAAAATCTATAAATAGAGGTCCTCACACCCTATTTTCGTATCAAATCATAAATCCTAAGAGAAGTAGGTCAAAAAGCCTCCCTAACCTCCCATAAACCTCAATTTTAAAGCCCCCACTCCTTACCTAACACCCATACCTCAATTTTAGCTCAAAAAACACCTAGAAGCCCTTCAAAAACACCTCAAAACCCATAAACAAATCCGAAGAATTCAGATATAAGAAAGAGATACTTCAACTTGGAGATTAGAAATCAGATCCGGTGACAGAACGAAGCGAGGAATACTGTACAAGAAGTTGTTCTATCAGATCTGAAGGAACAAAGTCTTTGCTATCGGAAAGGTATAATCTCTTTTTTTATTATTATTACCTAGGTTTTTTAGCATTGTAATTTATTTGGGAAGTTAGTAGAGACCGGCTTTGGTTGGGCGGGGTTGGTGCCTAACACCTTCCAACCCCGTAACATGATCCTCGAATTCAGTTTTTTCTGTTCTAGATTAGTCCTTTATCTGTTTAGAGTCATTGATCGGTTCCTAGACCGTAATAACTAGGTGGCAACTCCCAAACCTCAAGGGTCAAAAGCGGATCCGCACACCCCGCGGATCGAGGACGCTTTCAGTACCCAATGACGAGTCTAGTCTATTTCTAGTAATTGACTTTCCATCAAGACCTTGAGATACAGGATTTCCATTTTAACTAGCAAGACTACTTCCATATCATATACTAGAGAGTAGGGAATAACTCCAATGGAGGACTGCATTGAAGTATGATGTGCCCCTAGTGTGAATGGTAACTTCTCTAATTAATCCCGGTGTGATTAACACATTTTCTTGCTTATTGTTTTGAGACTCTTACTAACTACTTCAACCGTTCCATTAATTTGATGATGGTAGGAGGATGATTGGTGATGCCGGATCTTCAACTTTGAACATAGAGTAATGACTTAAGCTTTGAAGTATGATCCATTATCAAAGATCAGTTCAAAAGATACCCTGTATTGACTTATGATAGATGCAGTAAGGACAACACTGAAATGTTTTGTAACATCTTTTTTGATCTCGTTGGTGTTTTCATTTCATTGAGCGAGTATCTATTCAATCTCGGACAACACTCAAGCTTGCACCTAACATATCATCTTCAGACCACGTGAACAAGTACTTTGAAATTTCTAAGTAAATTCGTTGTCCCTTCATGTTCTTCAAGGGATAAGGTGGTTTTTATTTGAATCTTTTTAGGAATTATTTTCTGTTCCAAGGTTAATAACATTTGCTTTTTGATTGAAAGTTGTTGAGCCCAACCCTTATCTTCTTATTCAGAAGAAAAATATATCCTTGAAGCCAGATTATTAGTTAATTCATTAATGCGCTCGAGGTATTCAAAATTTTTTTTTATTCAAATGGGACGATAAACACCTCTATAAACTTGACAAATTAACCTGACTTAACAGAAAATAGTTGACTCGATCTAAAGAAAACATGACCTTGCTGGATTGATAAAAAAAATAGACTTGAGCTAACCTAGATGACTCATGAAAACTCAAGATAAGTAACCACAACGGGCTTGATTATGGACTGTGAACTCGAGACATTGCTTATAACCGGCAAGATTGAAATATTATGACCTTCAGGGAATAACTGGGAAATGCTGAGATATTCTAAAGGATTAATTTGGCGTTGACATTCATTCCAACTGACCGGACTAGTAACCCTAACAAAACAGTGAACGATTGATCTTAGATGCAATGATAACCTTGAGACCCTATCAAATGTGAATTTGATCAATTCCAGTGTTACCCCCTTCATAACATTTTAAATGAACCTTGAGATTTTATTGAATTATATGCACCAATCCATTAAACAATTCATTAATGTAATGATTATTCAGAAAAAAAATAATTTTATTGCAATCTTGAAAAATATTGACAAATAATGTTTTCATTAAATAACAATAAACATATTTCAATAATTTTTCTTTTGTAAATCATTTTTTTAATATTTGTTTTCTTTTTTTTTTGGAAAATATTTTCTTTTAGAAAACTTTTTTGGGAAAGCATTTACTTTTGGAAAATTTTATTCTTCTAGAAACCTTTTACTTTTGGAAAGTATTTCTTTTCTAGAAAACATTTCACTTCTAGAAAATATTTTTCCTAGAAAATACTTTTCTTTTGTAAACCATTTTCCTTCTTTGAAGATGGGTTGAAATCCGAATTTAGAATGGAATTTAATTTCCATTTGGATTTAAATGGCCCGACCTATCATGATTGTTGGATCGAGATGGACTGGGTCATTATTGTAAAAGAATGGATTCTTTATTGGGTCCGTGCACCTATTTTAATCAGGTAAAAGAAAAACTTTAATCATTGAGAACAACCATACATTTTGATCTCATCATCCATATCATTGACATACATTTATCAATTACAAGGTCCAATAAATAATCCGGGAACACCCAATAAGTTCGAGTCATGACCTATAGGGGAGGTTTTTAGACTCTAAGCTTACTACGTGCAATGCATTTTTATTTGGCCACCCTTGCCCAAGCATACCTATATACCTCTCGAGCGTACTCAATTAGACGGTATGTGGTGACTTAGTTTGATATACCATATAGGTGATAATCTAAAACTTCAACTCACTTCTCTGAAGCCAAAAACAGCTAGTTTGATCCTCATTTGAGAGGTGGCGCACGATGCTGAGTAAGAGCCCACTTAAATACCTCTCATCTAGAATAGACGTAGTTTATCCCCCTCATACAGTAGGGTACAGCGGGGTAGGATCTCTCTTAGGCACCGATTTTGATCAAGAAGTGCAATTGATGTACTTGGATTATCCTTGATATTCCTATAAGTATGAGTCAAGAGTTGTAGCTTTCATAAATGGTTTGGCATCCCACAGGGGACCGACCACGTACTAGTACTACGTTGGCAAACGGGACATGTAACTGTGTGTCTTCAATAGGTCAAAGGCTCAGGTCGCTCCAGCCTGGGTGCATCGGTATACCTTTCAGAGTCACCTGATTAGATGGTACTGATGCCCCAGTTTGATATACCCTAAGGTACGTGATTGGAGTTGTGGTTTTCATGAATGACGTCGCATCTCTGAAGAGACCGGGCCTCACACTAATGCCACGTTGGCTATATAGGATGTGCAAGCGTGCAAAACAGTAAACATGCATGTGGTGTGTGCAAAACAGGGTAGGGTGTGCCCGGGGCCTTTTTCAAATAAATGGGCCCATGGCTCTGATCATATCATCATAATCAATACCACATCAATATTAATCAAAACAAACACCAATCCAAAAATATTTCATGAAAAATGAGAACATCCAAACATTCAATCCAAATATTTTTTATATGTTACAATCAAAGATTACTTAGGTGACCTTAAATAAATTGAGATTTAAGAGAATATCGAATTAAGAATAGAGTGGTGATTGTTGGAGCACAGAGTGGTTTTACAATAATCGACAAATTGATTTCACTAATTTTTTTTTTCAAAATAGATTTAAAACAAAAAATAAAAAATACCAATTTAAAATGGCCAAAAATCCAACCTACAAACCGATCTTTTGTTACACCAATAATCCAGGAAAGGGGAAAGAAAAAAAAAACTAAAACACCCCAAATTGACTTTCGCGTGGAACTTCCTTAATTAAAATCAACAAATAGTGTCGAAAATTCAATTCTAAACTTTGTCTGCAAAATCCCCATTTTTTATTTTGATTTTTGGTCGAACACGCGTTCTAACCAGTGCCAATGATGGAATAGAGATCCCACATGTTCAATGGGATTTGGAGTGCATATCAAGAATTCCGCCAAACATGTTCTTGATAATCTTATTGGAATTGAATTTGAGCACAAAAAAAAAAAAAACAAAACAGAAAATTACCATTAATAGGAGATTGTAGAAGCATCCCAAAATTTTAATTATGTCATTTACAAATGCATCCTGATCGGATTGTTCAAGTTTCGCAAACAGCATTTCTGAAGTTCAACAACCGCTCAACCAATGAGATTCCAATCCTAGAAATCTTAAGAGCATCAACGACCACTCCGAGAAATTCTAACAAATTCGGATCGGGGAAGATAGATTCCCAGAGAAGAAAAAAAAATCAATGCATTGATCGCTGACTTTAAATCGAACGATCCTACAATTTTCATGACCCGATCGAATAAATCATACAAATCAGTCGGTAAAACAGAGATTATTAGCGTTCAAACATCTCTAAGGGACGAATAAAAACGAATCTAAAACCTCTTTCGTTCAATACTTTAATCCCTCTTCCTCTCCAACTCTCCAACAAAAGGAAATCGACTTTACTCTTCTTAAAAACTGGGTTTTAAACAAACCCAAAACAGAAATTTCCGGTCGAAGATTCAAATGATTTCGAAAGAAATTAACAGGGATTTAAAAAAATCGACTCCGAACGAAATCTATTATTTCACTTTGAATCAACGGTCTCCTGTTGATCTGAACCAGCAACTTGAATTTCTCTTCGACCGAAGGAAGAGAGATCAATTCTCTCTTAATGAAATCGGTTAATTTGAGTTGGTTTTGAAATGAACTAATGGTTATGAACTTTGAATCAAGAAAAATCCACAATTCTTATCACGAGCTATGAACCGATCAGGCTGAGATTACAGCCGACCGAACAGAGAGACGAATTCGGTCTCTTGTTGAAGACGATGAACCCAAATCGTTTAAGAAGATGGTGTGAAAAAAAAACACTTAATTTTACTTATGAAACACCACTTAAATCAGCATGTTGTTGTTGTTAAGGGGGTGTGAAAACTTTAAAAAAAACATTACTCATGGCACACCACCCAAACAACACGTTGTTGCTGTTGACAGAACCTCAAAAAGAGAAAAAAAATGTCAATTTTTTAATTATTTTTTTATTTCCTTCTTACTATCAATGGACAGTACACTAAAAATTTTAAAAAAAAAAAAAGACAAAAATAAATAAGAATACATACTATCCAAGGATAGATCAAATAAACTTGAAAAAATAAAATAAAATAAAAAATAAAATAAAATCTATTGAAGGAAATGTTGTCCCTACCTAAAAAACCTCCTTTTTAAAAAAGAAAAGAAAAACAAAAGGAACTTTATGTTTCAATAATCATCAATCCATTCTATATTTTCGAGATCTTACAACATTTATGGTCACCCTAAGTGACCCTGGATTGAACCACTAAAATAATACTTGATTGAACCATACAGATAATATGCCAGATTAGGGTATTCAGAATTGAATCACATGATCCATAATTAAGCCAAAAGAATGAAAAAAAATATAAATAAATAAATAAAATACAATAAATAAATAATCAACTAACTAAAAATCAATAAAAATGTCCTACTAGAACCGCATCCCATACTTGGGGCTTTTTCAAGTCTGATCCTCAATGGTCCCCAACGGAGTCGCCAATGAAAAGGCCCTCGATCCTCGGGATGCGCGGATCCACTTTTAGCCTTTGAGGTTTGGGAGTCGCCACCTAATTATTACGGTCTAGGAACCGAATATAGATTCGAAATAGATAAAAACGACTAATCTACTAAAAAATATTGAGTCCGGGGATCAAGTTACGGGGTTGGAAGATGTTAGACACCAACCCTGCCCAACAAACGCCGGTCTCTACTAATTCCCAAATAAACTACATTGCTCAAAAGACCTAAGTAATAAAAAAATTAAGTAATTTATACCTTTCCGAAGACAACGTTTTCGTTCCCTCAAATCTGACAGGGTAATTCCTTATACAGTACTCCTCGCTTCATTCTGTCTCCGGATCTGATTTCTGATCTCCGAGGCGAGGTATCTCTTTCTTAGATCTAAATTCTCTGGATTTGTTTATGGATTTCTAGGTGTTTTTGAAGGGCTTTTAGGTGTTTTTCGAGCTAAAATTGAAGTATGGGTGTTAGGTAAAGAATTGGGACTTCAAAATTAGGGTTTATGGGAGGCTAGGGAAGCTTTTTGACCTACTTCTCTTAGGGTTTATTATTTGATACGAAAATAGGGTGTGGAGGACCCCTATTTATAGATTTTTTAAGTGTTTGTTTTGATAGAATTAGTGTTTAATTATAATTCTTTTAGTTAGAGTTATATTTTAATTAGAATTGTTTTAGGTAGAGTTATATTTTAGTTAGAATTCTATTAAGTAGAGTTATTATTTAATTAAGATTGTTTTAAATAGAATTATTATTTAATTAGAACTCTATTAGGTTTATGACTTTTGGTTTTATTTGATTGACTTTAAGATTTTGACTTTAGTCTTACTTGATTGACTTTAATATCTTGACTTTAGTCTTACTTGATTGACTTTAATTTTTGGAGAACCCCCCTCTATTATATCTTTAATTCTTTGGACCCCTAGATGAGGGGTCCTTGAATAAATATCTTGGCAACCATCAATAATTTTGCCTGAGAGTCTGATTGATCGATTTTTTTAGTTCAAAATTTTAAATTAATTTTATTAATATTTCACTTTAATTATTTAATTTTTTATTTATTAATTTCAAAATTTTTAATTATAAAAATTATAAAATTACCGTTTTGCCCTCGGAGAGGATTTTTTATGTTTTAAGTCAATTTTTGATGTTTTATGATGTTTTAGGATCGATTTTTTATAAGGAATTCAATGGAAATATTGGTTTGTGTCATTTATGAAATTTTTTTGTGTGGAATGGTCGTGAACTTTATGAGGGGCATTTTCGTAATTTTGTCGAATTCTATGAAAATTGGCGAAATGATTTATTTGGTTTCGATTTGTTGTTTTATGTGTTTGGATGAATTTTTCTAAGCGTAACGTAGGCTCTAGGTATATTTTAAGATTAGGGGTATTTTGGTAATTTAGTCATTTTTTAGTGATTTTTATCGTGAAGCTTTTTTTTTTTCTGAAAATGATGATTTCTAAGCTTTTGGGGTTATATTTTCCTATCGTAGAGCGGTTTCTTCAATTTTGTCAGTTCAAGATACCTCATCCGGATTTCTGAAACATATCTAATAACAAAATAAAGCATTGGAATAAACATCCATTATTGGGAACTGTTGCAATCGGGTTGACGAGTTGATTAATCAGGCGAGTACAAAAATGGGGTGTCTACAGAGTAGTGTTTGGTTTAAGAGAATGGAAGGTGTAAAAGGGTGGTTGGGAAGGTGAGGGAGATGGTGACATGTCCCTTGTTATGTAAAGCAAAACCATAATTTATCAAACAAATGTCTTAGGCAACATGGATAGGAATTGGGTAAAACTCAATGTATTTAAACACAATAAAAGGAAATTGTAAAGATCATCTATAACAAAATCGAACACAAAGAAACCAAGATGATATATCCAACAGTAAAAGCTTATACATTTATGTCCCAATGTGTTTAAGCTATACACAAACAAACCAAGATGATATATCGGTATGCTTGGTAAAAAGGAAGTTGTTTATCAATTTGCTTGGTATAGATCCATTGTTATGTAAAGAAAAATCAGAATTTATCAAACAAATGTCTTAGGCAACATGGATAGGAGTTGGGGAAAGCCCAATGTGTTTAAACACGATGAAAGGAAATTGTAAAGACCATGTATAACAAAATCGAATACAAAGAAATCAAGATGATATATCCGATAGTAAAAGCTTATACATCTATGTCTCCTATTTAATATTGCGATAGGGCCGAGCACATTGATGAGTGTCTCGAAACACTGAATTATACACTTGTTTCCTGGACATTTATCTTGATTTTTGTGCCTATTTCTCCGTATTAAGGTAATAATCATGATAAGTCTCAAAACATCATGTTGCATGTTAATTAGGCTTAATTATACATAAATAAATTCATTTACTAGATAAATCTAGTTACGTGTGTTTCTTGTGTAAAAAATCAACATTTTGGAATCAAAATCTCAAGGCAAAAGCATTTGAGCCCATTTTGGAATATCCTAATCCTTAACTCATGTTCTCATCTTTTGTCTTTTTGTGCAAAGAAAAGTGGAGGCTACTTTTAGACTCTTTTACACACATTTTTCTCTATAAATAAAGCTTCAATCTCTAGAGAAACCTTGCCTCCCTCTTGGTTCTCTTATCCAAGACTCCTTTAATCTAAGGCTCTTAGCCTATTCTCTTATTTTTTGTATTTTTACCTTCTAGTTTTTTCTTTTGGCTAAATTGTCTTGTAAGAAGTAGAAGAAGAAGAATTTGAAAGTTTTTCCATGAAATGAAGAAAAGTTCTTTCATCTCTTATCTTTCCTCTCTTGCAATGACATTAGGTTAAGCTCCCCTCCATTGGAGAGTGAAAAAGTCTAGAGTAAATTCTTGTGTTGTTTTTAATTTCATGTTTTTCTTTTATCTAAAATACTCATGAATTCTCTTTAAGATTTCTTGTACCTTTTATTCTTAATATAGATACTTTATGCTTAGATTAGATCAAGATAAAGTATACTTAAATTAGATAATTGCTAGTAGAAAATTCAAGGAATTCTACTTTGTTTATGTTTCTTTATTTGATTTCATTTGCTAAACTTTCCGATCTAAGGAGCTAACACCAAGCCCTTACGATTGAGTTATAAAAAGGTTAGAGACTAGGAATTGCTCATCAACATGTTCTAGGTAAATCCACCTCTAATGGTGCTTTAATCTCATAAGTTTACTTGCTTTTAACTTCATTTACTTTGGTTAATTTTCTAGTAACTTTAAATCTTTTTCATAAGTTCAAAAATACAAAGTAAAACAGTTTTAATTCTTTTTGGCTAATTCGAATTTTATCCTCTTAGCTTAACTCTACTCCCCCTTACTCTTGGGTTCGATCCCCTACTTGCCCCACAAGTAAGGTAAAAGTAAGATTAATATTAATTCCGATGGGAAGAACAACGATAGTCCCACCACGCATTGAAATTAAAAGTTGAAGCTACTGCTTTCTAAGGAAAGCTTCTCGCGTTGTATCCATTTGGAACATAAGAAGTCTCAGCTTCATCAATAAGAGACGAGTTGTAAGAGACCTCATTTCCTATTTTATTTTCGGGTGATCTTCTATATCGCATTTATTCTTTTTTTAAGATTCAAGCATGAGAACCTAAATAAACTACTTTTACAAGTTTATTTAATATTTTACAAGTGTATGCATAACCCTCCACTGCCTTTTGAAATAGCCCTTAATAGTGTATCATTTAAATATGTGCCCCAGTTTTTCCCCCATTTTTCTTTATTTTTCATTTTTATTTTCATATTTTCATATTGCTATCTAACCTTGTACATCCTCAATATGCAAGATTGGAATTTGGGAGCGAAAAGAGGTCCATGGACCAAACCAACAGTAATGTCCAGCCTAAAAGACAAGGGGTTGGTTTGTATAGGAGAATCACAAAAAATAAAAATAAAATAAAATAAAATAAAAAATAGCAGCAGCAACACTACAATTTGAACAAGGCGACAAAATCTTGTTGTGGCCACATTGTACTTATAGAGGTCATCTCGAGTTTAACAAGAAGAGTCAACATTTGATAAACTTTTCATATATAAATGTTTTACGAGATACTAAGAAAGCCAACCATTGTTATTAATGTAGTTCCAAAATGTGGCTCCAAGCGACCGTTTCCTACCTCTTTTTTGACATTGCAAGTGATGCATAATTAAAAAAGAGATCCTTTGATTTGGTGTTCAGTTACAAGGTAGAGAAGTTCAAAAGTAGTTTGGAGAGCGAGAGATCCCCTCATAGGACAGAAAGAAATGCAATTACAACGATAAAAACACTCTGTCGTGGAGACTAAAAGGAAGACAATGGAAGGGTTCCACTAAGTTCAAATGACTTGGTTTAAATTTTGAAAGTAAATAAACACAAATGTTGGATTTTTTTTCATAATAAATTCCTATCTTGCACAAATTTAACATAATTATGAACTTATAAAGGTCGAAAAGTAGGCAACAAGCATCCAAGATTATTTTTTGTTCCCAGCTTATAAATTCTACATAAAGGGAGGTGTAAAAGAAATAATGGATTCTAAGGATTCTAGGAAGTAGAAAGAGGGAGGTGCTTTTTTAATTGATTTGAGTGGATTGTTTCTAGAAGATAAATTAAGAATTGACTTTCCTTCTTGATAAAGATTTTGACTTTTGATTTTCTATTTCTTAGATGTAAAATGAAGGGGAAAACGACCCGATTATAGCGTGATGAGGAAAAATATATGGGATCAAGAATACGTAGACAAATCGTTAATGGAAATCATAAGGAATGCATAAACTTTTAGGGAGCACCACATTGGATACTTCTTCAATGGTCTAGAATCACTCGATCAAACCAGTGTTCTGAGAAGATAATAGGGACTCGCTATTCCAATGGATAACTTGGGAAACACTTGATTAGGAAGCTGGACTCACTTGTAGTTACTACAGTGGAGGTATCAAAATTGTAAAGAGATAAGGAATCTCTCAATTCTGGAATATATTAGGATTTTTATGGGGTAATTAGGATATAGAAAATAGCATAGGAATTCACATACAAAAATTCAACATGATAAATAGTTCAAGTCTTAAGCTAAACCATGATAAATACTTATTAGAATCACTCAACCAAACCTTTGTTTAGAGAAGATAATAGGGACTCGCTATGCCAATGGATAACTTGAGAAACGCATGATTAAGAAGTTGGGCTCACTCGCATTCATAACTATGGAGGTATCTAGAATGCATGAGAAAGACTTTTAAGAGAATCTTGATGATAATTTGTGCAATTTTGAGATTTTGATGAGGTAATTAGAAAATAGAAAATAGCATAGGAACTCATAGCTAGAAATTTAAATACATAATAAATAGTTCAAATCTTAATCTAAATCACAATAAATACTTATGGAAATTTCTATGAAACTAATACCCAGAATGTCAAACACATTCAACATCTCAAAAGTCAAGTTTTATCACACAAAACACCAATGTGAAAATGTACTAAAATGGGTTGAAACCTTTTGAACAAATTTTAAGTAAACCAATACTTTTCAAGTGCGTATATTTTTTCTTTAAATTTTCACACTTCAATGACATTTGATGCAAGTATTAGGACGGATGTTTGGAGAACTCAAAATTTGTCAATTTGATTGGACCATAGTAGGATTTTACTTCAAGATGGCAAAGTATTGGATGCTTTAAGATTGCAAAGTATTTTTCATAAAAATGATTCAAGGGTTGCATAATCAAGGGCTGCATAAACCAAAACTTGAAATAAATACAACTTAACAACAAAACCATAACTTCCACAAATAGAAATATCTAGATAGGAAATGAAATACAAAGGGGATGAAACAAAAAATTCCAATTAACCAAAATAATAAAACCAAGTTTATGAAAGGAAATAGACTCACAAATCAAATATGAAAACCAAGAATAAATAAAAAATGTAAAAGAGCATATGGAAAGCATTAACAATTGCAATGAGATGAACAACGTGTAGTTCCTTGGCCAATTATTAGTAACACTCTGTTCTTACACTATGAGCTGAATCAACTTGTTTTTTCTATAGCAAAATTAATCCTAAAATTACCAAATAGAAAACTAATACCCATAAACTAAAAGCCCAAAAACTCAAAAACAAAACACAAACATTTTACAAAAACCCAGAAACTAAAACACAAAACACCAAAGTGAAGTACTAAATTGGGTTGGCTTATCTAACGTTTGAGCTCTCCAAAAATGTTTCTACTGAATCACAAACATCATTGTTGAAGAAAAGAAAGAAAATAAAAATCAACTACTAAAAGGGAAAAAAATCAACATAAATAGAAAGAAAATACGTACCTCTCTGCGATAAATTATCAAAGAGATGAATTTTTATCAGAAATAACATAGAAAAATAAAATCCAAATCCTAAAAATACGGTTCAAATAAATACTAAATCGAAGAGACTCCTGAGAGATCAAAATTTGAAATCTTACCCGCTTTCGAGCCTTAGAGATCAAATACTTGTTGATTGTTGATGAGGAGATTGGGTGAGAGAGAAGATTTGATTTTTTTAGCACTTTTTTATTGTTGTTTGTTGATGAGGAGATCTGGTTGTTTAACTGAGTATATAGATTCGAAACAATGTGAACTCTCAAAACAATTGCAATCGAAGAGATGCAAAACGGTTGCAATCGAAGATTTGGCAAGAAGCATATTTCTTGTGAGTGACGATGACGATGATAATCACAGAGAAGAGGATGGCTTCATCCATTAATGGTTCGGAGAGAAGAAGACGAAGACTAGAAAGAGAATCACAGAGAAAGAGAAGATGGATGTTAATGGTATTTTATTAAAGAAAATGATATTTTATTGGATGCGTTTTTTAGTTAGGATATAAAAGAAATTTATTTTCTAGATGAGGGTATTTTTGTAAACTAAAAAGTCAAACGAAACAATCTTCTTTTGATATAGTAATAGATTTTTATATTTTTTCATATTATTTTAATAGAAATATAATTTGGTAAATTTTTTCAAAAAATCAATTCATAAACAATGTTATTGACTTTGGATTGTAAAATCAGTTTTCAAAAATTGTTTAGCCAAATGAGATTCTAGATTCTGATAAATAGTTTTTATAATTTGATTTTAATAGTTTATAATTAGAAATGAGAATCAGGTTCTACAATCAGAACCAAACACCCCCAAATCCTAAAACTAAATTGTGTGAGCTCTCCAATATGTGTAAGATCCAAACACTCTCTTAATTGCAAAAAAGTAAAGTACAAACATCTTAAACACTATAAGGTGGCATGTGCAAATGCACATGTATAAAAAGGGCTTATTTGTGATTTAAAATCTTGATTAAGCATTTTTTGAATATTAGATAGTAAAATGTGTATAAATATAATTTTGAAAACTATTTTATGTGATTTTAGGGTCGTAGGTGGCAATTTTCTTGATTTTTGCCTAAAATGACCTTGATTATATCAATTTTAAATGTAAAAGTGGGGACATTTGTGGGATCCAAAATTTGGTGTGAACCACTCTTACATCGCCTTCTCTCATTATAATAGTAAATATATCATTTTGAGTTTTGGTGAATATTTTAAATACTCGAGTTTTCAAATTGAGGACATACCTTTTTTGAATTTGATCTTTTATGAGAAAAACTATTTAACCTCTCAGCCAAAATCCTTTTTAACATATTCAATTTTATCTTCAACTCATCATCTTTAACCTTTTTATAAAATATTCATATTTTTCCATAAAAAATTCTTTATCTTTTAGCATTTTCAAAATTGTATCTTATTCTTGAGAAAAAAAGGCTTAGGAAATGATAAGAGGGAGAGGGGAGGACGTGGTGATGGTCACGACGGATGTAAGGGAAGGAGAAGGAGAAGAAGAGAGAGAAAGATAAGGTGGCCAGAGATAGTGATGACGACGACAATGATAGTGTGATGGTGGCTATGGTGGTGGTGGTAAGGAAGAAGAAGATATGAATGAAGAAGAAGATGATATTTTGGGGATGATTTCACTTTTCCACCCATATGTTTATGGATATTTTGATTAGAATTAAAAATCAATTTTCATGAAAAAATGCAATTAAACACATGAAAAATGACATTTTTCACCTTATTTTTCATGTGTAATCAAATAGAACATTTTGGAGTTGGGAGGAAATACTTTAGAGGAAAGATAAAATTGAGAGGGAAACTAGAAGAAAGATAGGTGGGAGAAACAAATTTAGATAAAAATTTAAAAAAAATCTGTTATTTTTTTTATAAAATAGAAAATGCTAAAAATGATTTAAGTAAAAACTGTTGTTTACCGGTGGAGTTCCGTGTCAAATGAATTTTTTACTTAAATTCGAGTAAAAATTTGAGTGCGGCTGGAGATGCCGTTAGTTACCGTTTTAAAATCAAATCTTACTAGCTAACAGAAACTGAAGGGCAATTTCGTAAAATCAAATATCCTAATCTCCTGTTTCCTAAACGTTCAAATGTTGCCATCATCTACTGTCAGAAGAGAGAGAGAGAGGAGAGAGAAGCTGCTTCCGCGGTTCTGTTTCTGATCTCAAACAAAATAAAGTTCCAATACGAAGCGCAGCATTTCTCTAAATCCTAATTCTTCAAAACTAGGGTTTTGATAATGGTGGGAACACTTTCAGGCTTGCAAGATCATCTCAGATTGGCGAGGGAGTACGCTAATGAGGGCCTATACGACACTTCGATCATCTTCTTTGATGGTGCCATTGCTCAGATCAACAAGTAATTTCTCTCTCTCTCTCACACTCTCCGATTCGTCTATTTGCCTAGCTTTTGCTTTATGTGCTTGAAATTCTTTTTTACTAGATTGGAAATCGATAAGGGTTTTCAAATTTTAGGTTTTTCATTGACGAACTATAATGGGGAATTTTTTATTTTAGGAAAAAATAAAAATTCCTATATATTTACTTTATTTGCTTGAAATCTTATTTACTAGATTGGAAATCGATTAGGGTTTTAAAATTTTAGGTTTTTGACTGATGAACTATGATGGGGAATTTTTATTTTAGGTAAAAAGTTTGATTTTTTTGTATTTAGGCATCTAAACACTCTTGACGATCCATTGATCCGCACAAAATGGATGAACTGCAAAAAAGCTCTTTCTGATGAAATTGAAATAGTAAAACAATTGGATTCAGAGAGAAGGGTATTGAAGGAGACTCTTGGGTCGAGACGCCCTTCTTCGCCTCCAATTCCTACAAAATCCTCCTTTGTTTTTCAACCACTTGATGAGTATCCTACTTCGTCGGGTGCTCCGATGGACGATCCCGATGTTTGGGCACCACCGAACCGAGACAATGGAAGTAGAAGACCCACAAGGTCTGGTCAAATGGGTATGAGAAAGACGCCCCAAGATGCGACTTGGGCTCGAGGTTCAACTCGGGTAGGAACAACTGGTCGTGGAGCGAAGACTAATAGACCGGCATCTGGAGTTCGAGCATCAACAGCTACTGGATCTGGGAAAAAGGGGCCTGGTGCAAGCAGATCAAACTCAAGCAAGGCTGATTCAGTGGTAAATTTTACTAAACAAATAATTTATGTTGGTTTTATGGTAGTCCATATAATTCATTTACAGTAAAAGTAAATTAGCTTGGAATGTGTTATTTATGGAATCCTTGCAACTAAGCCTGCTTGGTACCGTAGTCACCAAGTCGGGGGAATAAGTCAGCAAGGGAAAAAGTTGAAAGAAACAAAAAAAAATCGGGAAAAAATCGAAATAGTGTTAAGACAATATATATTTTTTCTACTAAGTGATGTTATCATTTATATTATCAAATACTATTTTAAACTTAAGAATAAATGGTCTTTGAAAAAACCCTTTTAAAATATCTTGCTCAGTAAAAAAAAAATTCACATTTTTTGTGTGTTTAAATCGTAACTTTTTTCAAAAAGTCACGATTTAATCGTCAGTCTTTAAAATCGCAATTTAAACGCGATTTTTTGAAAAAATCAGCAACTTTGGTGACTATGCTTGGTACGACTATCAATCACAAATCATCATAATTTTTTGCATGCCCTTGAGATTTATCTTAAGAAATTGCAAAGTTTTGCAATGTGAAAAAAAAACCCTGCGTAGTTTGCCGCACAAAATCTGTGAATTTGCACTGGTGTACAAGTGTACCAAGCAGTGCTTAATTGAAATTGAGAGTTGGTGAATTTAAGAAATGAACCTGCTCTCCTCGCATACTGTTGCAAGTAATAATGCTGTGGCAAACTACACAATTTATTTTTGCAGAACCTACTCATTAAATAATATTTCCTTCCTGGATTTATTGAATAAGGTGGTGAATTTGTTGGCCTAGTATCTGGTGCTGGTTAGTTATTGTAATAACAATGTGACCGTGATGCATTTATATGTATATTAATGCACACAGTTGAATATATATATATATATATATATATATATATATATATAGTGCTCACAATTGAATTACTTTGTTAATACACTTCCAATCTTTGAAACATTTAGTTGTTTCAAAAAGAGTAATGCTCATATTCATAATAAGGGGCCTTTGTAGTCTTTTGAGTATTTCCTTTAACTGTGAGGCATTAGATGAAATAACAAGGAGTGATAATATTTTTTAAATAGAAAGGTGAGACAATTTGATGAGATCGTGAATTGCCATTTTCTAGTAGGGATCCCTTTTGGAGTCTCTATTTTCACATTTTCTAATAACCGAGAAAGACCCAAGCTTGCTAGATCCGATAGATTTCTTGTGTCTACCTCATAGGAGGAGCATTTTAAATGGGTGTCTCAGGCCTTTTCCAAAATCAGTTTGGATCACATTCCTATGCTCCTTGAAACGGGGAAGAAGAGTTGGCCAATCCCATTTAGATTTTGAAACATCTGAGATGATATCTCTTAGGACAAAGGAAGAACTTCAATGATTAGGAACTTGAGTCCATTGCTAATCGGCGAATATGGCGACTTCTCGGTTTAGTCTTTTACATCTTCAGCTAAGTAGGACATATAGCATTCAATCTTTCCTGCATCAGTAATTTGAGTTCGTCAAATTTATTCTAAGTCCCTTTTCATTTGTTGGGGCATTTGGAAAGAAATGAACAAATTTGCTTTACGGGGCAAGGAACAATCTCTGTAGGAAATCATCGTTTCGATTATTGGGCTGCTGTATTTTTGGTGCAAAGTGATTGAAGACTTCAAAGGCTTCTCGTTCTAGGACTTTATTTAGGTCGGATCATAGTTGTTGTGAGAGTTCACAGTTGTATTTGCTTCTGGGAGTCAGGTTCTGTTTTTTTGTTTGTTATTGTTTTTGCGTAGGTCTCCTCGACATCCATTTCTCTTTATCCATATAAAAAAAAAAATTCTGAAGAAAGTTATTCTAGGCCATGCATCCAATAACCATTTTAGGTTGCATGTCAATTGGAGTTGGAAGCACTGGGTACATATTTAAGCTCCATGCTTCCAGCTATTCATAATAAGAAAATGTGAATTTGTCAAGGAATGTTCCTTTTTTCATTTCCAAATTCTACCTTAAAATTGATGTTCATGGCGTATGTTCTACTAGAGAACATGCCTAATTATTGCCCATGCGATATGAATGACATTGCTGAAAGCCGTATATTCATTGAGATTGACATTTGGCTTAAGATGAGCTGTGAGTTTGCTTTGATATGTTCCTCTTTTTTTTATTTGAAGTTACTAGAATTTTGATGATCAAAGGGGCAAATCTCTCTTTTGGAGCAGGACAAATTATTCTATTTTATTTAGAAGATTTGCAAATTATGAATTTCCCCCCTCTGTTGCTTAACATAGTTGGACTCACTTTTGTCTAATGATGTGTTGGATTCACTTTGAGTTATCTTTCGAGGCCAGCTGTGTCTTATCTGTTCACCATTTCCTGTGTGTGGAAGAGCTCGATGGGGATAAGATTTGACAACCTTTGCTGATGTATATTCTTCTAACATGTCAAAAGGTGCAACTACGTCATGTTAGTGGAAGCACCCTTTGCTGATGTATATTCTTCTAACATGTCAAAAGGTGCAACTATGTCATTGGATTTGTTCATCTCAAGAAATCACACTGACATGTTTGCATAGGCTTGGAAAATTGTAACTTATATAGGAAAAAGCTAAAGGAATGTGGAGTAAGATCTATCTAAGACATGGACATGTGTGTCAGTATCTGTCACGCCCCGAAATCCCAACACGAATCCCTGTGATTCATCGGTTAGAATCTCGAGGTGTGAGGTAATCAATCACACAATCTGACAGAACATTCATAAATAATAATACTTATGAAAAGAAAATATACGCAGCGGAATAAACATTTAACTAACATCTATACGAGAGTCTAGAGTAAACAGAAGAAATCGACAAACACTGATATAAGTCAAGATCTTTAATCTCATAATTCATCAGGTTACAAAAATTTCTAAACTACCATGTTTCTTATCTACAGTCAAAAACCGCTAAGATCCTCTACTAGTCCTCAAAGACATGGCGGCGGCAAGACATCAATCTGATCCTCCTCGAGGACCTCCTCAAAAGACTCCTCAAAGAACGGTTCTTCAAAAGTTGAATAATCTGAAAGGGGAAGGACAAGGTGAGTAACAGGGGAATGTTACTCAGCAGGATGAACGCCGTTCTAACAACGAGTCATACTTGCACGAGTAATCAGTTGAACAGTTAAATAATGTAAGTTTTTCATAATGTAATATACGATAAATGTCTAAGCATATTCAATAAACAGTTAAATAATTTCAACCTATCATTTAAAGTAACATATGCATATTTTAAATGAAAACATCTATCAATCATTACAAAATAAGAAAAAGATACATAATAAGAACACGGCGGTGTAATCGATAAGAGAGCAGAGGAACACGCCGATATAACCGCCTCGGCTATGGCAATACGATATTCCAAACTTAATCTCCGATGTGGAATCTCATCGTTATAATATGATTTTGTGGCCGGTCTAGCATACCACGGTTGGATGACCATTTATCCGGCTCAGACTGGCCGTTGACCAAGAACCCAATACTGAGTTCAACTAACGGTGAGGTCGACCGTTTGACGACTACAGACTAAAAGTGATCACTAACTAGCCCAGGAGACCCCTCGCGTCGAAGCCTATCAAGAGGCAATGCATGTGAACCCCGCCTAGCTCTACACTATACAGAGACCACCTTTACACACAACGTTCCCCAGGAAATAAGTAGGAGAAATTCCCGGATTTCATAAGCTGTAATATGCTCTAAGGTATCCCATACTACCGAAGAGCATATGACATCTAGTGTTATCCTAGATTGACTCGCCGCTTCCGGACACACAGCAACGCGTCACTCTTTATGGGTTTTCTACAAACCTTTACTGGTAAACAAAATAATTTATTTTGTATATAATATATCATTTCTTTTAATCGAAAATACAAACAAAATCTGGTAGTGCCCTCCAGTGACAGTTATCTGTCATATCCATCCATCAACCATCTCATCCCTCTATCTATCTATCACGTTTTACGTGGCATGGCCACTACGTAGAACTGGAGGCACTGTCCCATCAATCAGTTGAGAACATACGTTCTCTCTATCCATCCATCAATTAAATCGATCAATCTATCATCTAATTTCCTACATATCTATTAAAGTAATTTTACTTTTAAAGTAATTCGAAATGCATAAAGCATCAACCAATTCCATTCGATGGTTTTAGTTGAGTCGAGAGACTCGAAAAAAAAGATAAAACCATAAGACATAAAAGCTGAAAATCTATGCAAATTTAACTAAGTGTTGAAAAATAATTTTTTCAAAGTCGAAATTGAAAACGAACTATTTATTTATTCATTAAAGAACTTAAAGTAATACTTAATTGTTTTTAATGAAATAAATGTAGGAAATGGGTATACATACTATATGGAAGCAACACAAAACAAATTAGAACCAAACTCAACATTCAGATACTTTTCCGAATTGCTGATTTTTCGTCGAAACTCGACAAAAATCGATCCAAATATCATATTAACTATAAAATGATTATATTACATCAAATGAAACTAAAACCAATCATAAATAAGCATGCAAACATGATTCAAATTGTTCAAATATGTATAAACTTAATGAAAAAAATCGATTTATCAATAATCATATGGATTTTCTATGAAATTATCGCATAACTAGAAGGTAGAAGGGAAGGCAACCTACATCAAGCTAATTTCAACGGTTGAACGAACTTTAAAATCGCCTCCGGCCAATCTCCAAAATTTTCTTCCGGCGAAAATCGGATTTCTTTGCGTCCACGCGTAACCCTCGGCGAGAGGAACAATTTTCCTTCTTGCGCTTAAGCTCGGATCGTTCTCGTTTGGCATAGATCTGAGTTTCAAATATTGAAGGAAAAGGGTTGAGATTTGTTTGGAGAGGAGAATAAGAAAAATCTGATTTTTCTAATAGAATTTAGATATTTATATCACTTAAGTTGGGACATACTTGGCATTTTGAGAATTGTTTTTCCCGAATGCCGAATTGGACAAACTTATACTCTATTTTGGGTGATTTTTCGACACGAATCTAATAGTATGATCGGTTTCCTCAAATTACGTCTCTAAGGTGTTGTTTACCTATTGGGAAAATATCAAATGCGAAACTCGAGGATTTGATAACTTTTAAATCAATGCACAGATCTAAAATTCTTTCCTCGAGATACATTTTAGGATTTCAGGTCATTACAGTATCAGACATGGCCACTGCCATATAACAATATATTAAAGAAAGTAAAAAAAAAAAAATGGTAACTTCCCTTGCCAATGATCTTTATGCTCTTAATTCCCAAGTGATCATTTCATCTTCATACAAGATTTGTAAACTGTTTAGATTGTTTTTCATTTTTGTATTAGTCTTTTTTATCTTCCACTGGCTGAGGAAGATTCAATTCTAAAAGCACACATTTTTGGGTTAGTAAGATGTTATTGTATTACAAACTAAAGGGGGAAGCCAAATATTTAGCCAATGAATTGGTTTCCTTATTGTAAGTTTGTAACTACCATGGTTATGGCTACACAAAATCAATCAATTTGGAAAAATTTCCCTGAGTGTTTAGCATTTAAAGAATGATATGGAAAGCTCTATTATCCTATTGATGTTTTGTGGCTTATCTTTAAAGGTAAATGGCTTATTCGGCATCACTATGTGTTGCAAGCATGGTTATTGTGTTAAATCCCCACTTAAGACATGAAGACAATGCATCTTTCTAAACACAAGGTAGACCATCAATAGATAAAGCCATTTTATTGCGAACTTCACATCCAAGGCCATGGTAATGGTTTGCACTCTTTTCATCCTACTGCCTTGGGCATTGCGGTTGCAGTTGTTTACTGTTTCATGCTTTTCTTGTCATAAATTACCATTCTTGGTTTTGCTTTATCTTTCCCATTATTATGCTTTTTCTATGTTTCATATTAAGCTGATGTGTTCTGATAATTTATTTGCATGTACCATTGTAAGAGCGGTGATGCTGAAGAAGGAAAGACAAAGAGGGGACAGTATGAGGGGCCTGATCCAGACTTGGCAGCCATGCTGGAAAGGGATGTCTTGGAGACCAGTCCTGGAGTGAGATGGGATGATGTTGCTGGTCTGAGTGAAGCAAAAAGGCTTTTGGAGGAAGCTGTTGTTCTTCCATTGTGGATGCCCGAGTATTTCCAGGTATTTCAGACCCATCAAAGCTTAACTATATTCTTAGACCTGATTCATTCTTATTTAACGTCTAGTCATCAACAAAATTTGGAAGTTCTAAGGTGGTAACCCAAAGGGAATGATTACAATAATAGTCCCAAATATGATGAAAAATGGTTTTTCTAACATCATGAAAATTAGTTGGTGAACCAACCAAGATTAATTGGGACCATCTAGAGTTAAGTGTGTCTTATGTACTAGACCAACTGATGCCTTTCAATTTTACATTTGCAGGGCATTAGGAGGCCATGGAAAGGTGTTCTAATGTTTGGTCCGCCTGGTACTGGGAAAACACTTTTGGCCAAAGCAGTGGCAACTGAGTGTGGTACAACATTTTTTAATGTTTCTTCTGCTACCTTAGCTTCAAAATGGCGGGGAGAGAGTGAACGCATGGTTCGTTGCTTGTTTGATCTTGCAAGAGCTTATGCTCCAAGCACTATTTTCATTGATGAGATTGATTCTCTTTGCAATGCTAGAGGGTAAGGCTTTTATTCTTTCACCTTTATCTACCAATAATTTCAATAATTTATTAAATTTTCTGTATTGAATTAGGTTGGGCGGTTTTGTTTTGGTATTTACACATAAGATTTGTGAAAGAATAATGGTCAAGTCTCATAATGAGAGCTTGCCAGGGTATGTATATTAATTAAGGTAAATGGATATAAATCCCCTTTCGTAAAGAATAGAAAACTAGGAAAAAATATAAAAGACATCATATTTTTCAATACTCCCCAACAAACTGGTGAAAATATATCAACTAAGCCCAACTTTACAAGACAAGAATTGATGACAGAGGGAACAACAAATTTCGCAAAGATGTCGGCGAACTGATCTGAAGAAGATACGAATACGGTCTGAAGAGCACTAGATCAAACTTTTTCCTTGGGAAAGTGACCATTAACCTCCATATGCTTGGTTCTTTCGTGAAGGACAAAGTCAGAAGCAATCATGATATCAAACTTATTGTCATAAAACAATGTGGAGGAATCACAAAAAGGAAAAAGTAGCTTTGTCAACAAGGATTAGAGTCAAATAAATTTACATGTGACAAGGGCCCTAACTTGATACTCAACTTCAGTAGATGAACGAGAAATCACATTTTGTTTTTTACTTTTTCACGAGATCAAGTTACCACCATGAAAAGTATAGAAACTAGAGGTAGATCTCTTATTTGTAATATAATTAGCATAATCAGCGTCAGTGAAACAAGACAAATGAGGCTGAGCAGTGGACAAATAGAAAAATTCAAGACCAGGACGTGACTTCAAGTAGCGAAGAATACGATAAATGACATGTAGATGAGAAGTACTTAGAGCATGCATGAACTGACTGACCACGCTAATCGTAAAAGTCAAATCTGGTCTAGTGTTAGTCAGATAAATCAGACGGCTTACGAGTCTTTGATAAGAAGAATGATCAGATAATATATTGTCAAATTTAACATGACGGTGATGATTCTGATTTATAAGAGAGGAAGCAAGACAACTACCCAGCATACCAGTGTCTTGAAGAAGATCCAATGTGTATTTACACTGAGATAACAAAATACCACGGTGAGAACGGACCACTTTTATCCCCAAAAAATATATAAGAGGACCCAAGTCCTTAATCTCAAAACATCACCCAATATCATTTTTACCTTGCCAATCCACTGAGCATAATCTCCAATCAGGATAATATCATCCACATAAATCAAAACAATAGCGCAATGACCATCCAATCCTCAATGAACAAAACATGTGTGATCTGAGTGGCATCTGGAAAATTCTATAAATAAGATAACCTCAGAAAAGCGGTGAAACTAGGCTCGTGGAGATTGTTTCAAGTCATACAGAAATTTGAGAAGATATACTTTCCCAGAATACCTCTTGAAAACGTAGGAGGGAGTCCATATAGATAACCTCTAGTCAGATTATTATTCAGAAATGCATTCTTCACATCGAGTTGGTGAAGAGGCAATAAATGACATGCAACTAAAGAGATAAGGTGAACATTAGAAAATTTAGCTACATGGGCAAATCTTGCACCAAAATCTTTTCTTAGAGTCTGTGTAAATCCCTTAGCTACTAGGCGGACCTTGTATGGATCAATGGTGCCATCCACAAGATATTGACAGTGAAAATCCATTTACAATCAATAGTCCGCTTTCCAAAAGGAAGGGGAACAAGCTCTCAAATATAATTTTTTTGCAATGCATCCATCTCAGTAGTCCGTTGGGGATCTCATAAAGTCTCTGAAATAGACTGGGGAATTCGAATAGAATTAGTTGTGGTAAGGTAGGCCTGATAAGAAGGAGAAAGTCCTTGATAGGAAACAAACTAGGTAATAGGATGATCAGTAACACACTCTCGCTTACTTTTGTGAAGTGCAATAATTAAGTGAGTCAGGAACATAAGAGATATCGGCAGGGGTAGGAGAGAATAACCTTGAGTCCAAGGAGGAAATTAGTAAGGTTGGAGAAGGGCGAGGGCGACGAGAGTAAACTTGAAGCATTGGCGAAGATGGAGAGAAGACCGTAGAAGGCAACACTATAGGAAAAGGATCCTGCAAAGAAGATATGGCACAAAGTAGGGAACATTTAAAAAAAATTGACATTAAGAGAATGTATGACATAATGAGAAACGGGATCATAACACCGATACTACTTTGTCATCTAATTTCGTGCGAAGAGGGGTCTTGTCCTAAACAAAACAAGTGCACCCAAAGATTTTGGGTGTAATGGGTCAGATGGTGCTATCAGGGCAAAGAACATGAAGAGGTACATGTCCCCTTAAGGTGGGACTCAGAATACGGTTAAGGAGGAAAATTGAAGAGAGGATTTTCATATTCAAATATAACTTAAAACCATGCATTCCTCGAAGAAGGCAGCGGACAATGTTCATCAGGTTGCGATTCTTGCGTTCCGCCACCCATTCTACTCAAGAGTATAGGGACAAGTCAACTGGTGAAGTATACCATGCTCATGAAGATGAGAACGAATCCCATCAGAAATATATTCCCCGCAAATATTAGACCAAAGAGATTTTACATTGATGTTGTACCGAGTTTGAATCATTTTAAGAAAATTAACAAAAATAGGATGCACCTTAGAACAAGAATGTATTAAATAGATCTAAGTACAACAAGAATAGTCATCTATAAATATAACATAATATCGATGACTAGTAAAAGTAGTAACAAGGGAAGGTACACATCAAAATGAACTAATTCAAACATTGCATTAAACTAATGCATACGAGGAATATATGAAGTAAGTGTGTGGATGTAACATAATATCGATGACCAGTAAAAATAGTAATAGGGGAAGGCCCCTACACATCAGAATGAATTAAATCAAACATTGCATTAAATCGATGCATACGAGGAATATATGAAGTAGATGTGTATTTAGAAAACTCGCATACAATACTGAAACTTGTGTTTCATTACAAGAATTTTCAAAACAGGAAATAACAAACGTAACTGTTAGAAACTAGCATGTCCTAAGTGAGCATGCCACAAATTTAAAAATTGAGAAGAAAAAGTATGGCTCCCAGAGGATAAAAGCATAGAAGCCGGAGCATCAGTATGCGAAGATCCAAACAGGTACAGCCCATCCCGTTCATACCCATTGTCAAAAATCTTCCTCAAGTTAGGTCTTGAAAAATATAGTGAGTAGGGAAAAATGTTACTGAGCAATTTAAAGATTTGGTAATACTATTCATAGACAAAAGGTTAAGAGATAGGTGAGGAACATGAAACAAAAAATCAAAGGAAATACCAGAAGATAAAGGGATGGTATTCTTGTTGTGGATAGGTGTAAGGGACTCATTAGTAAGGCGAACCTCCCTATGAGTAGGAGGAAAAGTAGAAGTAAAATAACTAGATTCACCATTCATGTGATCAGAGGCATCAGAATCAATAACCCATGTCAGGACCTGATTAGATGACATGAAATGCAGAGGATGCACCTAAAGACGTGGTAACAGAGGTCACAATTGAAGATGATCGAGTATGAGTGTGGGTCTGGTCATGGACAACAGTGGCAATCTTTGTCAGAAGTTGTTGCAAGTTAATAGTGCCAACGGGGGGGGGCAGTAGTAGCAATTGGTGACAAATCCACATCAGTAGCATGGGGTATAGAATGCCTCAAAGGAGGAATAGCTGTAGATCGCATCAAATGGGGATAAAACTGAAAGCATTGGGCTTTCTCATGGCCAGTCTTCCCATAATAACTGCAAATAAGACCACTCCTTCGATTATGGCCCCCACGGCCATGACTCGGGGGGAGGGGGGGGGGGCAGTAGTAGGAATTAGTGACAAATCCACATCAGTAGCATGGGGTATAGAATGCCCCAAAGGAGGAATAGCTGTAGATCGCATCAAATGGGGATAAAACTGAAAGCATTGGGCCTTCTCATGGTCAGTCTTCCCATAATAACTGCAAATAAGACCACTCCTTCGATTATGGCCCCCACGGCCATGACTCCCAGACTAAGGAGCACGAGAGTCAGAAAAACTTGAATTGGCGGCTAGAGCTATTTGATCTGTCGTTGGAGTGGAAAGAATATCTGGAGACTGATTATTAGATGGGATTACACGACGATGACGCTCATCACTATCAATAGTCGCAAAAATCTCAAATAAGGAGGGCAAAGGAGAGGTGTTAAGAATCTAAGTCCACAGTACCTTAAACTCGAGACACAAGCCTATGAGAAATTGGTATGTCTGATGTCGAGTAATCCTCTTAACCACATACCTGGCTGTTTCACAGATAGCTTAGCCATAGATTCAATATGAGAAAACTCCTCCCATCGAGACTAAAGAATCTGAAATAATTACACTTTGAGTCCCTTGAGTAGTCTGGGCAATTTCTTGATAGAGCTCACAAATACTCGAATCATTTCTAGTATGCGCATGTCTGAGTGAGAGCTAATCACAAAGATGAGACAATCTCATGGTACGTAAACATAATATAGATGAACTATTCCATAGACTTAAACCACCATCCAAGAATAGTACAATTATCAATCTTCCATAGTTCAAACTTGGAATTAGTGGCAAGTG